>NC_134457.1:121886651-122501472 GCF_047948215.1 Lycorma delicatula
CAATCATTTGAATGGTGTCATGCAGCCTTACAAGATTCTCTTTCTAGTCCCAACTCGTTCATTTAATTAACTTAAATATATCTTTAGCCTGAAAAATTTGTTTTAAATATTCTAAAACTTGCCTACTTGAATAATATGAATTCAATCATTTGAATGGTTTCATGCAGCCTTACAAGATTCTCTTTTTAGTCCCAACTCTTTCATTTAATTAACTTAAATATATCTTTAGCCTGTAACAATTTGTTTTAAATATTCTAAAACTTGCCTACTTGAATAATATGAATTCAATCATTTGAATGGTTTCATGCAGCTTTACAAGATTCTCTTTCTAGTCCCAACTCTTTCATTTAATTAACTTATTTATATCTCTAGCCTGTAACAATTTGTTTTAAATATTCTAAAACTTGCCTACGTGAATAATATGAATTCAATCATTTGACTGGTTTCATGCAGCTTTACAAGATTCTCTTACTAATGACAGTTATTTCATTTAATTAACCCTTTTATATCTTTAGCCTGTAAAAATTTGTTTTAAATATTCTAAAACTTGCCTACTTGAATAATATGAATTCAATCATTTGACTGGTCTCATGCAGCTTTACAAGATTCTCTTTCTAGTCCCAACTCTTTCATTCAATTAACTTATTTATATCTTAAGCCTGGAACAATTTGTTTTAAATATACTAAAACTTGCCTACTTGAATAATATGAATTCAATCATTTGAATGTTTTCATGCAGCCGTACAAGATTCTTTTACTTGTCCCAACTCTTTCATTCAATTAACTTATTTATATCTTTAGCCTATAACAATTTGTTTTAAATATTCTAAAACTTGCCTTCTTGAATAATATGAATGCAATTATTGGACTGGTTTCATGCAGCTTTACAAGATTATCTTACTACGCCAGTTCTTTAATTTAATTAACCCTTTTATATCTTTAGCCTGTAACAATTTGTTTTAAATATTCTAAAACTTGCCTACTTGAATAATATGAATTCAATCATTTGACTAGTTTCATGCAACTTTACAAGATTTTCTTTCTAGTCCCAACTCTTTCATTTCATTAACATATTTATATCTTTAGCCTGTAACTATTTGTTTTAAATATTCTAAAACTTGTCTACGTGAATAATATGAATTCAATCATTTGACTGGTTACATGCAGCTTCACAAGATTCTCTTTCTAGTCCCAACTCTTTCATTTAATTAACTCATTTATATCGTTAGCCTGTAACAATTTCTTTTAAATATTCTAAAACTTGCCTACTTTAATAATATGAATTCAATCATTTGAATGGTTTCATGCAGCTTTACAAGATTCTCTTACTAACGCCAGTTCTTTCATTTAAATCACCCATTTATATCTTTAGCCTGAACAATTTGTTTCAAATATTCTAAAACTTGCCTACTTGAATAATATGAATTCAATCATTTGAATGGTTTCATCCAGCTTTACAAGATTCTCTTTCTTCTCCCACCTTTTTCATTTAATTAACTTATTTATATCTTTAGCCTGTAACAATTTGTTTTAAATATTCTAAAACTTGCCTACTTTTATAATATGAATTCAATCATTTGAATGGTTTCATGCAGCTTTACAAGATTCTCTTTCTAGTCCCAACTCTTTCATTTTATTAACTGATTTATATCTTTCGCCTGTAACAATTTGTTTTAAATATTCTAAAACTTGCCTACTTGAATAATATGAATTCAATCATTTGAATGGTTTCATGCACCTTTAAAAGATTATTTTTCTAGGCCCAACTCTTTCATTTTATTAACTGATTTATATCTTTAGCCTGTAACAATTTGTTTTAAATATTCTAAAACTTGCCTACTTGAATAATATGAATTCAATCATTTGAATGGTTTCATGCACCTTTACAAGATTATTTTGCTAGGCCCAACTCTTTCAATAATTTAACTTATTTATATCTTTAGCCTGTAACAATTTGTTTTAAATATTCTAAAACTTGCCTACTTGAATAATATGAATTCAATCATTTGAATGGTTTCATGCACCTTTACAAGATTATTTTTCTAGTCCCAACTCTTTGATTTATTTAACTTATTTATATCTTTAGCCTGTAACAATTTGTTTTAAATATTCTACAACTTGCCTACATGAATAATATGAATTCAATCATTAGAATGGTTTCATGCAGCTTTAAAAGATTCCCTTTCTAGTCCCAACGCTTTAATTTAATTAACTTATTTATATCTTTAGCCTGTAACAATTTGTTTTAAATATTCTAAAACTTCCCTACTTTAATAATATGAATTCAATCATTTGAATGGTTTCATGCAGCGTTACACGATTCTCTTTCTAGTCCCAACTCTTTCATTTAATTAACCTATTTATATCATTAGCCTGTAACAATTTGTTTTAAATATTCTAAAACTTGCCTACATGAATAATATGAATTCAATCATTTGAATGGTTTCATGCAGCTTTACAAGATTCTCATTCTAGTCCCAACACTTTCATTTAATTACCCTATTTATATCATTAGCCTCTAACAATTTGTTTTAAATATTCTAAAACTTACCTACTTGAATAATATGAATTCAATCATTTGAATGGTTTCATTCAGCTTTACAAGATTCTCTTTCTAGTCCCAACTCTTTCATTTAATTAACTTATTTATATCTTTAGCCTGTAACAATTTGTTTTAAATATTCTAAAACTTGCCTACTTGAATAATATGAATTCAATCATTCGAATGGTTTCAAGCAGCTTTACAAGATTCTCATTCTAGTCCCAACACTTTCATTTAATTACCCTATTTATATCATTAGCCTCTAACAATTTGTTTTAAATATTCTAAAACTTACCTACTTGAATAATATGAATTCAATCATTTGAATGGTTTTATGCAGCTTTACAAGATTCTCTTTCTAGTCCCAACTCTTTCATTTAATTAACCAATTTATATCTTTAGCCTGTAAAAATTTCTTTTAAATATTCTAAAACTTGCCTACTTGAATAATATGAATTCAATCATTTGACTGGTTTCATGCAACTTTACAAGATTTTCTTTCTAGTCCCAACTCTTTCATTTCATTAACATATTTATATCTTTAGCCTGTAACTATTTGTTTTAAATATTCTAAAACTTGCCTACGTGAATAATATGAATTCAATCATTTGACTGGTTACATGCAGCTTCACAAGATTCTCTTTCTAGTCCCAACTCTTTCATTTAATTAACTCAATTATATCGTTAGCCTGTAACAATTTGTTTTAAATATTCTAAAACTTACCTACTTGAATAATATGAATTCAATCATTTGACTGGTTACATGCAGCTTCACAAGATTCTCTTTCTAGTCCCAACTCTTTCATTTAATTAACTCATTTATATCGTTAGCCTGTAACAATTTGTTTTAAATATTCTAAAACTTGCCTACTTTAATAATATGAATTCAATCATTTGAATGGTTTCATGCAGCTTTACAAGATTCTCTTACTAACGCCAGTTCTTTCATTTAAATAACCCATTTATATCATTAGCCTGTAACAATTTGTTTTTAATATTCTAAAACTTGCCTACTTGAATAATATGAATTCAATCATTTGAATGGTTTCATCCAGCTTTACAAGATTCTCTTTCTTGTCCCACCTTTTTCATTTAATTAACTTATTTATATCTTTAGCCTGTAACAATTTGTTTTAAATATTCTAAAACTTGCCTACTTTAATAATATGAATTCAATCATTTGAATGGTTTCATGCAGCTTTACAATATTCTCTTTCTAGTCCCAACTCTTACATTTTATTAACTGCTTTATATCTTTCGCCTGTAAGAATTTGTTTAAAATATTCTAAAACTTGCCTACTTGAATAATATGAATTCAATCATTTGACTGGTCTCATGCAGCTTTACAAGATTCTCTTTCTAGTCCCAACTCTTTCATTCAATTAACTTATTTATATCTTAAGCCTGGAACAATTTGTTTTAAATATACTAAAACTTGCCTACTTGAATAATATGAATTCAATCATTTGAATGTTTTCATGCAGCCTTACAAGATTCTTTTACTTGTCCCAACTCTTTCATTCAATTAACTTATTTATATCTTTAGCCTATAACAATTTGTTTTAAATATTCTAAAACTTGCCTTCTTGAATAATATGAATGCAATCATTGGACTGGTTTCATGCAGCTTTACAAGATTATCTTACTAACGCCAGTTCTTTCATTTAATTAACCCTTTTATATCTTTAGCCTGTAACAATTTGTTTTAAATATTCTAAAACTTGCCTACTTTAATAATATGAATTCAATCATTTGAATGGTTTCATGCAGCTTTACAAGATTCTCTTACTAACGCCAGTTCTTTCATTTAAATCACCCATTTATATCTTTAGCCTGAACAATTTGTTTCAAATATTGCCTACTTGAATAATATGAATTCAATCATTTGAATGGTTTCATGCAGCTTTACAAGATTCTCTTTCTAGTCCCAACTCTTTCATTTAATTAACCTATTTATATCATTAGCCTGTAACAATTTGTTTTTAATATTCTAAAACTTACCTACTTGAATAATATGAATTCAATCATTTGAATGGTTTCATCCAGCTTTACAAGATTCTCTTTCTTCTCCCACCTTTTTCATTTAATTAACTTATTTATATCTTTAGCCTGTAACAATTTGTTATAAATATTCTAAAACTTGCCTACTTTTATAATATGAATTCAATCATTTGAATGGTTTCATGCAGCTTTACAAGATTCTCTTTCTAGTCCCAACTCTTTCATTTTATTAACTGATTTATATCTTTCGCCTGTAACAATTTGATTTAAATATTCTAAAACTTGCCTACTTGAATAATATGAATTCAATCATTTGAATGGTTTCATGCACCTTTAAAAGATTATTTTTCTAGGCCCAACTCTTTCATTTTATTAACTGATTTATATCTTTAGCCTGTAACAATTTGTTTTAAATATTCTAAAACTTGCCTACTTGAATAATATGAATTCAATCATTTGAATGGTTTCATGCACCTTTACAAGATTATTTTTCTAGTCCCAACTCTTTGATTTATTTAACTTATTTATATCTTTAGCCTGTAACAATTTGTTTTAAATATTCTACAACTTGCCTACATGAATAATATGAATTCAATCATTAGAATGGTTTCATGCAGCTTTAAAAGATTCCCTTTCTAGTCCCAACGCTTTAATTTAATTAACTTATTTATATCTTTAGCCTGTAACAATTTGTTTTAAATATTCTAAAACTTCCCTACTTTAATAATATGAATTCAATCATTTGAATGGTTTCATGCAGCGTTACACGATTCTCTTTCTAGTCCCAACTCTTTCATTTAATTAACCTATTTATATCATTAGCCTGTAACAATTTGTTTTAAATATTCTAAAACTTGCCTACATGAATAATATGAATTCAATCATTTGAATGGTTTCATGCAGCTTTACAAGATTCTCATTCTAGTCCCAACACTTTCATTTAATTACCCTATTTATATCATTAGCCTCTAACAATTTGTTTTAAATATTCTAAAACTTACCTACTTGAATAATATGAATTCAATCATTTGAATGGTTTCATTCAGCTTTACAAGATTCTCTTTCTAGTCCCAACTCTTTCATTTAATTAACTTATTTATATCTTTAGCCTGTAACAATTTGTTTTAAATATTCTAAAACTTGCCTACTTGAATAATATGAATTCAATCATTCGAATGGTTTCAAGCAGCTTTACAAGATTCTCATTCTAGTCCCAACACTTTCATTTAATTACCCTATTTATATCATTAGCCTCTAACAATTTGTTTTAAATATTCTAAAACTTACCTACTTGAATAATATGAATTCAATCATTTGAATGGTTTCATGCAGCTTTACAAGATTCTCTTTCTAGTCCCAACTCTTTCATTTAATTAACCAATTTATATCTTTAGCCTGTAAAAATTTCTTTTAAATATTCTAAAACTTGCCTACTTGAATAATATGAATTCAATCATTTGACTGGTTTCATGCAACTTTACAAGATTTTCTTTCTAGTCCCAACTCTTTCATTTCATTAACATATTTATATCTTTAGCCTGTAACTATTTGTTTTAAATATTCTAAAACTTGCCTACGTGAATAATATGAATTCAATCATTTGACTGGTTACATGCAGCTTCACAAGATTCTCTTTCTAGTCCCAACTCTTTCATTTAATTAACTCAATTATATCGTTAGCCTGTAACAATTTGTTTTAAATATTCTAAAACTTACCTACTTGAATAATATGAATTCAATCATTTGACTGGTTACATGCAGCTTCACAAGATTCTCTTTCTAGTCCCAACTCTTTCATTTAATTAACTCATTTATATCGTTAGCCTGTAACAATTTGTTTTAAATATTCTAAAACTTGCCTACTTTAATAATATGAATTCAATCATTTGAATGGTTTCATGCAGCTTTACAAGATTCTCTTACTAACGCCAGTTCTTTCATTTAAATAACCCATTTATATCATTAGCCTGTAACAATTTGTTTTTAATATTCTAAAACTTGCCTACTTGAATAATATGAATTCAATCATTTGAATGGTTTCATCCAGCTTTACAAGATTCTCTTTCTTGTCCCACCTTTTTCATTTAATTAACTTATTTATATCTTTAGCCTGTAACAATTTGTTTTAAATATTCTAAAACTTGCCTACTTTAATAATATGAATTCAATCATTTGAATGGTTTCATGCAGCTTTACAATATTCTCTTTCTAGTCCCAACTCTTACATTTTATTAACTGCTTTATATCTTTCGCCTGTAAGAATTTGTTTAAAATATTCTAAAACTTGCCTACTTGAATAATATGAATTCAATCATTTGACTGGTCTCATGCAGCTTTACAAGATTCTCTTTCTAGTCCCAACTCTTTCATTCAATTAACTTATTTATATCTTAAGCCTGGAACAATTTGTTTTAAATATACTAAAACTTGCCTACTTGAATAATATGAATTCAATCATTTGAATGTTTTCATGCAGCCTTACAAGATTCTTTTACTTGTCCCAACTCTTTCATTCAATTAACTTATTTATATCTTTAGCCTATAACAATTTGTTTTAAATATTCTAAAACTTGCCTTCTTGAATAATATGAATGCAATCATTGGACTGGTTTCATGCAGCTTTACAAGATTATCTTACTAACGCCAGTTCTTTCATTTAATTAACCCTTTTATATCTTTAGCCTGTAACAATTTGTTTTAAATATTCTAAAACTTGCCTACTTTAATAATATGAATTCAATCATTTGAATGGTTTCATGCAGCTTTACAAGATTCTCTTACTAACGCCAGTTCTTTCATTTAAATCACCCATTTATATCTTTAGCCTGAACAATTTGTTTCAAATATTGCCTACTTGAATAATATGAATTCAATCATTTGAATGGTTTCATGCAGCTTTACAAGATTCTCTTTCTAGTCCCAACTCTTTCATTTAATTAACCTATTTATATCATTAGCCTGTAACAATTTGTTTTTAATATTCTAAAACTTACCTACTTGAATAATATGAATTCAATCATTTGAATGGTTTCATCCAGCTTTACAAGATTCTCTTTCTTCTCCCACCTTTTTCATTTAATTAACTTATTTATATCTTTAGCCTGTAACAATTTGTTATAAATATTCTAAAACTTGCCTACTTTTATAATATGAATTCAATCATTTGAATGGTTTCATGCAGCTTTACAAGATTCTCTTTCTAGTCCCAACTCTTTCATTTTATTAACTGATTTATATCT
Organism: Lycorma delicatula; assembly: GCF_047948215.1. Lineage (NCBI taxonomy): Eukaryota > Metazoa > Arthropoda > Insecta > Hemiptera > Fulgoridae > Lycorma > Lycorma delicatula. The sequence continues at coordinate 121,894,434 of NC_134457.1, forward strand.
TTCGCCTGTAACAATTTGATTTAAATATTCTAAAACTTGCCTACTTGAATAATATGAATTCAATCATTTGAATGGTTTCATGCACCTTTAAAAGATTATTTTTCTAGGCCCAACTCTTTCATTTTATTAACTGATTTATATCTTTAGCCTGTAACAATTTGTTTTAAATATTCTAAAACTTGCCTACTTGAATAATATGAATTCAATCATTTGAATGGTTTCATGCACCTTTACAAGATTATTTTTCTAGTCCCAACTCTTTGATTTATTTAACTTATTTATATCTTTAGCCTGTAACAATTTGTTTTAAATATTCTAAAACTTGCCTACTTGAATAATATGAATTCAATCATTTGAATGGTTTCATGCACCTTTACAAGATTATTTTTCTAGTCCCAACTCTTTGATTTATTTAACTTATTTATATCTTTAGCCTGTAACAATTTGTTTTAAATATTCTACAACTTGCCTACATGAATAATATGAATTCAATCATTAGAATGGTTTCATGCAGCTTTAAAAGATTCCCTTTCTAGTCCCAACGCTTTAATTTAATTAACTTATTTATATCTTTAGCCTGTAACAATTTGTTTTAAATATTCTAAAACTTGCCTACTTTAATAATATGAATTCAATCATTTGAATGGTTTCATGCAGCGTTACACGATTCTCTTTCTAGTCCCAACTTTTCATTTAATTAACCTATTTAAATCATTAGCCTGTAACAATTTGTTTTAAATATTCTAAAACTTGCCTACATGAATAATATGAATTCAATCATTTGAATGGTTTCATGCAGCTTTACAAGATTCTCATTCTAGTCCCAACACTTTCATTTAATTACCCTATTTATATCATTAGCCTCTAACAATTTGTTTTAAATATTCTAAAACTTACCTACTTGAATAATATGAATTCAATCATTTGAATGGTTTCATTCAGCTTTACAAGATTCTCTTTCTAGTCCCAACTCTTTCATTTAATTAACTTATTTATATCTTTAGCCTGTAACAATTTGGTTTAAATATTCTAAAACTTGCCTACTCGAATAATATGAATTCAATCATTTGAATGGTTTCATGCAGCTTTACAAGATTCTCATTCTAGTCCCAACACTTTCATTTAATTACCCTATTTATATCATTAGCCTCTAACAATTTGTTTTAAATATTCTAAAACTTACCTACTTGAATAATATGAATTCAATCATTTCACTGGTTACATGCAGCTTCACAAGATTCTCTTTCTAGTCCCAACTCTTTCATTTAATTAACTCATTTATATCGTTAGCCTGTAACAATTTCTTTTAAATATTCTAAAACTTGCCTACTTTAATAATATGAATTCAATCATTTGAATGGTTTCATGCAGCTTTACAAGATTCTCTTACTAACGCCAGTTCTTTCATTTAAATCACCCATTTATATCTTTAGCCTGAACAATTTGTTTCAAATATTCTAAAACTTGCCTACATGAATAATATGAATTCAATCATTTGAATGGTTTCATGCAGCTTTACAAGATTCTCTTTCTAGTCCCAACTCTTTCATTTAATTAACTTATTTATATCTTTAGCCTGTAACAATTTGTTTTAAATATTCTAAAACTTGCCTACTTGAATAATATGAATTCAATCATTCGAATGGTTTCAAGCAGCTTTACAAGATTCTCATTCTAGTCCCAACACTTTCATTTAATTACCCTATTTATATCATTAGCCTCTAACAATTTGTTTTAAATATTCTAAAACTTACCTACTTGAATAATATGAATTCAATCATTTGAATGGTTTCATGCAGCTTTACAAGATTCTCTTTCTAGTCCCAACTCTTTCATTTAATTAACCAATTTATATCTTTAGCCTGTAAAAATTTCTTTTAAATATTCTAAAACTTGCCTACTTGAATAATATGAATTCAATCATTTGACTGGTTTCATGCAACTTTACAAGATTTTCTTTCTAGTCCCAACTCTTTCATTTCATTAACATATTTATATCTTTAGCCTGTAACTATTTGTTTTAAATATTCTAAAACTTGCCTACGTGAATAATATGAATTCAATCATTTGACTGGTTACATGCAGCTTCACAAGATTCTCTTTCTAGTCCCAACTCTTTCATTTAATTAACTCAATTATATCGTTAGCCTGTAACAATTTGTTTTAAATATTCTAAAACTTACCTACTTGAATAATATGAATTCAATCATTTGACTGGTTACATGCAGCTTCACAAGATTCTCTTTCTAGTCCCAACTCTTTCATTTAATTAACTCATTTATATCGTTAGCCTGTAACAATTTGTTTTAAATATTCTAAAACTTGCCTACTTTAATAATATGAATTCAATCATTTGAATGGTTTCATGCAGCTTTACAAGATTCTCTTACTAACGCCAGTTCTTTCATTTAAATAACCCATTTATATCATTAGCCTGTAACAATTTGTTTTTAATATTCTAAAACTTGCCTACTTGAATAATATGAATTCAATCATTTGAATGGTTTCATCCAGCTTTACAAGATTCTCTTTCTTGTCCCACCTTTTTCATTTAATTAACTTATTTATATCTTTAGCCTGTAACAATTTGTTTTAAATATTCTAAAACTTGCCTACTTTAATAATATGAATTCAATCATTTGAATGGTTTCATGCAGCTTTACAATATTCTCTTTCTAGTCCCAACTCTTACATTTTATTAACTGCTTTATATCTTTCGCCTGTAAGAATTTGTTTAAAATATTCTAAAACTTGCCTACTTGAATAATATGAATTCAATCATTTGACTGGTCTCATGCAGCTTTACAAGATTCTCTTTCTAGTCCCAACTCTTTCATTCAATTAACTTATTTATATCTTAAGCCTGGAACAATTTGTTTTAAATATACTAAAACTTGCCTACTTGAATAATATGAATTCAATCATTTGAATGTTTTCATGCAGCCTTACAAGATTCTTTTACTTGTCCCAACTCTTTCATTCAATTAACTTATTTATATCTTTAGCCTATAACAATTTGTTTTAAATATTCTAAAACTTGCCTTCTTGAATAATATGAATGCAATCATTGGACTGGTTTCATGCAGCTTTACAAGATTATCTTACTAACGCCAGTTCTTTCATTTAATTAACCCTTTTATATCTTTAGCCTGTAACAATTTGTTTTAAATATTCTAAAACTTGCCTACTTTAATAATATGAATTCAATCATTTGAATGGTTTCATGCAGCTTTACAAGATTCTCTTACTAACGCCAGTTCTTTCATTTAAATCACCCATTTATATCTTTAGCCTGAACAATTTGTTTCAAATATTGCCTACTTGAATAATATGAATTCAATCATTTGAATGGTTTCATGCAGCTTTACAAGATTCTCTTTCTAGTCCCAACTATTTCATTTAATTAACCTATTTATATCATTAGCCTGTAACAATTTGTTTTTAATATTCTAAAACTTACCTACTTGAATAATATGAATTCAATCATTTGAATGGTTTCATCCAGCTTTACAAGATTCTCTTTCTTCTCCCACCTTTTTCATTTAATTAACTTATTTATATCTTTAGCCTGTAACAATTTGTTTTAAATATTCTAAAACTTGCCTACTTTTATAATATGAATTCAATCATTTGAATGGTTTCATGCAGCTTTACAAGATTCTCTTTCTAGTCCCAACTCTTTCATTTTATTAACTGATTTATATCTTTCGCCTGTAACAATTTGATTTAAATATTCTAAAACTTGCCTACTTGAATAATATGAATTCAATCATTTGAATGGTTTCATGCACCTTTAAAAGATTATTTTTCTAGGCCCAAATCTTTCATTTTATTAACTGATTTATATCTTTAGCCTGTAACAATTTGTTTTAAATATTCTAAAACTTGCCTACTTGAATAATATGAATTCAATCATTTGAATGGTTAGCACCTTTACAAGATTATTTTGCTAGGCCCAACTCTTTCAATAATTTAACTTATTTATATCTTTAGCCTGTAACAATTTGTTTTAAATATTCTAAAACTTGCCTACTTGAATAATATGAATTCAATCATTTGAATGGTTTCATGCACCTTTACAAGATTATTTTTCTAGTCCCAACTCTTTGATTTATTTAACTTATTTATATCTTTAGCCTGTAACAATTTGTTTTAAATATTCTACAACTTGCCTACATGAATAATATGAATTCAATCATTAGAATGGTTTCATGCAGCTTTAAAAGATTCCCTTTCTAGTCCCAACGCTTTAATTTAATTAACTTATTTATATCTTTAGCCTGTAACAATTTGTTTTAAATATTCTAAAACTTGCCTACTTTAATAATATGAATTCAATCATTTGAATGGTTTCATGCAGCGTTACACGATTCTCTTTCTAGTCCCAACTTTTCATTTAATTAACCTATTTAAATCATTAGCCTGTAACAATTTGTTTTAAATATTCTAAAACTTGCCTACATGAATAATATGAATTCAATCATTTGAATGGTTTCATGCAGCTTTACAAGATTCTCATTCTAGTCCCAACACTTTCATTTAATTACCCTATTTATATCATTAGCCTCTAACAATTTGTTTTAAATATTCTAAAACTTACCTACTTGAATAATATGAATTCAATCATTTGAATGGTTTCATTCAGCTTTACAAGATTCTCTTTCTAGTCCCAACTCTTTCATTTAATTAACTTATTTATATCTTTAGCCTGTAACAATTTGGTTTAAATATTCTAAAACTTGCCTACTCGAATAATATGAATTCAATCATTTGAATGGTTTCATGCAGCTTTACAAGATTCTCATTCTAGTCCCAACACTTTCATTTAATTACCCTATTTATATCATTAGCCTCTAACAATTTGTTTTAAATATTCTAAAACTTACCTACTTGAATAATATGAATTCAATCATTTGACTGGTTACATGCAGCTTCACAAGATTCTCTTTCTAGTCCCAACTCTTTCATTTAATTAACTCATTTATATCGTTAGCCTGTAACAATTTCTTTTAAATATTCTAAAACTTGCCTACTTTAATAATATGAATTCAATCATTTGAATGGTTTCATGCAGCTTTACAAGATTCTCTTACTAACGCCAGTTCTTTCATTTAAATCACCCATTTATATCTTTAGCCTGAACAATTTGTTTCAAATATTCTAAAACTTGCCTACTTGAATAATATGAATTCAATCATTTGAATGGTTTCATGCAGCTTTACAAGATTCTCTTTCTAGTCCCAACTCTTTCATTTAATTAACCTATTTATATCATTAGCCTGTAACAATTTGTTTTTAATATTCTAAAACTTGCCTACTTGAATAATATGAATTCAATCATTTGAATGGTTTCATCCAGCTTTACAAGATTCTCTTTCTTCTCCCACCTTTTTCATTTAATTAACTTATTTATATCTTTAGCCTGTAACAATTTGTTTTAAATATTCTAAAACTTGCCTACTTTTATAATATGAATTCAATCATTTGAATGGTTTCATGCAGCTTTACAAGATTCTCTTTCTAGTCCCAACTCTTTCATTTTATTAACTGATTTATATCTTTCGCCTGTAACAATTTGTTTTAAATATTCTAAAACTTGCCTACTTTTATAATATGAATTCAATCATTTGAATGGTTTCATGCAGCTTTACAAGATTCTCTTTCTAGTCCCAACTCTTTCATTTTATTAACTGATTTATATCTTTCGCCTGTAACAATTTGTTTTAAATATTCTAAAACTTGCCTACTTGAATAATATGAATTCAATCATTTGAATGGTTTCATGCACCTTTAAAAGATTATTTTTCTAGGCCCAACTCTTTCATTTTATTAACTGATTTATATCTTTAGCCTGTAACAATTTGTTTTAAATATTCTAAAACTTGCCTACTTGAATAATATGAATTCAATCATTTGCATGGTTTCATGCACCTTTACAAGATTATTTTGCTAGGCCCAACTCTTTCAATAATTTAACTTATTTATATCTTTAGCCTGTAACAATTTGTTTTAAATATTCTAAAACTTGCCTACTTGAATAATATGAATTCAATCATTTGAATGGTTTCATGCACCTTTACAAGATTATTTTTCTAGTCCCAACTCTTTGATTTATTTAACTTATTTATATCTTTAGCCTGTAACAATTTGTTTTAAATATTCTACAACTTGCCTACATGAATAATATGAATTCAATCATTAGAATGGTTTCATGCAGCTTTAAAAGATTCCCTTTCTAGTCCCAACGCTTTAATTTAATTAACTTATTTATATCTTTAGCCTGTAACAATTTGTTTTAAATATTCTAAAACTTGCCTACTTGAATAATATGAATTCAATCATTTGAATGGTTTCATGCACCTTTACAAGATTATTTTTCTAGTCCCAACTCTTTGATTTATTTAACTTATTTATATCTTTAGCCTGTAACAATTTGTTTTAAATATTCTACAACTTGCCTACATGAATAATATGAATTCAATCATTAGAATGGTTTCATGCAGCTTTAAAAGATTCCCTTTCTAGTCCCAACGCTTTAATTTAATTAACTTATTTATATCTTTAGCCTGTAACAATTTGTTTTAAATATTCTAAAACTTCCCTACTTTAATAATATGAATTCAATCATTTGAATGGTTTCATGCAGCGTTACACGATTCTCTTTCTAGTCCCAACTCTTTCATTTAATTAACCTATTTATATCATTAGCCTGTAACAATTTGTTTTAAATATTCTAAAACTTCCCTACATGAATAATATGAATTCAATCATTTGAATGGTTTCATGCAGCTTTACAAGATTCTCATTCTAGTCCCAACACTTTCATTTAATTACCCTATTTATATCATTAGCCTCTAACAATTTGTTTTAAATATTCTAAAACTTACCTACTTGAATAATATGAATTCAATCATTTGAATGGTTTCATTCAGCTTTACAAGATTCTCTTTCTAGTCCCAACTCTTTCATTTAATTAACTTATTTATATCTTTAGCCTGTAACAATTTGTTTTAAATATTCTAAAACTTGCCTACTTGAATAATATGAATTCAATCATTCGAATGGTTTCAAGCAGCTTTACAAGATTCTCATTCTAGTCCCAACACTTTCATTTAATTACCCTATTTATATCATTAGCCTCTAACAATTTGTTTTAAATATTCTAAAACTTACCTACTTGAATAATATGAATTCAATCATTTGAATGGTTTCATGCAGCTTTACAAGATTCTCTTTCTAGTCCCAACTCTTTCATTTAATTAACCAATTTATATCTTTAGCCTGTAAAAATTTCTTTTAAATATTCTAAAACTTGCCTACTTGAATAATATGAATTCAATCATTTGACTGGTTTCATGCAACTTTACAAGATTTTCTTTCTAGTCCCAACTCTTTCATTTCATTAACATATTTATATCTTTAGCCTGTAACTATTTGTTTTAAATATTCTAAAACTTGCCTACGTGAATAATATGAATTCAATCATTTGACTGGTTACATGCAGCTTCACAAGATTCTCTTTCTAGTCCCAACTCTTTCATTTAATTAACTCAATTATATCGTTAGCCTGTAACAATTTGTTTTAAATATTCTAAAACTTACCTACTTGAATAATATGAATTCAATCATTTGACTGGTACATGCAGCTTCACAAGATTCTCTTTCTAGTCCCAACTCTTTCATTTAATTAACTCATTTATATCGTTAGCCAGTAACAATTTGTTTTAAATATTCTAAAACTTGCCTACTTTAATAATATGAATTCAATCATTTGAATGGTTTCATGCAGCTTTACAAGATTCTCTTACTAACGCCAGTTCTTTCATTTAAATAACCCATTTATATCATTAGCCTGTAACAATTTGTTTTTAATATTCTAAAACTTGCCTACTTGAATAATATGAATTCAATCATTTGAATGGTTTCATCCAGCTTTACAAGATTCTCTTTCTTGTCCCACCTTTTTCATTTAATTAACTTATTTATATCTTTAGCCTGTAACAATTTGTTTTAAATATTCTAAAACTTGCCTACTTTAATAATATGAATTCAATCATTTGAATGGTTTCATGCAGCTTTACAATATTCTCTTTCTAGTCCCAACTCTTACATTTTATTAACTGCTTTATATCTTTCGCCTGTAAGAATTTGTTTAAAATATTCTAAAACTTGCCTACTTGAATAATATGAATTCAATCATTTGACTGGTCTCATGCAGCTTTACAAGATTCTCTTTCTAGTCCCAACTCTTTCATTCAATTAACTTATTTATATCTTAAGCCTGGAACAATTTGTTTTAAATATACTAAAACTTGCCTACTTGAATAATATGAATTCAATCATTTGAATGTTTTCATGCAGCCTTACAAGATTCTTTTACTTGTCCCAACTCTTTCATTCAATTAACTTATTTATATCTTTAGCCTATAACAATTTGTTTTAAATATTCTAAAACTTGCCTTCTTGAATAATATGAATGCAATCATTGGACTGGTTTCATGCAGCTTTACAAGATTATCTTACTAACGCCAGTTCTTTCATTTAATTAACCCTTTTATATCTTTAGCCTGTAACAATTTGTTTTAAATATTCTAAAACTTGCCTACTTTAATAATATGAATTCAATCATTTGAATGGTTTCATGCAGCTTTACAAGATTCTCTTACTAACGCCAGTTCTTTCATTTAAATCACCCATTTATATCTTTAGCCTGAACAATTTGTTTCAAATATTCTAAAACTTGCCTACTTGAATAATATGAATTCAATCATTTGAATGGTTTCATGCAGCTTTACAAGATTCTCTTTCTAGTCCCAACTCTTTCATTTAATTAACCTATTTATATCATTAGCCTGTAACAATTTGTTTTTAATATTCTAAAACTTACCTACTTGAATAATATGAATTCAATCATTTGAATGGTTTCATCCAGCTTTACAAGATTCTCTTTCTTCTCCCACCTTTTTCATTTAATTAACTTATTTATATCTTTAGCCTGTAACAATTTGTTTTAAATATTCTAAAACTTGCCTACTTTTATAATATGAATTCAATCATTTGAATGGTTTCATGCAGCTTTACAAGATTCTCTTTCTAGTCCCAACTCTTTCATTTTATTAACTGATTTATATCTTTCGCCTGTAACAATTTGATTTAAATATTCTAAAACTTGCCTACTTGAATAATATGAATTCAATCATTTGAATGGTTTCATGCACCTTTAAAAGATTATTTTTCTAGGCCCAACTCTTTCATTTTATTAACTGATTTATATCTTTAGCCTGTAACAATTTGTTTTAAATATTCTAAAACTTGCCTACTTGAATAATATGAATTCAATCATTTGAATGGTTTCATGCACCTTTACAAGATTATTTTGCTAGGCCCAACTCTTTCAATAATTTAACTTATTTATATCTTTAGCCTGTAACAATTTGTTTTAAATATTCTAAAACTTGCCTACTTGAATAATATGAATTCAATCATTTGAATGGTTTCATGCACCTTTACAAGATTATTTTTCTAGTCCCAACTCTTTGATTTATTTAACTTATTTATATCTTTAGCCTGTAACAATTTGTTTTAAATATTCTACAACTTGCCTACATGAATAATATGAATTCAATCATTAGAATGGTTTCATGCAGCTTTAAAAGATTCCCTTTCTAGTCCCAACGCTTTAATTTAATTAACTTATTTATATCTTTAGCCTGTAACAATTTGTTTTAAATATTCTAAAACTTCCCTACTTTAATAATATGAATTCAATCATTTGAATGGTTTCATGCAGCGTTACACGATTCTCTTTCTAGTCCCAACTCTTTCATTTAATTAACCTATTTATATCATTAGCCTGTAACAATTTGTTTTAAATATTCTAAAACTTGCCTACATGAATAATATGAATTCAATCATTTGAATGGTTTCATGCAGCTTTACAAGATTCTCATTCTAGTCCCAACACTTTCATTTAATTACCCTATTTATATCATTAGCCTCTAACAATTTGTTTTAAATATTCTAAAACTTACCTACTTGAATAATATGAATTCAATCATTTGAATGGTTTCATTCAGCTTTACAAGATTCTCTTTCTAGTCCCAACTCTTTCATTTAATTAACTTATTTATATCTTTAGCCTGTAACAATTTGTTTTAAATATTCTAAAACTTGCCTACTTGAATAATATGAATTCAATCATTCGAATGGTTTCAAGCAGCTTTACAAGATTCTCATTCTAGTCCCAACACTTTCATTTAATTACCCTATTTATATCATTAGCCTCTAACAATTTGTTTTAAATATTCTAAAACTTACCTACTTGAATAATATGAATTCAATCATTTGAATGGTTTCATGCAGCTTTACAAGATTCTCTTACTAACGCCAGTTCTTTCATTTAAATAACCCATTTATATCATTAGCCTGTAACAATTTGTTTTTAATATTCTAAAACTTGCCTACTTGAATAATATGAATTCAATCATTTGAGTGGTTTCATCCAGCTTTACAAGATTCTCTTTCTTGTCCCACCTTTTTCATTTAATTAACTTATTTATATCTTTAGCCTGTAACAATTTGTTTTAAATATTCTAAAACTTGCCTACTTTAATAATATGAATTCAATCATTTGAATGGTTTCATGCAGCTTTACAATATTCTCTTTCTAGTCCCAACTCTTACATTTTATTAACTGCTTTATATCTTTCGCCTGTAAGAATTTGTTTAAAATATTCTAAAACTTGCCTACTTGAATAATATGAATTCAATCATTTGACTGGTCTCATGCAGCTTTACAAGATTCTCTTTCTAGTCCCAACTCTTTCATTCAATTAACTTATTTATATCTTAAGCCTGGAACAATTTGTTTTAAATATACTAAAACTTGCCTACTTGAATAATATGAATTCAATCATTTGAATGTTTTCATGCAGCCTTACAAGATTCTTTTACTTGTCCCAACTCTTTCATTCAATTAACTTATTTATATCTTTAGCCTATAACAATTTGTTTTAAATATTCTAAAACTTGCCTTCTTGAATAATATGAATGCAATCATTGGACTGGTTTCATGCAGCTTTACAAGATTATCTTACTAACGCCAGTTCTTTCATTTAATTAACCCTTTTATATCTTTAGCCTGTAACAATTTGTTTTAAATATTCTAAAACTTGCCTACTTTAATAATATGAATTCAATCATTTGAATGGTTTCATGCAGCTTTACAAGATTCTCTTACTAACGCCAGTTCTTTCATTTAAATCACCCATTTATATCTTTAGCCTGAACAATTTGTTTCAAATATTGCCTACTTGAATAATATGAATTCAATCATTTGAATGGTTTCATGCAGCTTTACAAGATTCTCTTTCTAGTCCCAACTCTTTCATTTAATTAACCTATTTATATCATTAGCCTGTAACAATTTGTTTTTAATATTCTAAAACTTACCTACTTGAATAATATGAATTCAATCATTTGAATGGTTTCATCCAGCTTTACAAGATTCTCTTTCTTCTCCCACCTTTTTCATTTAATTAACTTATTTATATCTTTAGCCTGTAACAATTTGTTATAAATATTCTAAAACTTGCCTACTTTTATAATATGAATTCAATCATTTGAATGGTTTCATGCAGCTTTACAAGATTCTCTTTCTAGTCCCAACTCTTTCATTTTATTAACTGATTTATATCTTTCGCCTGTAACAATTTGATTTAAATATTCTAAAACTTGCCTACTTGAATAATATGAATTCAATCATTTGAATGGTTTCATGCACCTTTAAAAGATTATTTTTCTAGGCCCAACTCTTTCATTTTATTAACTGATTTATATCTTTAGCCTGTAACAATTTGTTTTAAATATTCTAAAACTTGCCTACTTGAATAATATGAATTCAATCATTTGAATGGTTTCATGCACCTTTACAAGATTATTTTTCTAGTCCCAACTCTTTGATTTATTTAACTTATTTATATCTTTAGCCTGTAACAATTTGTTTTAAATATTCTAAAACTTGCCTACTTGAATAATATGAATTCAATCATTTGAATGGTTTCATGCACCTTTACAAGATTATTTTTCTAGTCCCAACTCTTTGATTTATTTAACTTATTTATATCTTTAGCCTGTAACAATTTGTTTTAAATATTCTACAACTTGCCTACATGAATAATATGAATTCAATCATTAGAATGGTTTCATGCAGCTTTAAAAGATTCCCTTTCTAGTCCCAACGCTTTAATTTAATTAACTTATTTATATCTTTAGCCTGTAACAATTTGTTTTAAATATTCTAAAACTTGCCTACTTTAATAATATGAATTCAATCATTTGAATGGTTTCATGCAGCGTTACACGATTCTCTTTCTAGTCCCAACTTTTCATTTAATTAACCTATTTAAATCATTAGCCTGTAACAATTTGTTTTAAATATTCTAAAACTTGCCTACATGAATAATATGAATTCAATCATTTGAATGGTTTCATGCAGCTTTACAAGATTCTCATTCTAGTCCCAACACTTTCATTTAATTACCCTATTTATATCATTAGCCTCTAACAATTTGTTTTAAATATTCTAAAACTTACCTACTTGAATAATATGAATTCAATCATTTGAATGGTTTCATTCAGCTTTACAAGATTCTCTTTCTAGTCCCAACTCTTTCATTTAATTAACTTATTTATATCTTTAGCCTGTAACAATTTGGTTTAAATATTCTAAAACTTGCCTACTCGAATAATATGAATTCAATCATTTGAATGGTTTCATGCAGCTTTACAAGATTCTCATTCTAGTCCCAACACTTTCATTTAATTACCCTATTTATATCATTAGCCTCTAACAATTTGTTTTAAATATTCTAAAACTTACCTACTTGAATAATATGAATTCAATCATTTCACTGGTTACATGCAGCTTCACAAGATTCTCTTTCTAGTCCCAACTCTTTCATTTAATTAACTCATTTATATCGTTAGCCTGTAACAATTTCTTTTAAATATTCTAAAACTTGCCTACTTTAATAATATGAATTCAATCATTTGAATGGTTTCATGCAGCTTTACAAGATTCTCTTACTAACGCCAGTTCTTTCATTTAAATCACCCATTTATATCTTTAGCCTGAACAATTTGTTTCAAATATTCTAAAACTTGCCTACATGAATAATATGAATTCAATCATTTGAATGGTTTCATGCAGCTTTACAAGATTCTCTTTCTAGTCCCAACTCTTTCATTTAATTAACTTATTTATATCTTTAGCCTGTAACAATTTGTTTTAAATATTCTAAAACTTGCCTACTTGAATAATATGAATTCAATCATTCGAATGGTTTCAAGCAGCTTTACAAGATTCTCATTCTAGTCCCAACACTTTCATTTAATTACCCTATTTATATCATTAGCCTCTAACAATTTGTTTTAAATATTCTAAAACTTACCTACTTGAATAATATGAATTCAATCATTTGAATGGTTTCATGCAGCTTTACAAGATTCTCTTTCTAGTCCCAACTCTTTCATTTAATTAACCAATTTATATCTTTAGCCTGTAAAAATTTCTTTTAAATATTCTAAAACTTGCCTACTTGAATAATATGAATTCAATCATTTGACTGGTTTCATGCAACTTTACAAGATTTTCTTTCTAGTCCCAACTCTTTCATTTCATTAACATATTTATATCTTTAGCCTGTAACTATTTGTTTTAAATATTCTAAAACTTGCCTACGTGAATAATATGAATTCAATCATTTGACTGGTTACATGCAGCTTCACAAGATTCTCTTTCTAGTCCCAACTCTTTCATTTAATTAACTCAATTATATCGTTAGCCTGTAACAATTTGTTTTAAATATTCTAAAACTTACCTACTTGAATAATATGAATTCAATCATTTGACTGGTTACATGCAGCTTCACAAGATTCTCTTTCTAGTCCCAACTCTTTCATTTAATTAACTCATTTATATCGTTAGCCTGTAACAATTTGTTTTAAATATTCTAAAACTTGCCTACTTTAATAATATGAATTCAATCATTTGAATGGTTTCATGCAGCTTTACAAGATTCTCTTACTAACGCCAGTTCTTTCATTTAAATAACCCATTTATATCATTAGCCTGTAACAATTTGTTTTTAATATTCTAAAACTTGCCTACTTGAATAATATGAATTCAATCATTTGAATGGTTTCATCCAGCTTTACAAGATTCTCTTTCTTGTCCCACCTTTTTCATTTAATTAACTTATTTATATCTTTAGCCTGTAACAATTTGTTTTAAATATTCTAAAACTTGCCTACTTTAATAATATGAATTCAATCATTTGAATGGTTTCATGCAGCTTTACAATATTCTCTTTCTAGTCCCAACTCTTACATTTTATTAACTGCTTTATATCTTTCGCCTGTAAGAATTTGTTTAAAATATTCTAAAACTTGCCTACTTGAATAATATGAATTCAATCATTTGACTGGTCTCATGCAGCTTTACAAGATTCTCTTTCTAGTCCCAACTCTTTCATTCAATTAACTTATTTATATCTTAAGCCTGGAACAATTTGTTTTAAATATACTAAAACTTGCCTACTTGAATAATATGAATTCAATCATTTGAATGTTTTCATGCAGCCTTACAAGATTCTTTTACTTGTCCCAACTCTTTCATTCAATTAACTTATTTATATCTTTAGCCTATAACAATTTGTTTTAAATATTCTAAAACTTGCCTTCTTGAATAATATGAATGCAATCATTGGACTGGTTTCATGCAGCTTTACAAGATTATCTTACTAACGCCAGTTCTTTCATTTAATTAACCCTTTTATATCTTTAGCCTGTAACAATTTGTTTTAAATATTCTAAAACTTGCCTACTTTAATAATATGAATTCAATCATTTGAATGGTTTCATGCAGCTTTACAAGATTCTCTTACTAACGCCAGTTCTTTCATTTAAATCACCCATTTATATCTTTAGCCTGAACAATTTGTTTCAAATATTGCCTACTTGAATAATATGAATTCAATCATTTGAATGGTTTCATGCAGCTTTACAAGATTCTCTTTCTAGTCCCAACTATTTCATTTAATTAACCTATTTATATCATTAGCCTGTAACAATTTGTTTTTAATATTCTAAAACTTACCTACTTGAATAATATGAATTCAATCATTTGAATGGTTTCATCCAGCTTTACAAGATTCTCTTTCTTCTCCCACCTTTTTCATTTAATTAACTTATTTATATCTTTAGCCTGTAACAATTTGTTTTAAATATTCTAAAACTTGCCTACTTTTATAATATGAATTCAATCATTTGAATGGTTTCATGCAGCTTTACAAGATTCTCTTTCTAGTCCCAACTCTTTCATTTTATTAACTGATTTATATCTTTCGCCTGTAACAATTTGATTTAAATATTCTAAAACTTGCCTACTTGAATAATATGAATTCAATCATTTGAATGGTTTCATGCACCTTTAAAAGATTATTTTTCTAGGCCCAAATCTTTCATTTTATTAACTGATTTATATCTTTAGCCTGTAACAATTTGTTTTAAATATTCTAAAACTTGCCTACTTGAATAATATGAATTCAATCATTTGAATGGTTAGCACCTTTACAAGATTATTTTGCTAGGCCCAACTCTTTCAATAATTTAACTTATTTATATCTTTAGCCTGTAACAATTTGTTTTAAATATTCTAAAACTTGCCTACTTGAATAATATGAATTCAATCATTTGAATGGTTTCATGCACCTTTACAAGATTATTTTTCTAGTCCCAACTCTTTGATTTATTTAACTTATTTATATCTTTAGCCTGTAACAATTTGTTTTAAATATTCTACAACTTGCCTACATGAATAATATGAATTCAATCATTAGAATGGTTTCATGCAGCTTTAAAAGATTCCCTTTCTAGTCCCAACGCTTTAATTTAATTAACTTATTTATATCTTTAGCCTGTAACAATTTGTTTTAAATATTCTAAAACTTGCCTACTTTAATAATATGAATTCAATCATTTGAATGGTTTCATGCAGCGTTACACGATTCTCTTTCTAGTCCCAACTTTTCATTTAATTAACCTATTTAAATCATTAGCCTGTAACAATTTGTTTTAAATATTCTAAAACTTGCCTACATGAATAATATGAATTCAATCATTTGAATGGTTTCATGCAGCTTTACAAGATTCTCATTCTAGTCCCAACACTTTCATTTAATTACCCTATTTATATCATTAGCCTCTAACAATTTGTTTTAAATATTCTAAAACTTACCTACTTGAATAATATGAATTCAATCATTTGAATGGTTTCATTCAGCTTTACAAGATTCTCTTTCTAGTCCCAACTCTTTCATTTAATTAACTTATTTATATCTTTAGCCTGTAACAATTTGGTTTAAATATTCTAAAACTTGCCTACTCGAATAATATGAATTCAATCATTTGAATGGTTTCATGCAGCTTTACAAGATTCTCATTCTAGTCCCAACACTTTCATTTAATTACCCTATTTATATCATTAGCCTCTAACAATTTGTTTTAAATATTCTAAAACTTACCTACTTGAATAATATGAATTCAATCATTTGACTGGTTACATGCAGCTTCACAAGATTCTCTTTCTAGTCCCAACTCTTTCATTTAATTAACTCATTTATATCGTTAGCCTGTAACAATTTCTTTTAAATATTCTAAAACTTGCCTACTTTAATAATATGAATTCAATCATTTGAATGGTTTCATGCAGCTTTACAAGATTCTCTTACTAACGCCAGTTCTTTCATTTAAATCACCCATTTATATCTTTAGCCTGAACAATTTGTTTCAAATATTCTAAAACTTGCCTACTTGAATAATATGAATTCAATCATTTGAATGGTTTCATGCAGCTTTACAAGATTCTCTTTCTAGTCCCAACTCTTTCATTTAATTAACCTATTTATATCATTAGCCTGTAACAATTTGTTTTTAATATTCTAAAACTTGCCTACTTGAATAATATGAATTCAATCATTTGAATGGTTTCATCCAGCTTTACAAGATTCTCTTTCTTCTCCCACCTTTTTCATTTAATTAACTTATTTATATCTTTAGCCTGTAACAATTTGTTTTAAATATTCTAAAACTTGCCTACTTTTATAATATGAATTCAATCATTTGAATGGTTTCATGCAGCTTTACAAGATTCTCTTTCTAGTCCCAACTCTTTCATTTTATTAACTGATTTATATCTTTCGCCTGTAACAATTTGTTTTAAATATTCTAAAACTTGCCTACTTTTATAATATGAATTCAATCATTTGAATGGTTTCATGCAGCTTTACAAGATTCTCTTTCTAGTCCCAACTCTTTCATTTTATTAACTGATTTATATCTTTCGCCTGTAACAATTTGTTTTAAATATTCTAAAACTTGCCTACTTGAATAATATGAATTCAATCATTTGAATGGTTTCATGCACCTTTAAAAGATTATTTTTCTAGGCCCAACTCTTTCATTTTATTAACTGATTTATATCTTTAGCCTGTAACAATTTGTTTTAAATATTCTAAAACTTGCCTACTTGAATAATATGAATTCAATCATTTGCATGGTTTCATGCACCTTTACAAGATTATTTTGCTAGGCCCAACTCTTTCAATAATTTAACTTATTTATATCTTTAGCCTGTAACAATTTGTTTTAAATATTCTAAAACTTGCCTACTTGAATAATATGAATTCAATCATTTGAATGGTTTCATGCACCTTTACAAGATTATTTTTCTAGTCCCAACTCTTTGATTTATTTAACTTATTTATATCTTTAGCCTGTAACAATTTGTTTTAAATATTCTACAACTTGCCTACATGAATAATATGAATTCAATCATTAGAATGGTTTCATGCAGCTTTAAAAGATTCCCTTTCTAGTCCCAACGCTTTAATTTAATTAACTTATTTATATCTTTAGCCTGTAACAATTTGTTTTAAATATTCTAAAACTTGCCTACTTGAATAATATGAATTCAATCATTTGAATGGTTTCATGCACCTTTACAAGATTATTTTTCTAGTCCCAACTCTTTGATTTATTTAACTTATTTATATCTTTAGCCTGTAACAATTTGTTTTAAATATTCTACAACTTGCCTACATGAATAATATGAATTCAATCATTAGAATGGTTTCATGCAGCTTTAAAAGATTCCCTTTCTAGTCCCAACGCTTTAATTTAATTAACTTATTTATATCTTTAGCCTGTAACAATTTGTTTTAAATATTCTAAAACTTCCCTACTTTAATAATATGAATTCAATCATTTGAATGGTTTCATGCAGCGTTACACGATTCTCTTTCTAGTCCCAACTCTTTCATTTAATTAACCTATTTATATCATTAGCCTGTAACAATTTGTTTTAAATATTCTAAAACTTCCCTACATGAATAATATGAATTCAATCATTTGAATGGTTTCATGCAGCTTTACAAGATTCTCATTCTAGTCCCAACACTTTCATTTAATTACCCTATTTATATCATTAGCCTCTAACAATTTGTTTTAAATATTCTAAAACTTACCTACTTGAATAATATGAATTCAATCATTTGAATGGTTTCATTCAGCTTTACAAGATTCTCTTTCTAGTCCCAACTCTTTCATTTAATTAACTTATTTATATCTTTAGCCTGTAACAATTTGTTTTAAATATTCTAAAACTTGCCTACTTGAATAATATGAATTCAATCATTCGAATGGTTTCAAGCAGCTTTACAAGATTCTCATTCTAGTCCCAACACTTTCATTTAATTACCCTATTTATATCATTAGCCTCTAACAATTTGTTTTAAATATTCTAAAACTTACCTACTTGAATAATATGAATTCAATCATTTGAATGGTTTCATGCAGCTTTACAAGATTCTCTTTCTAGTCCCAACTCTTTCATTTAATTAACCAATTTATATCTTTAGCCTGTAAAAATTTCTTTTAAATATTCTAAAACTTGCCTACTTGAATAATATGAATTCAATCATTTGACTGGTTTCATGCAACTTTACAAGATTTTCTTTCTAGTCCCAACTCTTTCATTTCATTAACATATTTATATCTTTAGCCTGTAACTATTTGTTTTAAATATTCTAAAACTTGCCTACGTGAATAATATGAATTCAATCATTTGACTGGTTACATGCAGCTTCACAAGATTCTCTTTCTAGTCCCAACTCTTTCATTTAATTAACTCAATTATATCGTTAGCCTGTAACAATTTGTTTTAAATATTCTAAAACTTACCTACTTGAATAATATGAATTCAATCATTTGACTGGTACATGCAGCTTCACAAGATTCTCTTTCTAGTCCCAACTCTTTCATTTAATTAACTCATTTATATCGTTAGCCAGTAACAATTTGTTTTAAATATTCTAAAACTTGCCTACTTTAATAATATGAATTCAATCATTTGAATGGTTTCATGCAGCTTTACAAGATTCTCTTACTAACGCCAGTTCTTTCATTTAAATAACCCATTTATATCATTAGCCTGTAACAATTTGTTTTTAATATTCTAAAACTTGCCTACTTGAATAATATGAATTCAATCATTTGAATGGTTTCATCCAGCTTTACAAGATTCTCTTTCTTGTCCCACCTTTTTCATTTAATTAACTTATTTATATCTTTAGCCTGTAACAATTTGTTTTAAATATTCTAAAACTTGCCTACTTTAATAATATGAATTCAATCATTTGAATGGTTTCATGCAGCTTTACAATATTCTCTTTCTAGTCCCAACTCTTACATTTTATTAACTGCTTTATATCTTTCGCCTGTAAGAATTTGTTTAAAATATTCTAAAACTTGCCTACTTGAATAATATGAATTCAATCATTTGACTGGTCTCATGCAGCTTTACAAGATTCTCTTTCTAGTCCCAACTCTTTCATTCAATTAACTTATTTATATCTTAAGCCTGGAACAATTTGTTTTAAATATACTAAAACTTGCCTACTTGAATAATATGAATTCAATCATTTGAATGTTTTCATGCAGCCTTACAAGATTCTTTTACTTGTCCCAACTCTTTCATTCAATTAACTTATTTATATCTTTAGCCTATAACAATTTGTTTTAAATATTCTAAAACTTGCCTTCTTGAATAATATGAATGCAATCATTGGACTGGTTTCATGCAGCTTTACAAGATTAACACCAGTTCTTTCATTTAATTAACCCTTTTATATCTTTAGCCTGTAACAATTTGTTTTAAATATTCTAAAACTTGCCTACTTGAATAATATGAATTCAATCATTTGAATGGTGTCATGCAGCCTTACAAGATTCTCTTTCTAGTCCCAACTCGTTCATTTAATTAACTTAAATATATCTTTAGCCTGAAAAATTTGTTTTAAATATTCTAAAACTTGCCTACTTGAATAATATGAATTCAATCATTTGAATGGTTTCATGCAGCCTTACAAGATTCTCTTTTTAGTCCCAACTCTTTCATTTAATTAACTTAAATATATCTTTAGCCTGTAACAATTTGTTTTAAATATTCTAAAACTTGCCTACTTGAATAATATGAATTCAATCATTTGAATGGTTTCATGCAGCTTTACAAGATTCTCTTTCTAGTCCCAACTCTTTCATTTAATTAACTTATTTATATCTCTAGCCTGTAACAATTTGTTTTAAATATTCTAAAACTTGCCTACGTGAATAATATGAATTCAATCATTTGACTGGTTTCATGCAGCTTTACAAGATTCTCTTACTAATGACAGTTATTTCATTTAATTAACCCTTTTATATCTTTAGCCTGTAAAAATTTGTTTTAAATATTCTAAAACTTGCCTACTTGAATAATATGAATTCAATCATTTGACTGGTCTCATGCAGCTTTACAAGATTCTCTTTCTAGTCCCAACTCTTTCATTCAATTAACTTATTTATATCTTAAGCCTGGAACAATTTGTTTTAAATATACTAAAACTTGCCTACTTGAATAATATGAATTCAATCATTTGAATGTTTTCATGCAGCCGTACAAGATTCTTTTACTTGTCCCAACTCTTTCATTCAATTAACTTATTTATATCTTTAGCCTATAACAATTTGTTTTAAATATTCTAAAACTTGCCTTCTTGAATAATATGAATGCAATTATTGGACTGGTTTCATGCAGCTTTACAAGATTATCTTACTACGCCAGTTCTTTAATTTAATTAACCCTTTTATATCTTTAGCCTGTAACAATTTGTTTTAAATATTCTAAAACTTGCCTACTTGAATAATATGAATTCAATCATTTGACTAGTTTCATGCAACTTTACAAGATTTTCTTTCTAGTCCCAACTCTTTCATTTCATTAACATATTTATATCTTTAGCCTGTAACTATTTGTTTTAAATATTCTAAAACTTGTCTACGTGAATAATATGAATTCAATCATTTGACTGGTTACATGCAGCTTCACAAGATTCTCTTTCTAGTCCCAACTCTTTCATTTAATTAACTCATTTATATCGTTAGCCTGTAACAATTTCTTTTAAATATTCTAAAACTTGCCTACTTTAATAATATGAATTCAATCATTTGAATGGTTTCATGCAGCTTTACAAGATTCTCTTACTAACGCCAGTTCTTTCATTTAAATCACCCATTTATATCTTTAGCCTGAACAATTTGTTTCAAATATTCTAAAACTTGCCTACTTGAATAATATGAATTCAATCATTTGAATGGTTTCATCCAGCTTTACAAGATTCTCTTTCTTCTCCCACCTTTTTCATTTAATTAACTTATTTATATCTTTAGCCTGTAACAATTTGTTTTAAATATTCTAAAACTTGCCTACTTTTATAATATGAATTCAATCATTTGAATGGTTTCATGCAGCTTTACAAGATTCTCTTTCTAGTCCCAACTCTTTCATTTTATTAACTGATTTATATCTTTCGCCTGTAACAATTTGTTTTAAATATTCTAAAACTTGCCTACTTGAATAATATGAATTCAATCATTTGAATGGTTTCATGCACCTTTAAAAGATTATTTTTCTAGGCCCAACTCTTTCATTTTATTAACTGATTTATATCTTTAGCCTGTAACAATTTGTTTTAAATATTCTAAAACTTGCCTACTTGAATAATATGAATTCAATCATTTGAATGGTTTCATGCACCTTTACAAGATTATTTTGCTAGGCCCAACTCTTTCAATAATTTAACTTATTTATATCTTTAGCCTGTAACAATTTGTTTTAAATATTCTAAAACTTGCCTACTTGAATAATATGAATTCAATCATTTGAATGGTTTCATGCACCTTTACAAGATTATTTTTCTAGTCCCAACTCTTTGATTTATTTAACTTATTTATATCTTTAGCCTGTAACAATTTGTTTTAAATATTCTACAACTTGCCTACATGAATAATATGAATTCAATCATTAGAATGGTTTCATGCAGCTTTAAAAGATTCCCTTTCTAGTCCCAACGCTTTAATTTAATTAACTTATTTATATCTTTAGCCTGTAACAATTTGTTTTAAATATTCTAAAACTTCCCTACTTTAATAATATGAATTCAATCATTTGAATGGTTTCATGCAGCGTTACACGATTCTCTTTCTAGTCCCAACTCTTTCATTTAATTAACCTATTTATATCATTAGCCTGTAACAATTTGTTTTAAATATTCTAAAACTTGCCTACATGAATAATATGAATTCAATCATTTGAATGGTTTCATGCAGCTTTACAAGATTCTCATTCTAGTCCCAACACTTTCATTTAATTACCCTATTTATATCATTAGCCTCTAACAATTTGTTTTAAATATTCTAAAACTTACCTACTTGAATAATATGAATTCAATCATTTGAATGGTTTCATTCAGCTTTACAAGATTCTCTTTCTAGTCCCAACTCTTTCATTTAATTAACTTATTTATATCTTTAGCCTGTAACAATTTGTTTTAAATATTCTAAAACTTGCCTACTTGAATAATATGAATTCAATCATTCGAATGGTTTCAAGCAGCTTTACAAGATTCTCATTCTAGTCCCAACACTTTCATTTAATTACCCTATTTATATCATTAGCCTCTAACAATTTGTTTTAAATATTCTAAAACTTACCTACTTGAATAATATGAATTCAATCATTTGAATGGTTTTATGCAGCTTTACAAGATTCTCTTTCTAGTCCCAACTCTTTCATTTAATTAACCAATTTATATCTTTAGCCTGTAAAAATTTCTTTTAAATATTCTAAAACTTGCCTACTTGAATAATATGAATTCAATCATTTGACTGGTTTCATGCAACTTTACAAGATTTTCTTTCTAGTCCCAACTCTTTCATTTCATTAACATATTTATATCTTTAGCCTGTAACTATTTGTTTTAAATATTCTAAAACTTGCCTACGTGAATAATATGAATTCAATCATTTGACTGGTTACATGCAGCTTCACAAGATTCTCTTTCTAGTCCCAACTCTTTCATTTAATTAACTCAATTATATCGTTAGCCTGTAACAATTTGTTTTAAATATTCTAAAACTTACCTACTTGAATAATATGAATTCAATCATTTGACTGGTTACATGCAGCTTCACAAGATTCTCTTTCTAGTCCCAACTCTTTCATTTAATTAACTCATTTATATCGTTAGCCTGTAACAATTTGTTTTAAATATTCTAAAACTTGCCTACTTTAATAATATGAATTCAATCATTTGAATGGTTTCATGCAGCTTTACAAGATTCTCTTACTAACGCCAGTTCTTTCATTTAAATAACCCATTTATATCATTAGCCTGTAACAATTTGTTTTTAATATTCTAAAACTTGCCTACTTGAATAATATGAATTCAATCATTTGAATGGTTTCATCCAGCTTTACAAGATTCTCTTTCTTGTCCCACCTTTTTCATTTAATTAACTTATTTATATCTTTAGCCTGTAACAATTTGTTTTAAATATTCTAAAACTTGCCTACTTTAATAATATGAATTCAATCATTTGAATGGTTTCATGCAGCTTTACAATATTCTCTTTCTAGTCCCAACTCTTACATTTTATTAACTGCTTTATATCTTTCGCCTGTAAGAATTTGTTTAAAATATTCTAAAACTTGCCTACTTGAATAATATGAATTCAATCATTTGACTGGTCTCATGCAGCTTTACAAGATTCTCTTTCTAGTCCCAACTCTTTCATTCAATTAACTTATTTATATCTTAAGCCTGGAACAATTTGTTTTAAATATACTAAAACTTGCCTACTTGAATAATATGAATTCAATCATTTGAATGTTTTCATGCAGCCTTACAAGATTCTTTTACTTGTCCCAACTCTTTCATTCAATTAACTTATTTATATCTTTAGCCTATAACAATTTGTTTTAAATATTCTAAAACTTGCCTTCTTGAATAATATGAATGCAATCATTGGACTGGTTTCATGCAGCTTTACAAGATTATCTTACTAACGCCAGTTCTTTCATTTAATTAACCCTTTTATATCTTTAGCCTGTAACAATTTGTTTTAAATATTCTAAAACTTGCCTACTTTAATAATATGAATTCAATCATTTGAATGGTTTCATGCAGCTTTACAAGATTCTCTTACTAACGCCAGTTCTTTCATTTAAATCACCCATTTATATCTTTAGCCTGAACAATTTGTTTCAAATATTGCCTACTTGAATAATATGAATTCAATCATTTGAATGGTTTCATGCAGCTTTACAAGATTCTCTTTCTAGTCCCAACTCTTTCATTTAATTAACCTATTTATATCATTAGCCTGTAACAATTTGTTTTTAATATTCTAAAACTTACCTACTTGAATAATATGAATTCAATC
The DNA here is from genome assembly GCF_047948215.1 of Lycorma delicatula. Taxonomy (NCBI): domain Eukaryota; kingdom Metazoa; phylum Arthropoda; class Insecta; order Hemiptera; family Fulgoridae; genus Lycorma; species Lycorma delicatula. The sequence continues at coordinate 121,919,313 of NC_134457.1, forward strand.
ATTTGAATGGTTTCATCCAGCTTTACAAGATTCTCTTTCTTCTCCCACCTTTTTCATTTAATTAACTTATTTATATCTTTAGCCTGTAACAATTTGTTATAAATATTCTAAAACTTGCCTACTTTTATAATATGAATTCAATCATTTGAATGGTTTCATGCAGCTTTACAAGATTCTCTTTCTAGTCCCAACTCTTTCATTTTATTAACTGATTTATATCTTTCGCCTGTAACAATTTGATTTAAATATTCTAAAACTTGCCTACTTGAATAATATGAATTCAATCATTTGAATGGTTTCATGCACCTTTAAAAGATTATTTTTCTAGGCCCAACTCTTTCATTTTATTAACTGATTTATATCTTTAGCCTGTAACAATTTGTTTTAAATATTCTAAAACTTGCCTACTTGAATAATATGAATTCAATCATTTGAATGGTTTCATGCACCTTTACAAGATTATTTTTCTAGTCCCAACTCTTTGATTTATTTAACTTATTTATATCTTTAGCCTGTAACAATTTGTTTTAAATATTCTACAACTTGCCTACATGAATAATATGAATTCAATCATTAGAATGGTTTCATGCAGCTTTAAAAGATTCCCTTTCTAGTCCCAACGCTTTAATTTAATTAACTTATTTATATCTTTAGCCTGTAACAATTTGTTTTAAATATTCTAAAACTTCCCTACTTTAATAATATGAATTCAATCATTTGAATGGTTTCATGCAGCGTTACACGATTCTCTTTCTAGTCCCAACTCTTTCATTTAATTAACCTATTTATATCATTAGCCTGTAACAATTTGTTTTAAATATTCTAAAACTTGCCTACATGAATAATATGAATTCAATCATTTGAATGGTTTCATGCAGCTTTACAAGATTCTCATTCTAGTCCCAACACTTTCATTTAATTACCCTATTTATATCATTAGCCTCTAACAATTTGTTTTAAATATTCTAAAACTTACCTACTTGAATAATATGAATTCAATCATTTGAATGGTTTCATTCAGCTTTACAAGATTCTCTTTCTAGTCCCAACTCTTTCATTTAATTAACTTATTTATATCTTTAGCCTGTAACAATTTGTTTTAAATATTCTAAAACTTGCCTACTTGAATAATATGAATTCAATCATTCGAATGGTTTCAAGCAGCTTTACAAGATTCTCATTCTAGTCCCAACACTTTCATTTAATTACCCTATTTATATCATTAGCCTCTAACAATTTGTTTTAAATATTCTAAAACTTACCTACTTGAATAATATGAATTCAATCATTTGAATGGTTTCATGCAGCTTTACAAGATTCTCTTTCTAGTCCCAACTCTTTCATTTAATTAACCAATTTATATCTTTAGCCTGTAAAAATTTCTTTTAAATATTCTAAAACTTGCCTACTTGAATAATATGAATTCAATCATTTGACTGGTTTCATGCAACTTTACAAGATTTTCTTTCTAGTCCCAACTCTTTCATTTCATTAACATATTTATATCTTTAGCCTGTAACTATTTGTTTTAAATATTCTAAAACTTGCCTACGTGAATAATATGAATTCAATCATTTGACTGGTTACATGCAGCTTCACAAGATTCTCTTTCTAGTCCCAACTCTTTCATTTAATTAACTCAATTATATCGTTAGCCTGTAACAATTTGTTTTAAATATTCTAAAACTTACCTACTTGAATAATATGAATTCAATCATTTGACTGGTTACATGCAGCTTCACAAGATTCTCTTTCTAGTCCCAACTCTTTCATTTAATTAACTCATTTATATCGTTAGCCTGTAACAATTTGTTTTAAATATTCTAAAACTTGCCTACTTTAATAATATGAATTCAATCATTTGAATGGTTTCATGCAGCTTTACAAGATTCTCTTACTAACGCCAGTTCTTTCATTTAAATAACCCATTTATATCATTAGCCTGTAACAATTTGTTTTTAATATTCTAAAACTTGCCTACTTGAATAATATGAATTCAATCATTTGAATGGTTTCATCCAGCTTTACAAGATTCTCTTTCTTGTCCCACCTTTTTCATTTAATTAACTTATTTATATCTTTAGCCTGTAACAATTTGTTTTAAATATTCTAAAACTTGCCTACTTTAATAATATGAATTCAATCATTTGAATGGTTTCATGCAGCTTTACAATATTCTCTTTCTAGTCCCAACTCTTACATTTTATTAACTGCTTTATATCTTTCGCCTGTAAGAATTTGTTTAAAATATTCTAAAACTTGCCTACTTGAATAATATGAATTCAATCATTTGACTGGTCTCATGCAGCTTTACAAGATTCTCTTTCTAGTCCCAACTCTTTCATTCAATTAACTTATTTATATCTTAAGCCTGGAACAATTTGTTTTAAATATACTAAAACTTGCCTACTTGAATAATATGAATTCAATCATTTGAATGTTTTCATGCAGCCTTACAAGATTCTTTTACTTGTCCCAACTCTTTCATTCAATTAACTTATTTATATCTTTAGCCTATAACAATTTGTTTTAAATATTCTAAAACTTGCCTTCTTGAATAATATGAATGCAATCATTGGACTGGTTTCATGCAGCTTTACAAGATTATCTTACTAACGCCAGTTCTTTCATTTAATTAACCCTTTTATATCTTTAGCCTGTAACAATTTGTTTTAAATATTCTAAAACTTGCCTACTTTAATAATATGAATTCAATCATTTGAATGGTTTCATGCAGCTTTACAAGATTCTCTTACTAACGCCAGTTCTTTCATTTAAATCACCCATTTATATCTTTAGCCTGAACAATTTGTTTCAAATATTGCCTACTTGAATAATATGAATTCAATCATTTGAATGGTTTCATGCAGCTTTACAAGATTCTCTTTCTAGTCCCAACTCTTTCATTTAATTAACCTATTTATATCATTAGCCTGTAACAATTTGTTTTTAATATTCTAAAACTTACCTACTTGAATAATATGAATTCAATCATTTGAATGGTTTCATCCAGCTTTACAAGATTCTCTTTCTTCTCCCACCTTTTTCATTTAATTAACTTATTTATATCTTTAGCCTGTAACAATTTGTTATAAATATTCTAAAACTTGCCTACTTTTATAATATGAATTCAATCATTTGAATGGTTTCATGCAGCTTTACAAGATTCTCTTTCTAGTCCCAACTCTTTCATTTTATTAACTGATTTATATCTTTCGCCTGTAACAATTTGATTTAAATATTCTAAAACTTGCCTACTTGAATAATATGAATTCAATCATTTGAATGGTTTCATGCACCTTTAAAAGATTATTTTTCTAGGCCCAACTCTTTCATTTTATTAACTGATTTATATCTTTAGCCTGTAACAATTTGTTTTAAATATTCTAAAACTTGCCTACTTGAATAATATGAATTCAATCATTTGAATGGTTTCATGCACCTTTACAAGATTATTTTTCTAGTCCCAACTCTTTGATTTATTTAACTTATTTATATCTTTAGCCTGTAACAATTTGTTTTAAATATTCTAAAACTTGCCTACTTGAATAATATGAATTCAATCATTTGAATGGTTTCATGCACCTTTACAAGATTATTTTTCTAGTCCCAACTCTTTGATTTATTTAACTTATTTATATCTTTAGCCTGTAACAATTTGTTTTAAATATTCTACAACTTGCCTACATGAATAATATGAATTCAATCATTAGAATGGTTTCATGCAGCTTTAAAAGATTCCCTTTCTAGTCCCAACGCTTTAATTTAATTAACTTATTTATATCTTTAGCCTGTAACAATTTGTTTTAAATATTCTAAAACTTGCCTACTTTAATAATATGAATTCAATCATTTGAATGGTTTCATGCAGCGTTACACGATTCTCTTTCTAGTCCCAACTTTTCATTTAATTAACCTATTTAAATCATTAGCCTGTAACAATTTGTTTTAAATATTCTAAAACTTGCCTACATGAATAATATGAATTCAATCATTTGAATGGTTTCATGCAGCTTTACAAGATTCTCATTCTAGTCCCAACACTTTCATTTAATTACCCTATTTATATCATTAGCCTCTAACAATTTGTTTTAAATATTCTAAAACTTACCTACTTGAATAATATGAATTCAATCATTTGAATGGTTTCATTCAGCTTTACAAGATTCTCTTTCTAGTCCCAACTCTTTCATTTAATTAACTTATTTATATCTTTAGCCTGTAACAATTTGGTTTAAATATTCTAAAACTTGCCTACTCGAATAATATGAATTCAATCATTTGAATGGTTTCATGCAGCTTTACAAGATTCTCATTCTAGTCCCAACACTTTCATTTAATTACCCTATTTATATCATTAGCCTCTAACAATTTGTTTTAAATATTCTAAAACTTACCTACTTGAATAATATGAATTCAATCATTTCACTGGTTACATGCAGCTTCACAAGATTCTCTTTCTAGTCCCAACTCTTTCATTTAATTAACTCATTTATATCGTTAGCCTGTAACAATTTCTTTTAAATATTCTAAAACTTGCCTACTTTAATAATATGAATTCAATCATTTGAATGGTTTCATGCAGCTTTACAAGATTCTCTTACTAACGCCAGTTCTTTCATTTAAATCACCCATTTATATCTTTAGCCTGAACAATTTGTTTCAAATATTCTAAAACTTGCCTACATGAATAATATGAATTCAATCATTTGAATGGTTTCATGCAGCTTTACAAGATTCTCTTTCTAGTCCCAACTCTTTCATTTAATTAACTTATTTATATCTTTAGCCTGTAACAATTTGTTTTAAATATTCTAAAACTTGCCTACTTGAATAATATGAATTCAATCATTCGAATGGTTTCAAGCAGCTTTACAAGATTCTCATTCTAGTCCCAACACTTTCATTTAATTACCCTATTTATATCATTAGCCTCTAACAATTTGTTTTAAATATTCTAAAACTTACCTACTTGAATAATATGAATTCAATCATTTGAATGGTTTCATGCAGCTTTACAAGATTCTCTTTCTAGTCCCAACTCTTTCATTTAATTAACCAATTTATATCTTTAGCCTGTAAAAATTTCTTTTAAATATTCTAAAACTTGCCTACTTGAATAATATGAATTCAATCATTTGACTGGTTTCATGCAACTTTACAAGATTTTCTTTCTAGTCCCAACTCTTTCATTTCATTAACATATTTATATCTTTAGCCTGTAACTATTTGTTTTAAATATTCTAAAACTTGCCTACGTGAATAATATGAATTCAATCATTTGACTGGTTACATGCAGCTTCACAAGATTCTCTTTCTAGTCCCAACTCTTTCATTTAATTAACTCAATTATATCGTTAGCCTGTAACAATTTGTTTTAAATATTCTAAAACTTACCTACTTGAATAATATGAATTCAATCATTTGACTGGTTACATGCAGCTTCACAAGATTCTCTTTCTAGTCCCAACTCTTTCATTTAATTAACTCATTTATATCGTTAGCCTGTAACAATTTGTTTTAAATATTCTAAAACTTGCCTACTTTAATAATATGAATTCAATCATTTGAATGGTTTCATGCAGCTTTACAAGATTCTCTTACTAACGCCAGTTCTTTCATTTAAATAACCCATTTATATCATTAGCCTGTAACAATTTGTTTTTAATATTCTAAAACTTGCCTACTTGAATAATATGAATTCAATCATTTGAATGGTTTCATCCAGCTTTACAAGATTCTCTTTCTTGTCCCACCTTTTTCATTTAATTAACTTATTTATATCTTTAGCCTGTAACAATTTGTTTTAAATATTCTAAAACTTGCCTACTTTAATAATATGAATTCAATCATTTGAATGGTTTCATGCAGCTTTACAATATTCTCTTTCTAGTCCCAACTCTTACATTTTATTAACTGCTTTATATCTTTCGCCTGTAAGAATTTGTTTAAAATATTCTAAAACTTGCCTACTTGAATAATATGAATTCAATCATTTGACTGGTCTCATGCAGCTTTACAAGATTCTCTTTCTAGTCCCAACTCTTTCATTCAATTAACTTATTTATATCTTAAGCCTGGAACAATTTGTTTTAAATATACTAAAACTTGCCTACTTGAATAATATGAATTCAATCATTTGAATGTTTTCATGCAGCCTTACAAGATTCTTTTACTTGTCCCAACTCTTTCATTCAATTAACTTATTTATATCTTTAGCCTATAACAATTTGTTTTAAATATTCTAAAACTTGCCTTCTTGAATAATATGAATGCAATCATTGGACTGGTTTCATGCAGCTTTACAAGATTATCTTACTAACGCCAGTTCTTTCATTTAATTAACCCTTTTATATCTTTAGCCTGTAACAATTTGTTTTAAATATTCTAAAACTTGCCTACTTTAATAATATGAATTCAATCATTTGAATGGTTTCATGCAGCTTTACAAGATTCTCTTACTAACGCCAGTTCTTTCATTTAAATCACCCATTTATATCTTTAGCCTGAACAATTTGTTTCAAATATTGCCTACTTGAATAATATGAATTCAATCATTTGAATGGTTTCATGCAGCTTTACAAGATTCTCTTTCTAGTCCCAACTATTTCATTTAATTAACCTATTTATATCATTAGCCTGTAACAATTTGTTTTTAATATTCTAAAACTTACCTACTTGAATAATATGAATTCAATCATTTGAATGGTTTCATCCAGCTTTACAAGATTCTCTTTCTTCTCCCACCTTTTTCATTTAATTAACTTATTTATATCTTTAGCCTGTAACAATTTGTTTTAAATATTCTAAAACTTGCCTACTTTTATAATATGAATTCAATCATTTGAATGGTTTCATGCAGCTTTACAAGATTCTCTTTCTAGTCCCAACTCTTTCATTTTATTAACTGATTTATATCTTTCGCCTGTAACAATTTGATTTAAATATTCTAAAACTTGCCTACTTGAATAATATGAATTCAATCATTTGAATGGTTTCATGCACCTTTAAAAGATTATTTTTCTAGGCCCAAATCTTTCATTTTATTAACTGATTTATATCTTTAGCCTGTAACAATTTGTTTTAAATATTCTAAAACTTGCCTACTTGAATAATATGAATTCAATCATTTGAATGGTTAGCACCTTTACAAGATTATTTTGCTAGGCCCAACTCTTTCAATAATTTAACTTATTTATATCTTTAGCCTGTAACAATTTGTTTTAAATATTCTAAAACTTGCCTACTTGAATAATATGAATTCAATCATTTGAATGGTTTCATGCACCTTTACAAGATTATTTTTCTAGTCCCAACTCTTTGATTTATTTAACTTATTTATATCTTTAGCCTGTAACAATTTGTTTTAAATATTCTACAACTTGCCTACATGAATAATATGAATTCAATCATTAGAATGGTTTCATGCAGCTTTAAAAGATTCCCTTTCTAGTCCCAACGCTTTAATTTAATTAACTTATTTATATCTTTAGCCTGTAACAATTTGTTTTAAATATTCTAAAACTTGCCTACTTTAATAATATGAATTCAATCATTTGAATGGTTTCATGCAGCGTTACACGATTCTCTTTCTAGTCCCAACTTTTCATTTAATTAACCTATTTAAATCATTAGCCTGTAACAATTTGTTTTAAATATTCTAAAACTTGCCTACATGAATAATATGAATTCAATCATTTGAATGGTTTCATGCAGCTTTACAAGATTCTCATTCTAGTCCCAACACTTTCATTTAATTACCCTATTTATATCATTAGCCTCTAACAATTTGTTTTAAATATTCTAAAACTTACCTACTTGAATAATATGAATTCAATCATTTGAATGGTTTCATTCAGCTTTACAAGATTCTCTTTCTAGTCCCAACTCTTTCATTTAATTAACTTATTTATATCTTTAGCCTGTAACAATTTGGTTTAAATATTCTAAAACTTGCCTACTCGAATAATATGAATTCAATCATTTGAATGGTTTCATGCAGCTTTACAAGATTCTCATTCTAGTCCCAACACTTTCATTTAATTACCCTATTTATATCATTAGCCTCTAACAATTTGTTTTAAATATTCTAAAACTTACCTACTTGAATAATATGAATTCAATCATTTGACTGGTTACATGCAGCTTCACAAGATTCTCTTTCTAGTCCCAACTCTTTCATTTAATTAACTCATTTATATCGTTAGCCTGTAACAATTTCTTTTAAATATTCTAAAACTTGCCTACTTTAATAATATGAATTCAATCATTTGAATGGTTTCATGCAGCTTTACAAGATTCTCTTACTAACGCCAGTTCTTTCATTTAAATCACCCATTTATATCTTTAGCCTGAACAATTTGTTTCAAATATTCTAAAACTTGCCTACTTGAATAATATGAATTCAATCATTTGAATGGTTTCATGCAGCTTTACAAGATTCTCTTTCTAGTCCCAACTCTTTCATTTAATTAACCTATTTATATCATTAGCCTGTAACAATTTGTTTTTAATATTCTAAAACTTGCCTACTTGAATAATATGAATTCAATCATTTGAATGGTTTCATCCAGCTTTACAAGATTCTCTTTCTTCTCCCACCTTTTTCATTTAATTAACTTATTTATATCTTTAGCCTGTAACAATTTGTTTTAAATATTCTAAAACTTGCCTACTTTTATAATATGAATTCAATCATTTGAATGGTTTCATGCAGCTTTACAAGATTCTCTTTCTAGTCCCAACTCTTTCATTTTATTAACTGATTTATATCTTTCGCCTGTAACAATTTGTTTTAAATATTCTAAAACTTGCCTACTTTTATAATATGAATTCAATCATTTGAATGGTTTCATGCAGCTTTACAAGATTCTCTTTCTAGTCCCAACTCTTTCATTTTATTAACTGATTTATATCTTTCGCCTGTAACAATTTGTTTTAAATATTCTAAAACTTGCCTACTTGAATAATATGAATTCAATCATTTGAATGGTTTCATGCACCTTTAAAAGATTATTTTTCTAGGCCCAACTCTTTCATTTTATTAACTGATTTATATCTTTAGCCTGTAACAATTTGTTTTAAATATTCTAAAACTTGCCTACTTGAATAATATGAATTCAATCATTTGCATGGTTTCATGCACCTTTACAAGATTATTTTGCTAGGCCCAACTCTTTCAATAATTTAACTTATTTATATCTTTAGCCTGTAACAATTTGTTTTAAATATTCTAAAACTTGCCTACTTGAATAATATGAATTCAATCATTTGAATGGTTTCATGCACCTTTACAAGATTATTTTTCTAGTCCCAACTCTTTGATTTATTTAACTTATTTATATCTTTAGCCTGTAACAATTTGTTTTAAATATTCTACAACTTGCCTACATGAATAATATGAATTCAATCATTAGAATGGTTTCATGCAGCTTTAAAAGATTCCCTTTCTAGTCCCAACGCTTTAATTTAATTAACTTATTTATATCTTTAGCCTGTAACAATTTGTTTTAAATATTCTAAAACTTGCCTACTTGAATAATATGAATTCAATCATTTGAATGGTTTCATGCACCTTTACAAGATTATTTTTCTAGTCCCAACTCTTTGATTTATTTAACTTATTTATATCTTTAGCCTGTAACAATTTGTTTTAAATATTCTACAACTTGCCTACATGAATAATATGAATTCAATCATTAGAATGGTTTCATGCAGCTTTAAAAGATTCCCTTTCTAGTCCCAACGCTTTAATTTAATTAACTTATTTATATCTTTAGCCTGTAACAATTTGTTTTAAATATTCTAAAACTTCCCTACTTTAATAATATGAATTCAATCATTTGAATGGTTTCATGCAGCGTTACACGATTCTCTTTCTAGTCCCAACTCTTTCATTTAATTAACCTATTTATATCATTAGCCTGTAACAATTTGTTTTAAATATTCTAAAACTTCCCTACATGAATAATATGAATTCAATCATTTGAATGGTTTCATGCAGCTTTACAAGATTCTCATTCTAGTCCCAACACTTTCATTTAATTACCCTATTTATATCATTAGCCTCTAACAATTTGTTTTAAATATTCTAAAACTTACCTACTTGAATAATATGAATTCAATCATTTGAATGGTTTCATTCAGCTTTACAAGATTCTCTTTCTAGTCCCAACTCTTTCATTTAATTAACTTATTTATATCTTTAGCCTGTAACAATTTGTTTTAAATATTCTAAAACTTGCCTACTTGAATAATATGAATTCAATCATTCGAATGGTTTCAAGCAGCTTTACAAGATTCTCATTCTAGTCCCAACACTTTCATTTAATTACCCTATTTATATCATTAGCCTCTAACAATTTGTTTTAAATATTCTAAAACTTACCTACTTGAATAATATGAATTCAATCATTTGAATGGTTTCATGCAGCTTTACAAGATTCTCTTTCTAGTCCCAACTCTTTCATTTAATTAACCAATTTATATCTTTAGCCTGTAAAAATTTCTTTTAAATATTCTAAAACTTGCCTACTTGAATAATATGAATTCAATCATTTGACTGGTTTCATGCAACTTTACAAGATTTTCTTTCTAGTCCCAACTCTTTCATTTCATTAACATATTTATATCTTTAGCCTGTAACTATTTGTTTTAAATATTCTAAAACTTGCCTACGTGAATAATATGAATTCAATCATTTGACTGGTTACATGCAGCTTCACAAGATTCTCTTTCTAGTCCCAACTCTTTCATTTAATTAACTCAATTATATCGTTAGCCTGTAACAATTTGTTTTAAATATTCTAAAACTTACCTACTTGAATAATATGAATTCAATCATTTGACTGGTACATGCAGCTTCACAAGATTCTCTTTCTAGTCCCAACTCTTTCATTTAATTAACTCATTTATATCGTTAGCCAGTAACAATTTGTTTTAAATATTCTAAAACTTGCCTACTTTAATAATATGAATTCAATCATTTGAATGGTTTCATGCAGCTTTACAAGATTCTCTTACTAACGCCAGTTCTTTCATTTAAATAACCCATTTATATCATTAGCCTGTAACAATTTGTTTTTAATATTCTAAAACTTGCCTACTTGAATAATATGAATTCAATCATTTGAATGGTTTCATCCAGCTTTACAAGATTCTCTTTCTTGTCCCACCTTTTTCATTTAATTAACTTATTTATATCTTTAGCCTGTAACAATTTGTTTTAAATATTCTAAAACTTGCCTACTTTAATAATATGAATTCAATCATTTGAATGGTTTCATGCAGCTTTACAATATTCTCTTTCTAGTCCCAACTCTTACATTTTATTAACTGCTTTATATCTTTCGCCTGTAAGAATTTGTTTAAAATATTCTAAAACTTGCCTACTTGAATAATATGAATTCAATCATTTGACTGGTCTCATGCAGCTTTACAAGATTCTCTTTCTAGTCCCAACTCTTTCATTCAATTAACTTATTTATATCTTAAGCCTGGAACAATTTGTTTTAAATATACTAAAACTTGCCTACTTGAATAATATGAATTCAATCATTTGAATGTTTTCATGCAGCCTTACAAGATTCTTTTACTTGTCCCAACTCTTTCATTCAATTAACTTATTTATATCTTTAGCCTATAACAATTTGTTTTAAATATTCTAAAACTTGCCTTCTTGAATAATATGAATGCAATCATTGGACTGGTTTCATGCAGCTTTACAAGATTATCTTACTAACGCCAGTTCTTTCATTTAATTAACCCTTTTATATCTTTAGCCTGTAACAATTTGTTTTAAATATTCTAAAACTTGCCTACTTTAATAATATGAATTCAATCATTTGAATGGTTTCATGCAGCTTTACAAGATTCTCTTACTAACGCCAGTTCTTTCATTTAAATCACCCATTTATATCTTTAGCCTGAACAATTTGTTTCAAATATTCTAAAACTTGCCTACTTGAATAATATGAATTCAATCATTTGAATGGTTTCATGCAGCTTTACAAGATTCTCTTTCTAGTCCCAACTCTTTCATTTAATTAACCTATTTATATCATTAGCCTGTAACAATTTGTTTTTAATATTCTAAAACTTACCTACTTGAATAATATGAATTCAATCATTTGAATGGTTTCATCCAGCTTTACAAGATTCTCTTTCTTCTCCCACCTTTTTCATTTAATTAACTTATTTATATCTTTAGCCTGTAACAATTTGTTTTAAATATTCTAAAACTTGCCTACTTTTATAATATGAATTCAATCATTTGAATGGTTTCATGCAGCTTTACAAGATTCTCTTTCTAGTCCCAACTCTTTCATTTTATTAACTGATTTATATCTTTCGCCTGTAACAATTTGATTTAAATATTCTAAAACTTGCCTACTTGAATAATATGAATTCAATCATTTGAATGGTTTCATGCACCTTTAAAAGATTATTTTTCTAGGCCCAACTCTTTCATTTTATTAACTGATTTATATCTTTAGCCTGTAACAATTTGTTTTAAATATTCTAAAACTTGCCTACTTGAATAATATGAATTCAATCATTTGAATGGTTTCATGCACCTTTACAAGATTATTTTGCTAGGCCCAACTCTTTCAATAATTTAACTTATTTATATCTTTAGCCTGTAACAATTTGTTTTAAATATTCTAAAACTTGCCTACTTGAATAATATGAATTCAATCATTTGAATGGTTTCATGCACCTTTACAAGATTATTTTTCTAGTCCCAACTCTTTGATTTATTTAACTTATTTATATCTTTAGCCTGTAACAATTTGTTTTAAATATTCTACAACTTGCCTACATGAATAATATGAATTCAATCATTAGAATGGTTTCATGCAGCTTTAAAAGATTCCCTTTCTAGTCCCAACGCTTTAATTTAATTAACTTATTTATATCTTTAGCCTGTAACAATTTGTTTTAAATATTCTAAAACTTCCCTACTTTAATAATATGAATTCAATCATTTGAATGGTTTCATGCAGCGTTACACGATTCTCTTTCTAGTCCCAACTCTTTCATTTAATTAACCTATTTATATCATTAGCCTGTAACAATTTGTTTTAAATATTCTAAAACTTGCCTACATGAATAATATGAATTCAATCATTTGAATGGTTTCATGCAGCTTTACAAGATTCTCATTCTAGTCCCAACACTTTCATTTAATTACCCTATTTATATCATTAGCCTCTAACAATTTGTTTTAAATATTCTAAAACTTACCTACTTGAATAATATGAATTCAATCATTTGAATGGTTTCATTCAGCTTTACAAGATTCTCTTTCTAGTCCCAACTCTTTCATTTAATTAACTTATTTATATCTTTAGCCTGTAACAATTTGTTTTAAATATTCTAAAACTTGCCTACTTGAATAATATGAATTCAATCATTCGAATGGTTTCAAGCAGCTTTACAAGATTCTCATTCTAGTCCCAACACTTTCATTTAATTACCCTATTTATATCATTAGCCTCTAACAATTTGTTTTAAATATTCTAAAACTTACCTACTTGAATAATATGAATTCAATCATTTGAATGGTTTCATGCAGCTTTACAAGATTCTCTTACTAACGCCAGTTCTTTCATTTAAATAACCCATTTATATCATTAGCCTGTAACAATTTGTTTTTAATATTCTAAAACTTGCCTACTTGAATAATATGAATTCAATCATTTGAGTGGTTTCATCCAGCTTTACAAGATTCTCTTTCTTGTCCCACCTTTTTCATTTAATTAACTTATTTATATCTTTAGCCTGTAACAATTTGTTTTAAATATTCTAAAACTTGCCTACTTTAATAATATGAATTCAATCATTTGAATGGTTTCATGCAGCTTTACAATATTCTCTTTCTAGTCCCAACTCTTACATTTTATTAACTGCTTTATATCTTTCGCCTGTAAGAATTTGTTTAAAATATTCTAAAACTTGCCTACTTGAATAATATGAATTCAATCATTTGACTGGTCTCATGCAGCTTTACAAGATTCTCTTTCTAGTCCCAACTCTTTCATTCAATTAACTTATTTATATCTTAAGCCTGGAACAATTTGTTTTAAATATACTAAAACTTGCCTACTTGAATAATATGAATTCAATCATTTGAATGTTTTCATGCAGCCTTACAAGATTCTTTTACTTGTCCCAACTCTTTCATTCAATTAACTTATTTATATCTTTAGCCTATAACAATTTGTTTTAAATATTCTAAAACTTGCCTTCTTGAATAATATGAATGCAATCATTGGACTGGTTTCATGCAGCTTTACAAGATTATCTTACTAACGCCAGTTCTTTCATTTAATTAACCCTTTTATATCTTTAGCCTGTAACAATTTGTTTTAAATATTCTAAAACTTGCCTACTTTAATAATATGAATTCAATCATTTGAATGGTTTCATGCAGCTTTACAAGATTCTCTTACTAACGCCAGTTCTTTCATTTAAATCACCCATTTATATCTTTAGCCTGAACAATTTGTTTCAAATATTGCCTACTTGAATAATATGAATTCAATCATTTGAATGGTTTCATGCAGCTTTACAAGATTCTCTTTCTAGTCCCAACTCTTTCATTTAATTAACCTATTTATATCATTAGCCTGTAACAATTTGTTTTTAATATTCTAAAACTTACCTACTTGAATAATATGAATTCAATCATTTGAATGGTTTCATCCAGCTTTACAAGATTCTCTTTCTTCTCCCACCTTTTTCATTTAATTAACTTATTTATATCTTTAGCCTGTAACAATTTGTTATAAATATTCTAAAACTTGCCTACTTTTATAATATGAATTCAATCATTTGAATGGTTTCATGCAGCTTTACAAGATTCTCTTTCTAGTCCCAACTCTTTCATTTTATTAACTGATTTATATCTTTCGCCTGTAACAATTTGATTTAAATATTCTAAAACTTGCCTACTTGAATAATATGAATTCAATCATTTGAATGGTTTCATGCACCTTTAAAAGATTATTTTTCTAGGCCCAACTCTTTCATTTTATTAACTGATTTATATCTTTAGCCTGTAACAATTTGTTTTAAATATTCTAAAACTTGCCTACTTGAATAATATGAATTCAATCATTTGAATGGTTTCATGCACCTTTACAAGATTATTTTTCTAGTCCCAACTCTTTGATTTATTTAACTTATTTATATCTTTAGCCTGTAACAATTTGTTTTAAATATTCTAAAACTTGCCTACTTGAATAATATGAATTCAATCATTTGAATGGTTTCATGCACCTTTACAAGATTATTTTTCTAGTCCCAACTCTTTGATTTATTTAACTTATTTATATCTTTAGCCTGTAACAATTTGTTTTAAATATTCTACAACTTGCCTACATGAATAATATGAATTCAATCATTAGAATGGTTTCATGCAGCTTTAAAAGATTCCCTTTCTAGTCCCAACGCTTTAATTTAATTAACTTATTTATATCTTTAGCCTGTAACAATTTGTTTTAAATATTCTAAAACTTGCCTACTTTAATAATATGAATTCAATCATTTGAATGGTTTCATGCAGCGTTACACGATTCTCTTTCTAGTCCCAACTTTTCATTTAATTAACCTATTTAAATCATTAGCCTGTAACAATTTGTTTTAAATATTCTAAAACTTGCCTACATGAATAATATGAATTCAATCATTTGAATGGTTTCATGCAGCTTTACAAGATTCTCATTCTAGTCCCAACACTTTCATTTAATTACCCTATTTATATCATTAGCCTCTAACAATTTGTTTTAAATATTCTAAAACTTACCTACTTGAATAATATGAATTCAATCATTTGAATGGTTTCATTCAGCTTTACAAGATTCTCTTTCTAGTCCCAACTCTTTCATTTAATTAACTTATTTATATCTTTAGCCTGTAACAATTTGGTTTAAATATTCTAAAACTTGCCTACTCGAATAATATGAATTCAATCATTTGAATGGTTTCATGCAGCTTTACAAGATTCTCATTCTAGTCCCAACACTTTCATTTAATTACCCTATTTATATCATTAGCCTCTAACAATTTGTTTTAAATATTCTAAAACTTACCTACTTGAATAATATGAATTCAATCATTTCACTGGTTACATGCAGCTTCACAAGATTCTCTTTCTAGTCCCAACTCTTTCATTTAATTAACTCATTTATATCGTTAGCCTGTAACAATTTCTTTTAAATATTCTAAAACTTGCCTACTTTAATAATATGAATTCAATCATTTGAATGGTTTCATGCAGCTTTACAAGATTCTCTTACTAACGCCAGTTCTTTCATTTAAATCACCCATTTATATCTTTAGCCTGAACAATTTGTTTCAAATATTCTAAAACTTGCCTACATGAATAATATGAATTCAATCATTTGAATGGTTTCATGCAGCTTTACAAGATTCTCTTTCTAGTCCCAACTCTTTCATTTAATTAACTTATTTATATCTTTAGCCTGTAACAATTTGTTTTAAATATTCTAAAACTTGCCTACTTGAATAATATGAATTCAATCATTCGAATGGTTTCAAGCAGCTTTACAAGATTCTCATTCTAGTCCCAACACTTTCATTTAATTACCCTATTTATATCATTAGCCTCTAACAATTTGTTTTAAATATTCTAAAACTTACCTACTTGAATAATATGAATTCAATCATTTGAATGGTTTCATGCAGCTTTACAAGATTCTCTTTCTAGTCCCAACTCTTTCATTTAATTAACCAATTTATATCTTTAGCCTGTAAAAATTTCTTTTAAATATTCTAAAACTTGCCTACTTGAATAATATGAATTCAATCATTTGACTGGTTTCATGCAACTTTACAAGATTTTCTTTCTAGTCCCAACTCTTTCATTTCATTAACATATTTATATCTTTAGCCTGTAACTATTTGTTTTAAATATTCTAAAACTTGCCTACGTGAATAATATGAATTCAATCATTTGACTGGTTACATGCAGCTTCACAAGATTCTCTTTCTAGTCCCAACTCTTTCATTTAATTAACTCAATTATATCGTTAGCCTGTAACAATTTGTTTTAAATATTCTAAAACTTACCTACTTGAATAATATGAATTCAATCATTTGACTGGTTACATGCAGCTTCACAAGATTCTCTTTCTAGTCCCAACTCTTTCATTTAATTAACTCATTTATATCGTTAGCCTGTAACAATTTGTTTTAAATATTCTAAAACTTGCCTACTTTAATAATATGAATTCAATCATTTGAATGGTTTCATGCAGCTTTACAAGATTCTCTTACTAACGCCAGTTCTTTCATTTAAATAACCCATTTATATCATTAGCCTGTAACAATTTGTTTTTAATATTCTAAAACTTGCCTACTTGAATAATATGAATTCAATCATTTGAATGGTTTCATCCAGCTTTACAAGATTCTCTTTCTTGTCCCACCTTTTTCATTTAATTAACTTATTTATATCTTTAGCCTGTAACAATTTGTTTTAAATATTCTAAAACTTGCCTACTTTAATAATATGAATTCAATCATTTGAATGGTTTCATGCAGCTTTACAATATTCTCTTTCTAGTCCCAACTCTTACATTTTATTAACTGCTTTATATCTTTCGCCTGTAAGAATTTGTTTAAAATATTCTAAAACTTGCCTACTTGAATAATATGAATTCAATCATTTGACTGGTCTCATGCAGCTTTACAAGATTCTCTTTCTAGTCCCAACTCTTTCATTCAATTAACTTATTTATATCTTAAGCCTGGAACAATTTGTTTTAAATATACTAAAACTTGCCTACTTGAATAATATGAATTCAATCATTTGAATGTTTTCATGCAGCCTTACAAGATTCTTTTACTTGTCCCAACTCTTTCATTCAATTAACTTATTTATATCTTTAGCCTATAACAATTTGTTTTAAATATTCTAAAACTTGCCTTCTTGAATAATATGAATGCAATCATTGGACTGGTTTCATGCAGCTTTACAAGATTATCTTACTAACGCCAGTTCTTTCATTTAATTAACCCTTTTATATCTTTAGCCTGTAACAATTTGTTTTAAATATTCTAAAACTTGCCTACTTTAATAATATGAATTCAATCATTTGAATGGTTTCATGCAGCTTTACAAGATTCTCTTACTAACGCCAGTTCTTTCATTTAAATCACCCATTTATATCTTTAGCCTGAACAATTTGTTTCAAATATTGCCTACTTGAATAATATGAATTCAATCATTTGAATGGTTTCATGCAGCTTTACAAGATTCTCTTTCTAGTCCCAACTATTTCATTTAATTAACCTATTTATATCATTAGCCTGTAACAATTTGTTTTTAATATTCTAAAACTTACCTACTTGAATAATATGAATTCAATCATTTGAATGGTTTCATCCAGCTTTACAAGATTCTCTTTCTTCTCCCACCTTTTTCATTTAATTAACTTATTTATATCTTTAGCCTGTAACAATTTGTTTTAAATATTCTAAAACTTGCCTACTTTTATAATATGAATTCAATCATTTGAATGGTTTCATGCAGCTTTACAAGATTCTCTTTCTAGTCCCAACTCTTTCATTTTATTAACTGATTTATATCTTTCGCCTGTAACAATTTGATTTAAATATTCTAAAACTTGCCTACTTGAATAATATGAATTCAATCATTTGAATGGTTTCATGCACCTTTAAAAGATTATTTTTCTAGGCCCAAATCTTTCATTTTATTAACTGATTTATATCTTTAGCCTGTAACAATTTGTTTTAAATATTCTAAAACTTGCCTACTTGAATAATATGAATTCAATCATTTGAATGGTTAGCACCTTTACAAGATTATTTTGCTAGGCCCAACTCTTTCAATAATTTAACTTATTTATATCTTTAGCCTGTAACAATTTGTTTTAAATATTCTAAAACTTGCCTACTTGAATAATATGAATTCAATCATTTGAATGGTTTCATGCACCTTTACAAGATTATTTTTCTAGTCCCAACTCTTTGATTTATTTAACTTATTTATATCTTTAGCCTGTAACAATTTGTTTTAAATATTCTACAACTTGCCTACATGAATAATATGAATTCAATCATTAGAATGGTTTCATGCAGCTTTAAAAGATTCCCTTTCTAGTCCCAACGCTTTAATTTAATTAACTTATTTATATCTTTAGCCTGTAACAATTTGTTTTAAATATTCTAAAACTTGCCTACTTTAATAATATGAATTCAATCATTTGAATGGTTTCATGCAGCGTTACACGATTCTCTTTCTAGTCCCAACTTTTCATTTAATTAACCTATTTAAATCATTAGCCTGTAACAATTTGTTTTAAATATTCTAAAACTTGCCTACATGAATAATATGAATTCAATCATTTGAATGGTTTCATGCAGCTTTACAAGATTCTCATTCTAGTCCCAACACTTTCATTTAATTACCCTATTTATATCATTAGCCTCTAACAATTTGTTTTAAATATTCTAAAACTTACCTACTTGAATAATATGAATTCAATCATTTGAATGGTTTCATTCAGCTTTACAAGATTCTCTTTCTAGTCCCAACTCTTTCATTTAATTAACTTATTTATATCTTTAGCCTGTAACAATTTGGTTTAAATATTCTAAAACTTGCCTACTCGAATAATATGAATTCAATCATTTGAATGGTTTCATGCAGCTTTACAAGATTCTCATTCTAGTCCCAACACTTTCATTTAATTACCCTATTTATATCATTAGCCTCTAACAATTTGTTTTAAATATTCTAAAACTTACCTACTTGAATAATATGAATTCAATCATTTGACTGGTTACATGCAGCTTCACAAGATTCTCTTTCTAGTCCCAACTCTTTCATTTAATTAACTCATTTATATCGTTAGCCTGTAACAATTTCTTTTAAATATTCTAAAACTTGCCTACTTTAATAATATGAATTCAATCATTTGAATGGTTTCATGCAGCTTTACAAGATTCTCTTACTAACGCCAGTTCTTTCATTTAAATCACCCATTTATATCTTTAGCCTGAACAATTTGTTTCAAATATTCTAAAACTTGCCTACTTGAATAATATGAATTCAATCATTTGAATGGTTTCATGCAGCTTTACAAGATTCTCTTTCTAGTCCCAACTCTTTCATTTAATTAACCTATTTATATCATTAGCCTGTAACAATTTGTTTTTAATATTCTAAAACTTGCCTACTTGAATAATATGAATTCAATCATTTGAATGGTTTCATCCAGCTTTACAAGATTCTCTTTCTTCTCCCACCTTTTTCATTTAATTAACTTATTTATATCTTTAGCCTGTAACAATTTGTTTTAAATATTCTAAAACTTGCCTACTTTTATAATATGAATTCAATCATTTGAATGGTTTCATGCAGCTTTACAAGATTCTCTTTCTAGTCCCAACTCTTTCATTTTATTAACTGATTTATATCTTTCGCCTGTAACAATTTGTTTTAAATATTCTAAAACTTGCCTACTTTTATAATATGAATTCAATCATTTGAATGGTTTCATGCAGCTTTACAAGATTCTCTTTCTAGTCCCAACTCTTTCATTTTATTAACTGATTTATATCTTTCGCCTGTAACAATTTGTTTTAAATATTCTAAAACTTGCCTACTTGAATAATATGAATTCAATCATTTGAATGGTTTCATGCACCTTTAAAAGATTATTTTTCTAGGCCCAACTCTTTCATTTTATTAACTGATTTATATCTTTAGCCTGTAACAATTTGTTTTAAATATTCTAAAACTTGCCTACTTGAATAATATGAATTCAATCATTTGCATGGTTTCATGCACCTTTACAAGATTATTTTGCTAGGCCCAACTCTTTCAATAATTTAACTTATTTATATCTTTAGCCTGTAACAATTTGTTTTAAATATTCTAAAACTTGCCTACTTGAATAATATGAATTCAATCATTTGAATGGTTTCATGCACCTTTACAAGATTATTTTTCTAGTCCCAACTCTTTGATTTATTTAACTTATTTATATCTTTAGCCTGTAACAATTTGTTTTAAATATTCTACAACTTGCCTACATGAATAATATGAATTCAATCATTAGAATGGTTTCATGCAGCTTTAAAAGATTCCCTTTCTAGTCCCAACGCTTTAATTTAATTAACTTATTTATATCTTTAGCCTGTAACAATTTGTTTTAAATATTCTAAAACTTGCCTACTTGAATAATATGAATTCAATCATTTGAATGGTTTCATGCACCTTTACAAGATTATTTTTCTAGTCCCAACTCTTTGATTTATTTAACTTATTTATATCTTTAGCCTGTAACAATTTGTTTTAAATATTCTACAACTTGCCTACATGAATAATATGAATTCAATCATTAGAATGGTTTCATGCAGCTTTAAAAGATTCCCTTTCTAGTCCCAACGCTTTAATTTAATTAACTTATTTATATCTTTAGCCTGTAACAATTTGTTTTAAATATTCTAAAACTTCCCTACTTTAATAATATGAATTCAATCATTTGAATGGTTTCATGCAGCGTTACACGATTCTCTTTCTAGTCCCAACTCTTTCATTTAATTAACCTATTTATATCATTAGCCTGTAACAATTTGTTTTAAATATTCTAAAACTTCCCTACATGAATAATATGAATTCAATCATTTGAATGGTTTCATGCAGCTTTACAAGATTCTCATTCTAGTCCCAACACTTTCATTTAATTACCCTATTTATATCATTAGCCTCTAACAATTTGTTTTAAATATTCTAAAACTTACCTACTTGAATAATATGAATTCAATCATTTGAATGGTTTCATTCAGCTTTACAAGATTCTCTTTCTAGTCCCAACTCTTTCATTTAATTAACTTATTTATATCTTTAGCCTGTAACAATTTGTTTTAAATATTCTAAAACTTGCCTACTTGAATAATATGAATTCAATCATTCGAATGGTTTCAAGCAGCTTTACAAGATTCTCATTCTAGTCCCAACACTTTCATTTAATTACCCTATTTATATCATTAGCCTCTAACAATTTGTTTTAAATATTCTAAAACTTACCTACTTGAATAATATGAATTCAATCATTTGAATGGTTTCATGCAGCTTTACAAGATTCTCTTTCTAGTCCCAACTCTTTCATTTAATTAACCAATTTATATCTTTAGCCTGTAAAAATTTCTTTTAAATATTCTAAAACTTGCCTACTTGAATAATATGAATTCAATCATTTGACTGGTTTCATGCAACTTTACAAGATTTTCTTTCTAGTCCCAACTCTTTCATTTCATTAACATATTTATATCTTTAGCCTGTAACTATTTGTTTTAAATATTCTAAAACTTGCCTACGTGAATAATATGAATTCAATCATTTGACTGGTTACATGCAGCTTCACAAGATTCTCTTTCTAGTCCCAACTCTTTCATTTAATTAACTCAATTATATCGTTAGCCTGTAACAATTTGTTTTAAATATTCTAAAACTTACCTACTTGAATAATATGAATTCAATCATTTGACTGGTACATGCAGCTTCACAAGATTCTCTTTCTAGTCCCAACTCTTTCATTTAATTAACTCATTTATATCGTTAGCCAGTAACAATTTGTTTTAAATATTCTAAAACTTGCCTACTTTAATAATATGAATTCAATCATTTGAATGGTTTCATGCAGCTTTACAAGATTCTCTTACTAACGCCAGTTCTTTCATTTAAATAACCCATTTATATCATTAGCCTGTAACAATTTGTTTTTAATATTCTAAAACTTGCCTACTTGAATAATATGAATTCAATCATTTGAATGGTTTCATCCAGCTTTACAAGATTCTCTTTCTTGTCCCACCTTTTTCATTTAATTAACTTATTTATATCTTTAGCCTGTAACAATTTGTTTTAAATATTCTAAAACTTGCCTACTTTAATAATATGAATTCAATCATTTGAATGGTTTCATGCAGCTTTACAATATTCTCTTTCTAGTCCCAACTCTTACATTTTATTAACTGCTTTATATCTTTCGCCTGTAAGAATTTGTTTAAAATATTCTAAAACTTGCCTACTTGAATAATATGAATTCAATCATTTGACTGGTCTCATGCAGCTTTACAAGATTCTCTTTCTAGTCCCAACTCTTTCATTCAATTAACTTATTTATATCTTAAGCCTGGAACAATTTGTTTTAAATATACTAAAACTTGCCTACTTGAATAATATGAATTCAATCATTTGAATGTTTTCATGCAGCCTTACAAGATTCTTTTACTTGTCCCAACTCTTTCATTCAATTAACTTATTTATATCTTTAGCCTATAACAATTTGTTTTAAATATTCTAAAACTTGCCTTCTTGAATAATATGAATGCAATCATTGGACTGGTTTCATGCAGCTTTACAAGATTATCTTACTAACGCCAGTTCTTTCATTTAATTAACCCTTTTATATCTTTAGCCTGTAACAATTTGTTTTAAATATTCTAAAACTTGCCTACTTTAATAATATGAATTCAATCATTTGAATGGTTTCATGCAGCTTTACAAGATTCTCTTACTAACGCCAGTTCTTTCATTTAAATCACCCATTTATATCTTTAGCCTGAACAATTTGTTTCAAATATTCTAAAACTTGCCTACTTGAATAATATGAATTCAATCATTTGAATGGTTTCATGCAGCTTTACAAGATTCTCTTTCTAGTCCCAACTCTTTCATTTAATTAACCTATTTATATCATTAGCCTGTAACAATTTGTTTTTAATATTCTAAAACTTACCTACTTGAATAATATGAATTCAATCATTTGAATGGTTTCATCCAGCTTTACAAGATTCTCTTTCTTCTCCCACCTTTTTCATTTAATTAACTTATTTATATCTTTAGCCTGTAACAATTTGTTTTAAATATTCTAAAACTTGCCTACTTTTATAATATGAATTCAATCATTTGAATGGTTTCATGCAGCTTTACAAGATTCTCTTTCTAGTCCCAACTCTTTCATTTTATTAACTGATTTATATCTTTCGCCTGTAACAATTTGATTTAAATATTCTAAAACTTGCCTACTTGAATAATATGAATTCAATCATTTGAATGGTTTCATGCACCTTTAAAAGATTATTTTTCTAGGCCCAACTCTTTCATTTTATTAACTGATTTATATCTTTAGCCTGTAACAATTTGTTTTAAATATTCTAAAACTTGCCTACTTGAATAATATGAATTCAATCATTTGAATGGTTTCATGCACCTTTACAAGATTATTTTGCTAGGCCCAACTCTTTCAATAATTTAACTTATTTATATCTTTAGCCTGTAACAATTTGTTTTAAATATTCTAAAACTTGCCTACTTGAATAATATGAATTCAATCATTTGAATGGTTTCATGCACCTTTACAAGATTATTTTTCTAGTCCCAACTCTTTGATTTATTTAACTTATTTATATCTTTAGCCTGTAACAATTTGTTTTAAATATTCTACAACTTGCCTACATGAATAATATGAATTCAATCATTAGAATGGTTTCATGCAGCTTTAAAAGATTCCCTTTCTAGTCCCAACGCTTTAATTTAATTAACTTATTTATATCTTTAGCCTGTAACAATTTGTTTTAAATATTCTAAAACTTCCCTACTTTAATAATATGAATTCAATCATTTGAATGGTTTCATGCAGCGTTACACGATTCTCTTTCTAGTCCCAACTCTTTCATTTAATTAACCTATTTATATCATTAGCCTGTAACAATTTGTTTTAAATATTCTAAAACTTGCCTACATGAATAATATGAATTCAATCATTTGAATGGTTTCATGCAGCTTTACAAGATTCTCATTCTAGTCCCAACACTTTCATTTAATTACCCTATTTATATCATTAGCCTCTAACAATTTGTTTTAAATATTCTAAAACTTACCTACTTGAATAATATGAATTCAATCATTTGAATGGTTTCATTCAGCTTTACAAGATTCTCTTTCTAGTCCCAACTCTTTCATTTAATTAACTTATTTATATCTTTAGCCTGTAACAATTTGTTTTAAATATTCTAAAACTTGCCTACTTGAATAATATGAATTCAATCATTCGAATGGTTTCAAGCAGCTTTACAAGATTCTCATTCTAGTCCCAACACTTTCATTTAATTACCCTATTTATATCATTAGCCTCTAACAATTTGTTTTAAATATTCTAAAACTTACCTACTTGAATAATATGAATTCAATCATTTGAATGGTTTCATGCAGCTTTACAAGATTCTCTTACTAACGCCAGTTCTTTCATTTAAATAACCCATTTATATCATTAGCCTGTAACAATTTGTTTTTAATATTCTAAAACTTGCCTACTTGAATAATATGAATTCAATCATTTGAGTGGTTTCATCCAGCTTTACAAGATTCTCTTTCTTGTCCCACCTTTTTCATTTAATTAACTTATTTATATCTTTAGCCTGTAACAATTTGTTTTAAATATTCTAAAACTTGCCTACTTTAATAATATGAATTCAATCATTTGAATGGTTTCATGCAGCTTTACAATATTCTCTTTCTAGTCCCAACTCTTACATTTTATTAACTGCTTTATATCTTTCGCCTGTAAGAATTTGTTTAAAATATTCTAAAACTTGCCTACTTGAATAATATGAATTCAATCATTTGACTGGTCTCATGCAGCTTTACAAGATTCTCTTTCTAGTCCCAACTCTTTCATTCAATTAACTTATTTATATCTTAAGCCTGGAACAATTTGTTTTAAATATACTAAAACTTGCCTACTTGAATAATATGAATTCAATCATTTGAATGTTTTCATGCAGCCTTACAAGATTCTTTTACTTGTCCCAACTCTTTCATTCAATTAACTTATTTATATCTTTAGCCTATAACAATTTGTTTTAAATATTCTAAAACTTGCCTTCTTGAATAATATGAATGCAATCATTGGACTGGTTTCATGCAGCTTTACAAGATTATCTTACTAACGCCAGTTCTTTCATTTAATTAACCCTTTTATATCTTTAGCCTGTAACAATTTGTTTTAAATATTCTAAAACTTGCCTACTTTAATAATATGAATTCAATCATTTGAATGGTTTCATGCAGCTTTACAAGATTCTCTTACTAACGCCAGTTCTTTCATTTAAATCACCCATTTATATCTTTAGCCTGAACAATTTGTTTCAAATATTCTAAAACTTGCCTACTTGAATAATATGAATTCAATCATTTGAATGGTTTCATGCACCTTTAAAAGATTATTTTTCTAGGCCCAACTCTTTCATTTTATTAACTGATTTATATCTTTAGCCTGTAACAATTTGTTTTAAATATTCTAAAACTTGCCTACTTGAATAATATGAATTCAATCATTTGAATGGTTTCATGCACCTTTACAAGATTATTTTGCTAGGCCCAACTCTTTCAATAATTTAACTTATTTATATCTTTAGCCTGTAACAATTTGTTTTAAATATTCTAAAACTTGCCTACTTGAATAATATGAATTCAATCATTTGAATGGTTTCATGCACCTTTACAAGATTATTTTTCTAGTCCCAACTCTTTGATTTATTTAACTTATTTATATCTTTAGCCTGTAACAATTTGTTTTAAATATTCTACAACTTGCCTACATGAATAATATGAATTCAATCATTAGAATGGTTTCATGCAGCTTTAAAAGATTCCCTTTCTAGTCCCAACGCTTTAATTTAATTAACTTATTTATATCTTTAGCCTGTAACAATTTGTTTTAAATATTCTAAAACTTCCCTACTTTAATAATATGAATTCAATCATTTGAATGGTTTCATGCAGCGTTACACGATTCTCTTTCTAGTCCCAACTCTTTCATTTAATTAACCTATTTATATCATTAGCCTGTAACAATTTGTTTTAAATATTCTAAAACTTGCCTACATGAATAATATGAATTCAATCATTTGAATGGTTTCATGCAGCTTTACAAGATTCTCATTCTAGTCCCAACACTTTCATTTAATTACCCTATTTATATCATTAGCCTCTAACAATTTGTTTTAAATATTCTAAAACTTACCTACTTGAATAATATGAATTCAATCATTTGAATGGTTTCATTCAGCTTTACAAGATTCTCTTTCTAGTCCCAACTCTTTCATTTAATTAACTTATTTATATCTTTAGCCTGTAACAATTTGTTTTAAATATTCTAAAACTTGCCTACTTGAATAATATGAATTCAATCATTCGAATGGTTTCAAGCAGCTTTACAAGATTCTCATTCTAGTCCCAACACTTTCATTTAATTACCCTATTTATATCATTAGCCTCTAACAATTTGTTTTAAATATTCTAAAACTTACCTACTTGAATAATATGAATTCAATCATTTGAATGGTTTCATGCAGCTTTACAAGATTCTCTTACTAACGCCAGTTCTTTCATTTAAATAACCCATTTATATCATTAGCCTGTAACAATTTGTTTTTAATATTCTAAAACTTGCCTACTTGAATAATATGAATTCAATCATTTGAGTGGTTTCATCCAGCTTTACAAGATTCTCTTTCTTGTCCCACCTTTTTCATTTAATTAACTTATTTATATCTTTAGCCTGTAACAATTTGTTTTAAATATTCTAAAACTTGCCTACTTTAATAATATGAATTCAATCATTTGAATGGTTTCATGCAGCTTTACAATATTCTCTTTCTAGTCCCAACTCTTACATTTTATTAACTGCTTTATATCTTTCGCCTGTAAGAATTTGTTTAAAATATTCTAAAACTTGCCTACTTGAATAATATGAATTCAATCATTTGACTGGTCTCATGCAGCTTTACAAGATTCTCTTTCTAGTCCCAACTCTTTCATTCAATTAACTTATTTATATCTTAAGCCTGGAACAATTTGTTTTAAATATACTAAAACTTGCCTACTTGAATAATATGAATTCAATCATTTGAATGTTTTCATGCAGCCTTACAAGATTCTTTTACTTGTCCCAACTCTTTCATTCAATTAACTTATTTATATCTTTAGCCTATAACAATTTGTTTTAAATATTCTAAAACTTGCCTTCTTGAATAATATGAATGCAATCATTGGACTGGTTTCATGCAGCTTTACAAGATTATCTTACTAACGCCAGTTCTTTCATTTAATTAACCCTTTTATATCTTTAGCCTGTAACAATTTGTTTTAAATATTCTAAAACTTGCCTACTTTAATAATATGAATTCAATCATTTGAATGGTTTCATGCAGCTTTACAAGATTCTCTTACTAACGCCAGTTCTTTCATTTAAATCACCCATTTATATCTTTAGCCTGAACAATTTGTTTCAAATATTCTAAAACTTGCCTACTTGAATAATATGAATTCAATCATTTGAATGGTTTCATGCAGCTTTACAAGATTCTCTTTCTAGTCCCAACTCTTTCATTTAATTAACCTATTTATATCATTAGCCTGTAACAATTTGTTTTTAATATTCTAAAACTTACCTACTTGAATAATATGAATTCAATCATTTGAATGGTTTCATCCAGCTTTACAAGATTCTCTTTCTTCTCCCACCTTTTTCATTTAATTAACTTATTTATATCTTTAGCCTGTAACAATTTGTTTTAAATATTCTAAAACTTGCCTACTTTTATAATATGAATTCAATCATTTGAATGGTTTCATGCAGCTTTACAAGATTCTCTTTCTAGTCCCAACTCTTTCATTTTATTAACTGATTTATATCTTTCGCCTGTAACAATTTGATTTAAATATTCTAAAACTTGCCTACTTGAATAATATGAATTCAATCATTTGAATGGTTTCATGCACCTTTAAAAGATTATTTTTCTAGGCCCAACTCTTTCATTTTATTAACTGATTTATATCTTTAGCCTGTAACAATTTGTTTTAAATATTCTAAAACTTGCCTACTTGAATAATATGAATTCAATCATTTGAATGGTTTCATGCACCTTTACAAGATTATTTTGCTAGGCCCAACTCTTTCAATAATTTAACTTATTTATATCTTTAGCCTGTAACAATTTGTTTTAAATATTCTAAAACTTGCCTACTTGAATAATATGAATTCAATCATTTGAATGGTTTCATGCACCTTTACAAGATTATTTTTCTAGTCCCAACTCTTTGATTTATTTAACTTATTTATATCTTTAGCCTGTAACAATTTGTTTTAAATATTCTACAACTTGCCTACATGAATAATATGAATTCAATCATTAGAATGGTTTCATGCAGCTTTAAAAGATTCCCTTTCTAGTCCCAACGCTTTAATTTAATTAACTTATTTATATCTTTAGCCTGTAACAATTTGTTTTAAATATTCTAAAACTTGCCTACTTTAATAATATGAATTCAATCATTTGAATGGTTTCATGCAGCGTTACACGATTCTCTTTCTAGTCCCAACTTTTCATTTAATTAACCTATTTAAATCATTAGCCTGTAACAATTTGTTTTAAATATTCTAAAACTTGCCTACATGAATAATATGAATTCAATCATTTGAATGGTTTCATGCAGCTTTACAAGATTCTCATTCTAGTCCCAACACTTTCATTTAATTACCCTATTTATATCATTAGCCTCTAACAATTTGTTTTAAATATTCTAAAACTTACCTACTTGAATAATATGAATTCAATCATTTGAATGGTTTCATTCAGCTTTACAAGATTCTCTTTCTAGTCCCAACTCTTTCATTTAATTAACTTATTTATATCTTTAGCCTGTAACAATTTGTTTTAAATATTCTAAAACTTGCCTACTCGAATAATATGAATTCAATCATTTGAATGGTTTCATGCAGCTTTACAAGATTCTCATTCTAGTCCCAACACTTTCATTTAATTACCCTATTTATATCATTAGCCTCTAACAATTTGTTTTAAATATTCTAAAACTTACCTACTTGAATAATATGAATTCAATCATTTGACTGGTTACATGCAGCTTCACAAGATTCTCTTTCTAGTCCCAACTCTTTCATTTAATTAACTCATTTATATCGTTAGCCTGTAACAATTTCTTTTAAATATTCTAAAACTTGCCTACTTTAATAATATGAATTCAATCATTTGAATGGTTTCATGCAGCTTTACAAGATTCTCTTACTAACGCCAGTTCTTTCATTTAAATCACCCATTTATATCTTTAGCCTGAACAATTTGTTTCAAATATTCTAAAACTTGCCTACTTGAATAATATGAATTCAATCATTTGAATGGTTTCATGCAGCTTTACAAGATTCTCTTTCTAGTCCCAACTCTTTCATTTAATTAACCTATTTATATCATTAGCCTGTAACAATTTGTTTTTAATATTCTAAAACTTGCCTACTTGAATAATATGAATTCAATCATTTGAATGGTTTCATCCAGCTTTACAAGATTCTCTTTCTTCTCCCACCTTTTTCATTTAATTAACTTATTTATATCTTTAGCCTGTAACAATTTGTTTTAAATATTCTAAAACTTGCCTACTTTTATAATATGAATTCAATCATTTGAATGGTTTCATGCAGCTTTACAAGATTCTCTTTCTAGTCCCAACTCTTTCATTTAATTACCCTATTTATATCATTAGCCTCTAACAATTTGTTTTAAATATTCTAAAACTTACCTACTTGAATAATATGAATTCAATCATTTGAATGGTTTCATCCAGCTTTACAAGATTCTCTTTCTTGTCCCACCTTTTTCATTTAATTAACTTATTTATATCTTTAGCCTGTAACAATTTGTTTTAAATATTCTAAAACTTGCCTACTTTAATAATATGAATTCAATCATTTGAATGGTTTCATGCAGCTTTACAATATTCTCTTTCTAGTCCCAACTCTTACATTTTATTAACTGCTTTATATCTTTCGCCTGTAAGAATTTGTTTAAAATATTCTAAAACTTGCCTACTTGAATAATATGAATTCAATCATTTGACTGGTCTCATGCAGCTTTACAAGATTCTCTTTCTAGTCCCAACTCTTTCATTCAATTAACTTATTTATATCTTAAGCCTGGAACAATTTGTTTTAAATATACTAAAACTTGCCTACTTGAATAATATGAATTCAATCATTTGAATGTTTTCATGCAGCCTTACAAGATTCTTTTACTTGTCCCAACTCTTTCATTCAATTAACTTATTTATATCTTTAGCCTATAACAATTTGTTTTAAATATTCTAAAACTTGCCTTCTTGAATAATATGAATGCAATCATTGGACTGGTTTCATGCAGCTTTACAAGATTATCTTACTAACGCCAGTTCTTTCATTTAATTAACCCTTTTATATCTTTAGCCTGTAACAATTTGTTTTAAATATTCTAAAACTTGCCTACTTTAATAATATGAATTCAATCATTTGAATGGTTTCATGCAGCTTTACAAGATTCTCTTACTAACGCCAGTTCTTTCATTTAAATCACCCATTTATATCTTTAGCCTGAACAATTTGTTTCAAATATTGCCTACTTGAATAATATGAATTCAATCATTTGAATGGTTTCATGCAGCTTTACAAGATTCTCTTTCTAGTCCCAACTCTTTCATTTAATTAACCTATTTATATCATTAGCCTGTAACAATTTGTTTTAAATATTCTAAAACTTGCCTACATGAATAATATGAATTCAATCATTTGAATGGTTTCATGCAGCTTTACAAGATTCTCATTCTAGTCCCAACACTTTCATTTAATTACCCTATTTATATCATTAGCCTCTAACAATTTGTTTTAAATATTCTAAAACTTACCTACTTGAATAATATGAATTCAATCATTTGAATGGTTTCATTCAGCTTTACAAGATTCTCTTTCTAGTCCCAACTCTTTCATTTAATTAACTTATTTATATCTTTAGCCTGTAACAATTTGTTTTAAATATTCTAAAACTTGCCTACTTGAATAATATGAATTCAATCATTCGAATGGTTTCAAGCAGCTTTACAACATTCTCATTCTAGTCCCAACACTTTCATTTAATTACCCTATTTATATCATTAGCCTCTAACAATTTGTTTTAAATATTCTAAAACTTACCTACTTGAATAATATGAATTCAATCATTTCAATGGTTTCATGCAGCTTTACAAGATTCTCTTTCTAGTCCCAACTCTTTCATTTAATTAACCAATTTATATCTTTAGCCTGTAAAAATTTCTTTTAAATATTCTAAAACTTGCCTACTTGAATAATATGAATTCAATCATTTGACTGGTTTCATGCAACTTTACAAGATTTTCTTTCTAGTCCCAACTCTTTCATTTCATTAACATATTTATATCTTTAGCCTGTAACTATTTGTTTTAAATATTCTAAAACTTGCCTACGTGAATAATATGAATTCAATCATTTGACTGGTTACATGCAGCTTCACAAGATTCTCTTTCTAGTCCCAACTCTTTCATTTAATTAACTCAATTATATCGTTAGCCTGTAACAATTTGTTTTAAATATTCTAAAACTTACCTACTTGAATAATATGAATTCAATCATTTGACTGGTTACATGCAGCTTCACAAGATTCTCTTTCTAGTCCCAACTCTTTCATTTAATTAACTCATTTATATCGTTAGCCTGTAACAATTTGTTTTAAATATTCTAAAACTTGCCTACTTTTATAATATGAATTCAATCATTTGAATGGTTTCATGCAGCTTTACAAGATTCTCTTACTAACGCCAGTTCTTTCATTTAAATAACCCATTTATATCATTAGCCTGTAACAATTTGTTTTTAATATTCTAAAACTTGCCTACTTGAATAATATGAATTCAATCATTTGAATGGTTTCATCCAGCTTTACAAGATTCTCTTTCTTGTCCCACCTTTTTCATTTAATTAACTTATTTATATCTTTAGCCTGTAACAATTTGTTTTAAATATTCTAAAACTTGCCTACTTTAATAATATGAATTCAATCATTTGAATGGTTTCATGCAGCTTTACAATATTCTCTTTCTAGTCCCAACTCTTACATTTTATTAACTGCTTTATATCTTTCGCCTGTAAGAATTTGTTTAAAATATTCTAAAACTTGCCTACTTGAATAATATGAATTCAATCATTTGACTGGTCTCATGCAGCTTTACAAGATTCTCTTTCTAGTCCCAACTCTTTCATTCAATTAACTTATTTATATCTTAAGCCTGGAACAATTTGTTTTAAATATACTAAAACTTGCCTACTTGAATAATATGAATTCAATCATTTGAATGTTTTCATGCAGCCTTACAAGATTCTTTTACTTGTCCCAACTCTTTCATTCAATTAACTTATTTATATCTTTAGCCTATAACAATTTGTTTTAAATATTCTAAAACTTGCCTTCTTGAATAATATGAATGCAATCATTGGACTGGTTTCATGCAGCTTTACAAGATTATCTTACTAACGCCAGTTCTTTCATTTAATTAACCCTTTTATATCTTTAGCCTGTAACAATTTGTTTTAAATATTCTAAAACTTGCCTACTTTAATAATATGAATTCAATCATTTGAATGGTTTCATGCAGCTTTACAAGATTCTCTTACTAACGCCAGTTCTTTCATTTAAATCACCCATTTATATCTTTAGCCTGAACAATTTGTTTCAAATATTCTAAAACTTGCCTACTTGAATAATATGAATTCAATCATTTGAATGGTTTCATGCAGCTTTACAAGATTCTCTTTCTAGTCCCAACTCTTTCATTTAATTAACCTATTTATATCATTAGCCTGTAACAATTTGTTTTTAATATTCTAAAACTTACCTACTTGAATAATATGAATTCAATCATTTGAATGGTTTCATCCAGCTTTACAAGATTCTCTTTCTTCTCCCACCTTTTTCATTTAATTAACTTATTTATATCTTTAGCCTGTAACAATTTGTTTTAAATATTCTAAAACTTGCCTACTTTTATAATATGAATTCAATCATTTGAATGGTTTCATGCAGCGTTACACGATTCTCTTTCTAGTCCCAACTCTTTCATTTTATTAACTGATTTATATCTTTCGCCTGTAACAATTTGATTTAAATATTCTAAAACTTGCCTACTTGAATAATATGAATTCAATCATTTGAATGGTTTCATGCACCTTTAAAAGATTATTTTTCTAGGCCCAACTCTTTCATTTTATTAACTGATTTATATCTTTAGCCTGTAACAATTTGTTTTAAATATTCTAAAACTTGCCTACTTGAATAATATGAATTCAATCATTTGAATGGTTTCATGCACCTTTACAAGATTATTTTTCTAGTCCCAACTCTTTGATTTATTTAACTTATTTATATCTTTAGCCTGTAACAATTTGTTTTAAATATTCTACAACTTGCCTACATGAATAATATGAATTCAATCATTAGAATGGTTTCATGCAGCTTTAAAAGATTCCCTTTCTAGTCCCAACGCTTTAATTTAATTAACTTATTTATATCTTTAGCCTGTAACAATTTGTTTTAAATATTCTAAAACTTGCCTACTTTAATAATATGAATTCAATCATTTGAATGGTTTCATGCAGCGTTACACGATTCTCTTTCTAGTCCCAACTTTTCATTTAATTAACCTATTTAAATCATTAGCCTGTAACAATTTGTTTTAAATATTCTAAAACTTGCCTACATGAATAATATGAATTCAATCATTTGAATGGTTTCATGCAGCTTTACAAGATTCTCATTCTAGTCCCAACACTTTCATTTAATTACCCTATTTATATCATTAGCCTCTAACAATTTGTTTTAAATATTCTAAAACTTACCTACTTGAATAATATGAATTCAATCATTTGAATGGTTTCATTCAGCTTTACAAGATTCTCTTTCTAGTCCCAACTCTTTCATTTAATTAACTTATTTATATCTTTAGCCTGTAACAATTTGTTTTAAATATTCTAAAACTTGCCTACTCGAATAATATGAATTCAATCATTTGAATGGTTTCATGCAGCTTTACAAGATTCTCATTCTAGTCCCAACACTTTCATTTAATTACCCTATTTATATCATTAGCCTCTAACAATTTGTTTTAAATATTCTAAAACTTACCTACTTGAATAATATGAATTCAATCATTTGACTGGTTACATGCAGCTTCACAAGATTCTCTTTCTAGTCCCAACTCTTTCATTTAATTAACTCATTTATATCGTTAGCCTGTAACAATTTCTTTTAAATATTCTAAAACTTGCCTACTTTAATAATATGAATTCAATCATTTGAATGGTTTCATGCAGCTTTACAAGATTCTCTTACTAACGCCAGTTCTTTCATTTAAATCACCCATTTATATCTTTAGCCTGAACAATTTGTTTCAAATATTCTAAAACTTGCCTACTTGAATAATATGAATTCAATCATTTGAATGGTTTCATGCAGCTTTACAAGATTCTCTTTCTAGTCCCAACTCTTTCATTTAATTAACCTATTTATATCATTAGCCTGTAACAATTTGTTTTTAATATTGTAAAACTTGCCTACTTGAATAATATGAATTCAATCATTTGAATGGTTTCATCCAGCTTTACAAGATTCTCTTTCTTCTCCCACCTTTTTCATTTAATTAACTTATTTATATCTTTAGCCTGTAACAATTTGTTTTAAATATTCTAAAACTTGCCTACTTTTATAATATGAATTCAATCATTTGAATGGTTTCATGCAGCTTTACAAGATTCTCTTTCTAGTCCCAACTCTTTCATTTAATTACCCTATTTATATCATTAGCCTCTAACAATTTGTTTTAAATATTCTAAAACTTACCTACTTGAATAATATGAATTCAATCATTTGAATGGTTTCATCCAGCTTTACAAGATTCTCTTTCTTGTCCCACCTTTTTCATTTAATTAACTTATTTATATCTTTAGCCTGTAACAATTTGTTTTAAATATTCTAAAACTTGCCTACTTTAATAATATGAATTCAATCATTTGAATGGTTTCATGCAGCTTTACAATATTCTCTTTCTAGTCCCAACTCTTACATTTTATTAACTGCTTTATATCTTTCGCCTGTAAGAATTTGTTTAAAATATTCTAAAACTTGCCTACTTGAATAATATGAATTCAATCATTTGACTGGTCTCATGCAGCTTTACAAGATTCTCTTTCTAGTCCCAACTCTTTCATTCAATTAACTTATTTATATCTTAAGCCTGGAACAATTTGTTTTAAATATACTAAAACTTGCCTACTTGAATAATATGAATTCAATCATTTGAATGTCTTCATGCAGCCTTACAAGATTCTTTTACTTGTCCCAACTCTTTCATTCAATTAACTTATTTATATCTTTAGCCTATAACAATTTGTTTTAAATATTCTAAAACTTGCCTTCTTGAATAATATGAATGCAATCATTGGACTGGTTTCATGCAGCTTTACAAGATTATCTTACTAACGCCAGTTCTTTCATTTAATTAACCCTTTTATATCTTTAGCCTGTAACAATTTGTTTTAAATATTCTAAAACTTGCCTACTTTAATAATATGAATTCAATCATTTGAATGGTTTCATGCAGCTTTACAAGATTCTCTTACTAACGCCAGTTCTTTCATTTAAATCACCCATTTATATCTTTAGCCTGAACAATTTGTTTCAAATATTGCCTACTTGAATAATATGAATTCAATCATTTGAATGGTTTCATGCAGCTTTACAAGATTCTCTTTCTAGTCCCAACTCTTTCATTTAATTAACCTATTTATATCATTAGCCTGTAACAATTTGTTTTTAATATTCTAAAACTTACCTACTTGAATAATATGAATTCAATCATTTGAATGGTTTCATCCAGCTTTACAAGATTCTCTTTCTTCTCCCACCTTTTTCATTTAATTAACTTATTTATATCTTTAGCCTGTAACAATTTGTTTTAAATATTCTAAAACTTGCCTACTTTTATAATATGAATTCAATCATTTGAATGGTTTCATGCAGCTTTACAAGATTCTCTTTCTAGTCCCAACTCTTTCATTTTATTAACTGATTTATATCTTTCGCCTGTAACAATTTGATTTAAATATTCTAAAACTTGCCTACTTGAATAATATGAATTCAATCATTTGAATGGTTTCATGCACCTTTAAAAGATTATTTTTCTAGGCCCAACTCTTTCATTTTATTAACTGATTTATATCTTTAGCCTGTAACAATTTGTTTTAAATATTCTAAAACTTGCCTACTTGAATAATATGAATTCAATCATTTGAATGGTTTCATGCACCTTTACAAGATTATTTTGCTAGGCCCAACTCTTTCAATAATTTAACTTATTTATATCTTTAGCCTGTAACAATTTGTTTTAAATATTCTAAAACTTGCCTACTTGAATAATATGAATTCAATCATTTGAATGGTTTCATGCACCTTTACAAGATTATTTTTCTAGTCCCAACTCTTTGATTTATTTAACTTATTTATATCTTTAGCCTGTAACAATTTGTTTTAAATATTCTACAACTTGCCTACATGAATAATATGAATTCAATCATTAGAATGGTTTCATGCAGCTTTAAAAGATTCCCTTTCTAGTCCCAACGCTTTAATTTAATTAACTTATTTATATCTTTAGCCTGTAACAATTTGTTTTAAATATTCTAAAACTTGCCTACTTGAATAATATGAATTCAATCATTTGAATGGTTTCATGCACCTTTACAAGATTATTTTTCTAGTCCCAACTCTTTGATTTATTTAACTTATTTATATCTTTAGCCTGTAACAATTTGTTTTAAATATTCTAAAACTTGCCTACATGAATAATATGAATTCAATCATTTGAATGGTTTCATGCAGCTTTACAAGATTCTCATTCTAGTCCCAACACTTTCATTTAATTACCCTATTTATATCATTAGCCTCTAACAATTTGTTTTAAATATTCTAAAACTTACCTACTTGAATAATATGAATTCAATCATTTGAATGGTTTCATTCAGCTTTACAAGATTCTCTTTCTAGTCCCAACTCTTTCATTTAATTAACTTATTTATATCTTTAGCCTGTAACAATTTGTTTTAAATATTCTAAAACTTGCCTACTCGAATAATATGAATTCAATCATTTGAATGGTTTCATGCAGCTTTACAAGATTCTCATTCTAGTCCCAACACTTTCATTTAATTACCCTATTTATATCATTAGCCTCTAACAATTTGTTTTAAATATTCTAAAACTTACCTACTTGAATAATATGAATTCAATCATTTGACTGGTTACATGCAGCTTCACAAGATTCTCTTTCTAGTCCCAACTCTTTCATTTAATTAACTCATTTATATCGTTAGCCTGTAACAATTTCTTTTAAATATTCTAAAACTTGCCTACTTTAATAATATGAATTCAATCATTTGAATGGTTTCATGCAGCTTTACAAGATTCTCTTACTAACGCCAGTTCTTTCATTTAAATCACCCATTTATATCTTTAGCATGAACAATTTGTTTCAAATATTCTAAAACTTGCCTACTTGAATAATATGAATTCAATCA
Organism: Lycorma delicatula; assembly: GCF_047948215.1. NCBI lineage: Eukaryota > Metazoa > Arthropoda > Insecta > Hemiptera > Fulgoridae > Lycorma > Lycorma delicatula. Next base: position 121,957,838 of record NC_134457.1, read on the forward strand.
TTTGAATGGTTTCATGCAGCTTTACAAGATTCTCTTTCTAGTCCCAACTCTTTCATTTAATTAACCTATTTATATCATTAGCCTGTAACAATTTGTTTTTAATATTCTAAAACTTGCCTACTTGAATAATATGAATTCAATCATTTGAATGGTTTCATGCACCTTTACAAGATTATTTTTCTAGTCCCAACTCTTTGATTTATTTAACTTATTTATATCTTTAGCCTGTAACAATTTGTTTTAAATATTCTACAACTTGCCTACATGAATAATATGAATTCAATCATTAGAATGGTTTCATGCAGCTTTAAAAGATTCCCTTTCTAGTCCCAACGCTTTAATTTAATTAACTTATTTATATCTTTAGCCTGTAACAATTTGTTTTAAATATTCTAAAACTTCCCTACTTTAATAATATGAATTCAATCATTTGAATGGTTTCATGCAGCGTTACACGATTCTCTTTCTAGTCCCAACTCTTTCATTTAATTAACCTATTTATATCATTAGCCTGTAACAATTTGTTTTAAATATTCTAAAACTTGCCTACATGAATAATATGAATTCAATCATTTGAATGGTTTCATGCAGCTTTACAAGATTCTCATTCTAGTCCCAACACTTTCATTTAATTACCCTATTTATATCATTAGCCTCTAACAATTTGTTTTAAATATTCTAAAACTTACCTACTTGAATAATATGAATTCAATCATTTGAATGGTTTCATTCAGCTTTACAAGATTCTCTTTCTAGTCCCAACTCTTTCATTTAATTAACTTATTTATATCTTTAGCCTGTAACAATTTGTTTTAAATATTCTAAAACTTGCCTACTTGAATAATATGAATTCAATCATTCGAATGGTTTCAAGCAGCTTTACAAGATTCTCATTCTAGTCCCAACACTTTCATTTAATTACCCTATTTATATCATTAGCCTCTAACAATTTGTTTTAAATATTCTAAAACTTACCTACTTGAATAATATGAATTCAATCATTTGAATGGTTTCATGCAGCTTTACAAGATTCTCTTTCTAGTCCCAACTCTTTCATTTAATTAACCAATTTATATCTTTAGCCTGTAAAAATTTCTTTTAAATATTCTAAAACTTGCCTACTTGAATAATATGAATTCAATCATTTGACTGGTTTCATGCAACTTTACAAGATTTTCTTTCTAGTCCCAACTCTTTCATTTCATTAACATATTTATATCTTTAGCCTGTAACTATTTGTTTTAAATATTCTAAAACTTGCCTACGTGAATAATATGAATTCAATCATTTGACTGGTTACATGCAGCTTCACAAGATTCTCTTTCTAGTCCCAACTCTTTCATTTAATTAACTCAATTATATCGTTAGCCTGTAACAATTTGTTTTAAATATTCTAAAACTTACCTACTTGAATAATATGAATTCAATCATTTGACTGGTTACATGCAGCTTCACAAGATTCTCTTTCTAGTCCCAACTCTTTCATTTAATTAACTCATTTATATCGTTAGCCTGTAACAATTTGTTTTAAATATTCTAAAACTTGCCTACTTTAATAATATGAATTCAATCATTTGAATGGTTTCATGCAGCTTTACAAGATTCTCTTACTAACGCCAGTTCTTTCATTTAAATAACCCATTTATATCATTAGCCTGTAACAATTTGTTTTTAATATTCTAAAACTTGCCTACTTGAATAATATGAATTCAATCATTTGAATGGTTTCATCCAGCTTTACAAGATTCTCTTTCTTGTCCCACCTTTTTCATTTAATTAACTTATTTATATCTTTAGCCTGTAACAATTTGTTTTAAATATTCTAAAACTTGCCTACTTTAATAATATGAATTCAATCATTTGAATGGTTTCATGCAGCTTTACAATATTCTCTTTCTAGTCCCAACTCTTACATTTTATTAACTGCTTTATATCTTTCGCCTGTAAGAATTTGTTTAAAATATTCTAAAACTTGCCTACTTGAATAATATGAATTCAATCATTTGACTGGTCTCATGCAGCTTTACAAGATTCTCTTTCTAGTCCCAACTCTTTCATTCAATTAACTTATTTATATCTTAAGCCTGGAACAATTTGTTTTAAATATACTAAAACTTGCCTACTTGAATAATATGAATTCAATCATTTGAATGTTTTCATGCAGCTTTACAAGATTCTTTTACTTGTCCCAACTCTTTCATTCAATTAACTTATTTATATCTTTAGCCTATAACAATTTGTTTTAAATATTCTAAAACTTGCCTTCTTGAATAATATGAATGCAATCATTGGACTGGTTTCATGCAGCTTTACAAGATTATCTTACTAACGCCAGTTCTTTCATTTAATTAACCCTTTTATATCTTTAGCCTGTAACAATTTGTTTTAAATATTCTAAAACTTGCCTACTTTAATAATATGAATTCAATCATTTGAATGGTTTCATGCAGCTTTACAAGATTCTCTTACTAACGCCAGTTCTTTCATTTAAATCACCCATTTATATCTTTAGCCTGAACAATTTGTTTCAAATATTCTAAAACTTGCCTACTTGAATAATATGAATTCAATCATTTGAATGGTTTCATGCAGCTTTACAAGATTCTCTTTCTAGTCCCAACTCTTTCATTTAATTAACCTATTTATATCATTAGCCTGTAACAATTTGTTTTTAATATTCTAAAACTTACCTACTTGAATAATATGAATTCAATCATTTGAATGGTTTCATCCAGCTTTACAAGATTCTCTTTCTTCTCCCACCTTTTTCATTTAATTAACTTATTTATATCTTTAGCCTGTAACAATTTGTTTTAAATATTCTAAAACTTGCCTACTTTTATAATATGAATTCAATCATTTGAATGGTTTCATGCAGCTTTACAAGATTCTCTTTCTAGTCCCAACTCTTTCATTTTATTAACTGATTTATATCTTTCGCCTGTAACAATTTGATTTAAATATTCTAAAACTTGCCTACTTGAATAATATGAATTCAATCATTTGAATGGTTTCATGCACCTTTAAAAGATTATTTTTCTAGGCCCAACTCTTTCATTTTATTAACTGATTTATATCTTTAGCCTGTAACAATTTGTTTTAAATATTCTAAAACTTGCCTACTTGAATAATATGAATTCAATCATTTGAATGGTTTCATGCACCTTTACAAGATTATTTTGCTAGGCCCAACTCTTTCAATAATTTAACTTATTTATATCTTTAGCCTGTAACAATTTGTTTTAAATATTCTAAAACTTGCCTACTTGAATAATATGAATTCAATCATTTGAATGGTTTCATGCACCTTTACAAGATTATTTTTCTAGTCCCAACTCTTTGATTTATTTAACTTATTTATATCTTTAGCCTGTAACAATTTGTTTTAAATATTCTACAACTTGCCTACATGAATAATATGAATTCAATCATTAGAATGGTTTCATGCAGCTTTAAAAGATTCCCTTTCTAGTCCCAACGCTTTAATTTAATTAACTTATTTATATCTTTAGCCTGTAACAATTTGTTTTAAATATTCTAAAACTTGCCTACTTTAATAATATGAATTCAATCATTTGAATGGTTTCATGCAGCGTTACACGATTCTCTTTCTAGTCCCAACTTTTCATTTAATTAACCTATTTAAATCATTAGCCTGTAACAATTTGTTTTAAATATTCTAAAACTTGCCTACATGAATAATATGAATTCAATCATTTGAATGGTTTCATGCAGCTTTACAAGATTCTCATTCTAGTCCCAACACTTTCATTTAATTACCCTATTTATATCATTAGCCTCTAACAATTTGTTTTAAATATTCTAAAACTTACCTACTTGAATAATATGAATTCAATCATTTGAATGGTTTCATTCAGCTTTACAAGATTCTCTTTCTAGTCCCAACTCTTTCATTTAATTAACTTATTTATATATTTAGCCTGTAACAATTTGTTTTAAATATTCTAAAACTTGCCTACGCGAATAATATGAATTCAATCATTTGAATGGTTTCATGCAGCTTTACAAGATTCTCATTCTAGTCCCAACACTTTCATTTAATTACCCTATTTATATCATTAGCCTCTAACAATTTGTTTTAAATATTCTAAAACTTACCTACTTGAATAATATGAATTCAATCATTTGACTGGTTACATGCAGCTTCACAAGATTCTCTTTCTAGTCCCAACTCTTTCATTTAATTAACTCATTTATATCGTTAGCCTGTAACAATTTCTTTTAAATATTCTAAAACTTGCCTACTTTAATAATATGAATTCAATCATTTGAATGGTTTCATGCAGCTTTACAAGATTCTCTTACTAACGCCAGTTCTTTCATTTAAATCACCCATTTATATCTTTAGCCTGAACAATTTGTTTCAAATATTCTAAAACTTGCCTACTTGAATAATATGAATTCAATCATTTGAATGGTTTCATGCAGCTTTACAAGATTCTCTTTCTAGTCCCAACTCTTTCATTTAATTAACCTATTTATATCATTAGCCTGTAACAATTTGTTTTTAATATTCTAAAACTTGCCTACTTGAATAATATGAATTCAATCATTTGAATGGTTTCATCCAGCTTTACAAGATTCTCTTTCTTCTCCCACCTTTTTCATTTAATTAACTTATTTATATCTTTAGCCTGTAACAATTTGTTTTAAATATTCTAAAACTTGCCTACTTTTATAATATGAATTCAATCATTTGAATGGTTTCATGCAGCTTTACAAGATTCTCTTTCTAGTCCCAACTCTTTCATTTTATTAACTGATTTATATCTTTCGCCTGTAACAATTTGTTTTAAATATTCTAAAACTTGCCTACTTGAATAATATGAATTCAATCATTTGAATGGTTTCATGCACCTTTAAAAGATTATTTTTCTAGGCCCAACTCTTTCATTTTATTAACTGATTTATATCTTTAGCCTGTAACAATTTGTTTTAAATATTCTAAAACTTGCCTACCTGAATAATATGAATTCAATCATTTGAATGGTTTCATGCACCTTTACAAGATTATTTTGCTAGGCCCAACTCTTTCAATAATTTAACTTATTTATATCTTTAGCCCGTAACAATTTGTTTTAAATATTCTAAAACTTGCCTACTTGAATAATATGAATTCAATCATTTGAATGGTTTCATGCACCTTTACAAGATTATTTTTCTAGTCCCAACTCTTTGATTTATTTAACTTATTTATATCTTTAGCCTGTAACAATTTGTTTTAAATATTCTACAACTTGCCTACATGAATAATATGAATTCAATCATTAGAATGGTTTCATGCAGCTTTAAAAGATTCCCTTTCTAGTCCCAACGCTTTAATTTAATTAACTTATTTATATCTTTAGCCTGTAACAATTTGTTTTAAATATTCTAAAACTTGCCTACTTTAATAATATGAATTCAATCATTTGAATGGTTTCATGCAGCGTTACACGATTCTCTTTCTAGTCCCAACTCTTTCATTTAATTAACCTATTTATATCATTAGCCTGTAACAATTTGTTTTAAATATTCTAAAACTTGCCTACATGAATAATATGAATTCAATCATTTGAATGGTTTCATGCAGCTTTACAAGATTCTCATTCTAGTCCCAACACTTTCATTTAATTACCCTATATATATCATAAGCCTCTAACAATTTTTTTTAAATATTCTAAAACTTACCTACTTGAATAATATGAATTCAATCATTTGAATGGTTTCATTCAGCTTTACAAGATTCTCTTTCTAGTCCCAACTCTTTCATTTAATTAACTTATTTATATCTTTAGCCTGTAACAATTTGTTTTAAATATTCTAAAACTTGCCTACTTGAATAATATGAATTCAATCATTCGAATGGTTTCAAGCAGCTTTACAAGATTCTCATTCTAGTCCCAACACTTTCATTTAATTACCCTATTTATATCATTAGCCTCTAACAATTTGTTTTAAATATTCTAAAACTTACCTACTTGAATAATATGAATTCAATCATTTGAATGGTTTCATGCAGCTTTACAAGATTCTCTTTCTAGTCCCAACTCTTTCATTTAATTAACCTATTTATATCATTAGCCTGTAACAATTTGTTTTAAATATTCTAAAACTTGCCTACTTTTATAATATGAATTCAATCATTTGAATGGTTTCATTCAGCTTTACAAGATTCTCTTTCTAGTCCCAACTCTTTCATTTAATTAACTTATTTATATCTTTAGCCTGTAACAATTTGTTTTAAATATTCTAAAACTTGCCTACTTTTATAATATGAATTCAATCATTTGAATGGTTTCATGCAGCTTTACAAGATTCTCTTTCTAGTCCCAACTCTTTCATTTTATTAACTGATTTATATCTTTCGCCTGTAACAATTTGTTTTAAATATTCTAAAACTTGCCTACTTGAATAATATGAATTCAATCATTTGAATGGTTTCATGCACCTTTAAAAGATTATATTTCTAGGCCCAACTCTTTCATTTTATTAACTGATTTATATCTTTAGCCTGTAACAATTTGTTTTAAATATTCTAAAACTTGCCTACTTGAATAATATGAATTCAATCATTTGAATGGTTTCATGCACCTTTACAAGATTATTTTTCTAGTCCCAACTCTTTGATTTATTTAACTTATTTATATCTTTAGCCTGTAACAATTTGTTTTAAATATTCTACAACTTGCCTACATGAATAATATGAATTCAATCATTAGAATGGTTTCATGCAGCTTTAAAAGATACCCTTTCTAGTCCCAACGCTTTAATTTAATTAACTTATTTATATATTTAGCCTGTAACAATTTGTTTTAAATATTCTAAAACTTGCCTACTTTAATAATATGAATTCAATCATTTGAATGGTTTCATGCAGCGTTACACGATTCTCTTTCTAGTCCCAACTCTTTCATTTAATTATCCTATTTATATCATTAGCCTGTAACAATTTGTTTTAAATATTCTAAAACTTGCCTACATGAATAATATGAATTCAATCATTTGAATGGTTTCATGCAGCTTTACAAGATTCTCATTCTAGTCCCAACACTTTCATTTAATTACCCTATTTATATCATTAGCCTCTAACAACTTGTTTTAAATATTCTAAAACTTACCTACTTGAATAATATGAATTCAATCATTTGAATGGTTTCATTCAGCTTTACAAGATTCTCTTTCTAGTCCCAACTCTTTCATTTAATTAACTTATTTATATCTTTAGCCTGTAACAATTTGTTTTAAATATTCTAAAACTTGCCTACTTTCATAATATGAATTCAATCATTTGAATGGTTTCATGCAGCTTTACAAGATTCTCTTTCTAGTCCCAACTCTTTCATTTTATTAACTGATTTATATCTTTCGCCTGTAACAATTTGTTTTAAATATTCTAAAACTTGCCTACTTGAATAATATGAATTCAATCATTTGAATGGTTTCATGCACCTTTAAAAGATTATTTTTCTAGGCCCAACTCTTTCATTTTATTAACTGATTTATATCTTTAGCCTGTAACAATTTGTTTTAAATATTCTAAAACTTGCCTACTTGAATAATATGAATTCAATCATTTGAATGGTTTCATGCACCTTTACAAGATTATTTTGCTAGGCCCAACTCTTTCAATAATTTAACTTATTTATATCTTTAGCCTGTAACAATTTGTTTTAAATATTCTAAAACTTGCCTACTTGAATAATATGAATTCAATCATTTGAATGGTTTCATGCACCTTTACAAGATTATTTTTCTAGTCCCAACTCTTTGATTTATTTACCTTATTTATATCTTTAGCCTGTAACAATTTGTTTTAAATATTCTACAACTTGCCTACATGAATAATATGAATTCAATCATTAGAATGGTTTCATGCAGCTTTAAAAGATTCCCTTTCTAGTCCCAACGCTTTAATTTAATTAACTTATTTATATATTTAGCCTGTAACAATTTGTTTTAAATATTCTAAAACTTGCCTACTTTAATAATATGAATTCAATCATTTGAATGGTTTCATGCAGCGTTACACGATTCTCTTTCTAGTCTCAACTCTTTCATTTAATTAACCTATTTATATCATTAGCCTGTAACAATTTGTTTTAAATATTCTAAAACTTGCCTACATGAATAATATGAATTCAATCATTTGAATGGTTTCATGCAGCTTTACAAGATTCTCATTCTAGTCCCAACACTTTCATTTAATTACCCTATTTATATCATTAGCCTCTAACAACTTGTTTTAAATATTCTAAAACTTACCTACTTGAATAATATGAATTCAATCATTTGAATGGTTTCATTCAGCTTTACAAGATTCTCTTTCTAGTCCCAACTCTTTCATTTAATTAACTTATTTATATCTTTAGCCTGTAACAATTTGTTTTAAATATTCTAAAACTTGCCTACTTGAATAATATGAATTCAATCATTCGAATGGTTTCAAGCAGCTTTACAAGATTCTCATTCTAGTCCCAACACTTTCATTTAATTACCCTATTTATATCATTAGCCTCTAACAATTTGTTTTAAATATTCTAAAACTTACCTACTTGAATAATATGAATTCAATCATTTGAATGGTTTCATGCAGCTTTACAAGATTCTCTTTCTAGTCCCAACTCTTTCATTTAATTAACCAATTTATATCTTTAGCCTGTAAAAATTTCTTTTAAATATTCTAAAACTTGCCTACTTGAATAATATGAATTCAATCATTTGACTGGTTTCATGCAACTTTACAAGATTTTCTTTCTAGTCCCAACTCTTTCATTTCATTAACATATTTATATCTTTAGCCTGTAACTATTTGTTTTAAATATTCTAAAACTTGCCTACGTGAATAATATGAATTCAATCATTTGACTGGTTACATGCAGCTTCACAAGATTCTCTTTCTAGTCCCAACTCTTTCATTTAATTAATTCAATTATATCGTTAGCCTGTAACAATTTGTTTTAAATATTCTAAAACTTACCTACTTGAATAATATGAATTCAATCATTTGACTGGTTACATGCAGCTTCACAAGATTCTCTTTCTAGTCCCAACTCTTTCATTTAATTAACTCATTTATATCGTTAGCCTGTAACAATTTGTTTTAAATATTCTAAAACTTGCCTACTTTAATAATATGAATTCAATCATTTGAATGGTTTCATGCAGCTTTACAAGATTCTCTTACTAACGCCAGTTCTTTCATTTAAATAACCCATTTATATCATTAGCCTGTAACAATTTGTTTTTAATATTCTAAAACTTGCCTACTTGAATAATATGAATTCAATCATTTGAATGGTTTCATCCAGCTTTACAAGATTCTCTTTCTTGTCCCACCTTTTTCATTTAATTAACTTATTTATATCTTTAGCCTGTAACAATTTGTTTTAAATATTCTAAAACTTGCCTACTTTAATAATATGAATTCAATCATTTGAATGGTTTCATGCAGCTTTACAATATTCTCTTTCTAGTCCCAACTCTTACATTTTATTAACTGCTTTATATCTTTCGCCTGTAAGAATTTGTTTAAAATATTCTAAAACTTGCCTACTTGAATAATATGAATTCAATCATTTGACTGGTCTCATGCAGCTTTACAAGATTCTCTTTCTAGTCCCAACTCTTTCATTCAATTAACTTATTTATATCTTAAGCCTGGAACAATTTGTTTTAAATATACTAAAACTTGCCTACTTGAATAATATGAATTCAATCATTTGAATGTTTTCATGCAGCTTTACAAGATTCTTTTACTTGTCCCAACTCTTTCATTCAATTAACTTATTTATATCTTTAGCCTATAACAATTTGTTTTAAATATTCTAAAACTTGCCTTCTTGAATAATATGAATGCAATCATTGGACTGGTTTCATGCAGCTTTACAAGATTATCTTACTAACGCCAGTTCTTTCATTTAATTAACCCTTTTATATCTTTAGCCTGTAACAATTTGTTTTAAATATTCTAAAACTTGCCTACTTTAATAATATGAATTCAATCATTTGAATGGTTTCATGCAGCTTTACAAGATTCTCTTACTAACGCCAGTTCTTTCATTTAAATCACCCATTTATATCTTTAGCCTGAACAATTTGTTTCAAATATTCTAAAACTTGCCTACTTGAATAATATGAATTCAATCATTTGAATGGTTTCATGCAGCTTTACAAGATTCTCTTTCTAGTCCCAACTCTTTCATTTAATTAACCTATTTATATCATTAGCCTGTAACAATTTGTTTTTAATATTCTAAAACTTACCTACTTGAATAATATGAATTCAATCATTTGAATGGTTTCATCCAGCTTTACAAGATTCTCTTTCTTCTCCCACCTTTTTCATTTAATTAACTTATTTATATCTTTAGCCTGTAACAATTTGTTTTAAATATTCTAAAACTTGCCTACTTTTATAATATGAATTCAATCATTTGAATGGTTTCATGCAGCTTTACAAGATTCTCTTTCTAGTCCCAACTCTTTCATTTTATTAACTGATTTATATCTTTCGCCTGTAACAATTTGATTTAAATATTCTAAAACTTGCCTACTTGAATAATATGAATTCAATCATTTGAATGGTTTCATGCACCTTTAAAAGATTATTTTTCTAGGCCCAACTCTTTCATTTTATTAACTGATTTATATCTTTAGCCTGTAACAATTTGTTTTAAATATTCTAAAACTTGCCTACTTGAATAATATGAATTCAATCATTTGAATGGTTTCATGCACCTTTACAAGATTATTTTGCTAGGCCCAACTCTTTCAATAATTTAACTTATTTATATCTTTAGCCTGTAACAATTTGTTTTAAATATTCTAAAACTTGCCTACTTGAATAATATGAATTCAATCATTTGAATGGTTTCATGCACCTTTACAAGATTATTTTTCTAGTCCCAACTCTTTGATTTATTTAACTTATTTATATCTTTAGCCTGTAACAATTTGTTTTAAATATTCTACAACTTGCCTACATGAATAATATGAATTCAATCATTAGAATGGTTTCATGCAGCTTTAAAAGATTCCCTTTCTAGTCCCAACGCTTTAATTTAATTAACTTATTTATATCTTTAGCCTGTAACAATTTGTTTTAAATATTCTAAAACTTGCCTACTTTAATAATATGAATTCAATCATTTGAATGGTTTCATGCAGCGTTACACGATTCTCTTTCTAGTCCCAACTTTTCATTTAATTAACCTATTTAAATCATTAGCCTGTAACAATTTGTTTTAAATATTCTAAAACTTGCCTACATGAATAATATGAATTCAATCATTTGAATGGTTTCATGCAGCTTTACAAGATTCTCATTCTAGTCCCAACACTTTCATTTAATTACCCTATTTATATCATTAGCCTCTAACAATTTGTTTTAAATATTCTAAAACTTACCTACTTGAATAATATGAATTCAATCATTTGAATGGTTTCATTCAGCTTTACAAGATTCTCTTTCTAGTCCCAACTCTTTCATTTAATTAACTTATTTATATCTTTAGCCTGTAACAATTTGTTTTAAATATTCTAAAACTTGCCTACTCGAATAATATGAATTCAATCATTTGAATGGTTTCATGCAGCTTTACAAGATTCTCATTCTAGTCCCAACACTTTCATTTAATTACCCTATTTATATCATTAGCCTCTAACAATTTGTTTTAAATATTCTAAAACTTACCTACTTGAATAATATGAATTCAATCATTTGACTGGTTACATGCAGCTTCACAAGATTCTCTTTCTAGTCCCAACTCTTTCATTTAATTAACTCATTTATATCGTTAGCCTGTAACAATTTCTTTTAAATATTCTAAAACTTGCCTACTTTAATAATATGAATTCAATCATTTGAATGGTTTCATGCAGCTTTACAAGATTCTCTTACTAACGCCAGTTCTTTCATTTAAATCACCCATTTATATCTTTAGCCTGAACAATTTGTTTCAAATATTCTAAAACTTGCCTACTTGAATAATATGAATTCAATCATTTGAATGGTTTCATGCAGCTTTACAAGATTCTCTTTCTAGTCCCAACTCTTTCATTTAATTAACCTATTTATATCATTAGCCTGTAACAATTTGTTTTTAATATTCTAAAACTTGCCTACTTGAATAATATGAATTCAATCATTTGAATGGTTTCATCCAGCTTTACAAGATTCTCTTTCTTCTCCCACCTTTTTCATTTAATTAACTTATTTATATCTTTAGCCTGTAACAATTTGTTTTAAATATTCTAAAACTTGCCTACTTTTATAATATGAATTCAATCATTTGAATGGTTTCATGCAGCTTTACAAGATTCTCTTTCTAGTCCCAACTCTTTCATTTTATTAACTGATTTATATCTTTCGCCTGTAACAATTTGTTTTAAATATTCTAAAACTTGCCTACTTGAATAATATGAATTCAATCATTTGAATGGTTTCATGCACCTTTAAAAGATTATTTTTCTAGGCCCAACTCTTTCAATAATTTAACTTATTTATATCTTTAGCCCGTAACAATTTGTTTTAAATATTCTAAAACTTGCCTACTTGAATAATATGAATTCAATCATTTGAATGGTTTCATGCACCTTTACAAGATTATTTTTCTAGTCCCAACTCTTTGATTTATTTAACTTATTTATATCTTTAGCCTGTAACAATTTGTTTTAAATATTCTACAACTTGCCTACATGAATAATATGAATTCAATCATTAGAATGGTTTCATGCAGCTTTAAAAGATTCCCTTTCTAGTCCCAACGCTTTAATTTAATTAACTTATTTATATCTTTAGCCTGTAACAATTTGTTTTAAATATTCTAAAACTTGCCTACTTTAATAATATGAATTCAATCATTTGAATGGTTTCATGCAGCGTTACACGATTCTCTTTCTAGTCCCAACTCTTTCATTTAATTAACCTATTTATATCATTAGCCTGTAACAATTTGTTTTAAATATTCTAAAACTTGCCTACATGAATAATATGAATTCAATCATTTGAATGGTTTCATGCAGCTTTACAAGATTCTCATTCTAGTCCCAACACTTTCATTTAATTACCCTATATATATCATAAGCCTCTAACAATTTTTTTTAAATATTCTAAAACTTACCTACTTGAATAATATGAATTCAATCATTTGAATGGTTTCATTCAGCTTTACAAGATTCTCTTTCTAGTCCCAACTCTTTCATTTAATTAACTTATTTATATCTTTAGCCTGTAACAATTTGTTTTAAATATTCTAAAACTTGCCTACTTGAATAATATGAATTCAATCATTCGAATGGTTTCAAGCAGCTTTACAAGATTCTCATTCTAGTCCCAACACTTTCATTTAATTACCCTATTTATATCATTAGCCTCTAACAATTTGTTTTAAATATTCTAAAACTTACCTACTTGAATAATATGAATTCAATCATTTGAATGGTTTCATGCAGCTTTACAAGATTCTCTTTCTAGTCCCAACTATTTCATTTAATTAACCTATTTATATCATTAGCCTGTAACAATTTGTTTTAAATATTCTAAAACTTGCCTACTTTTATAATATGAATTCAATCATTTGAATGGTTTCATTCAGCTTTACAAGATTCTCTTTCTAGTCCCAACTCTTTCATTTAATTAACTTATTTATATCTTTAGCCTGTAACAATTTGTTTTAAATATTCTAAAACTTGCCTACTTTTATAATATGAATTCAATCATTTGAATGGTTTCATGCAGCTTTACAAGATTCTCTTTCTAGTCCCAACTCTTTCATTTTATTAACTGATTTATATCTTTCGCCTGTAACAATTTGTTTTAAATATTCTAAAACTTGCCTACTTGAATAATATGAATTCAATCATTTGAATGGTTTCATGCACCTTTAAAAGATTATATTTCTAGGCCCAACTCTTTCATTTTATTAACTGATTTATATCTTTAGCCTGTAACAATTTGTTTTAAATATTCTAAAACTTGCCTACTTGAATAATATGAATTCAATCATTTGAATGGTTTCATGCACCTTTACAAGATTATTTTGCTAGGCCCAACTCTTTCAATAATTTAACTTATTTATATCTTTAGCCTGTAACAATTTGTTTTAAATATTCTAAAACTTGCCTACTTGAATAATATGAATTCAATCATTTGAATGGTTTCATGCACCTTTACAAGATTATTTTTCTAGTCCCAACTCTTTGATTTATTTAACTTATTTATATCTTTAGCCTGTAACAATTTGTTTTAAATATTCTACAACTTGCCTACATGAATAATATGAATTCAATCATTAGAATGGTTTCATGCAGCTTTAAAAGATTCCCTTTCTAGTCCCAACGCTTTAATTTAATTAACTTATTTATATATTTAGCCTGTAACAATTTGTTTTAAATATTCTAAAACTTGCCTACTTTAATAATATGAATTCAATCATTTGAATGGTTTCATGCAGCGTTACACGATTCTCTTTCTAGTCCCAACTCTTTCATTTAATTATCCTATTTATATCATTAGCCTGTAACAATTTGTTTTAAATATTCTAAAACTTGCCTACATGAATAATATGAATTCAATCATTTGAATGGTTTCATGCAGCTTTACAAGATTCTCATTCTAGTCCCAACACTTTCATTTAATTACCCTATTTATATCATTAGCCTCTAACAACTTGTTTTAAATATTCTAAAACTTACCTACTTGAATAATATGAATTCAATCATTTGAATGGTTTCATTCAGCTTTACAAGATTCTCTTTCTAGTCCCAACTCTTTCATTTAATTAACTTATTTATATCTTTAGCCTGTAACAATTTGTTTTAAATATTCTAAAACTTGCCTACTTTCATAATATGAATTCAATCATTTGAATGGTTTCATGCAGCTTTACAAGATTCTCTTTCTAGTCCCAACTCTTTCATTTTATTAACTGATTTATATCTTTCGCCTGTAACAATTTGTTTTAAATATTCTAAAACTTGCCTACTTGAATAATATGAATTCAATCATTTGAATGGTTTCATGCACCTTTAAAAGATTATTTTTCTAGGCCCAACTCTTTCATTTTATTAACTGATTTATATCTTTAGCCTGTAACAATTTGTTTTAAATATTCTAAAACTTGCCTACTTGAATAATATGAATTCAATCATTTGAATGGTTTCATGCACCTTTACAAGATTATTTTGCTAGTCCCAACTCTTACATTTTATTAACTGCTTTATATCTTTCGCCTGTAAGAATTTGTTTAAAATATTCTAAAACTTGCCTACTTGAATAATATGAATTCAATCATTTGACTGGTCTCATGCAGCTTTACAAGATTCTCTTTCTAGTCCCAACTCTTTCATTCAATTAACTTATTTATATCTTAAGCCTGGAACAATTTGTTTTAAATATACTAAAACTTGCCTACTTGAATAATATGAATTCAATCATTTGAATGTTTTCATGCAGCTTTACAAGATTCTTTTA
The DNA here is from genome assembly GCF_047948215.1 of Lycorma delicatula. Classification (NCBI taxonomy): domain Eukaryota; kingdom Metazoa; phylum Arthropoda; class Insecta; order Hemiptera; family Fulgoridae; genus Lycorma; species Lycorma delicatula. Next base: position 121,973,313 of record NC_134457.1, read on the forward strand.
CTTGTCCCAACTCTTTCATTCAATTAACTTATTTATATCTTTAGCCTATAACAATTTGTTTTAAATATTCTAAAACTTGCCTTCTTGAATAATATGAATGCAATCATTTGAATGGTTTCATGCAGCTTTACAAGATTCTCTTACTAACGCCAGTTCTTTCATTTAAATCACCCATTTATATCTTTAGCCTGAACAATTTGTTTCAAATATTCTAAAACTTGCCTACTTGAATAATATGAATTCAATCATTTGAATGGTTTCATGCAGCTTTACAAGATTCTCTTTCTAGTCCCAACTCTTTCATTTAATTAACCTATTTATATCATTAGCCTGTAACAATTTGTTTTTAATATTCTAAAACTTACCTACTTGAATAATATGAATTCAATCATTTGAATGGTTTCATCCAGCTTTACAAGATTCTCTTTCTTCTCCCACCTTTTTCATTTAATTAACTTATTTATATCTTTAGCCTGTAACAATTTGTTTTAAATATTCTAAAACTTGCCTACTTTTATAATATGAATTCAATCATTTGAATGGTTTCATGCAGCTTTACAAGATTCTCTTTCTAGTCCCAACTCTTTCATTTTATTAACTGATTTATATCTTTCGCCTGTAACAATTTGATTTAAATATTCTAAAACTTGCCTACTTGAATAATATGAATTCAATCATTTGAATGGTTTCATGCACCTTTAAAAGATTATTTTTCTAGGCCCAACTCTTTCATTTTATTAACTGATTTATATCTTTAGCCTGTAACAATTTGTTTTAAATATTCTAAAACTTGCCTACTTGAATAATATGAATTCAATCATTTGAATGGTTTCATGCACCTTTACAAGATTATTTTGCTAGGCCCAACTCTTTCAATAATTTAACTTATTTATATCTTTAGCCTGTAACAATTTGTTTTAAATATTCTAAAACTTGCCTACTTGAATAATATGAATTCAATCATTTGAATGGTTTCATGCACCTTTACAAGATTATTTTTCTAGTCCCAACTCTTTGATTTATTTAACTTATTTATATCTTTAGCCTGTAACAATTTGTTTTAAATATTCTACAACTTGCCTACATGAATAATATGAATTCAATCATTAGAATGGTTTCATGCAGCTTTAAAAGATTCCCTTTCTAGTCCCAACGCTTTAATTTAATTAACTTATTTATATCTTTAGCCTGTAACAATTTGTTTTAAATATTCTAAAACTTGCCTACTTTAATAATATGAATTCAATCATTTGAATGGTTTCATGCAGCGTTACACGATTCTCTTTCTAGTCCCAACTTTTCATTTAATTAACCTATTTAAATCATTAGCCTGTAACAATTTGTTTTAAATATTCTAAAACTTGCCTACATGAATAATATGAATTCAATCATTTGAATGGTTTCATGCAGCTTTACAAGATTCTCATTCTAGTCCCAACACTTTCATTTAATTACCCTATTTATATCATTAGCCTCTAACAATTTGTTTTAAATATTCTAAAACTTACCTACTTGAATAATATGAATTCAATCATTTGAATGGTTTCATTCAGCTTTACAAGATTCTCTTTCTAGTCCCAACTCTTTCATTTAATTAACTTATTTATATCTTTAGCCTGTAACAATTTGTTTTAAATATTCTAAAACTTGCCTACTCGAATAATATGAATTCAATCATTTGAATGGTTTCATGCAGCTTTACAAGATTCTCATTCTAGTCCCAACACTTTCATTTAATTACCCTATTTATATCATTAGCCTCTAACAATTTGTTTTAAATATTCTAAAACTTACCTACTTGAATAATATGAATTCAATCATTTGACTGGTTACATGCAGCTTCACAAGATTCTCTTTCTAGTCCCAACTCTTTCATTTAATTAACTCATTTATATCGTTAGCCTGTAACAATTTCTTTTAAATATTCTAAAACTTGCCTACTTTAATAATATGAATTCAATCATTTGAATGGTTTCATGCAGCTTTACAAGATTCTCTTACTAACGCCAGTTCTTTCATTTAAATCACCCATTTATATCTTTAGCCTGAACAATTTGTTTCAAATATTCTAAAACTTGCCTACTTGAATAATATGAATTCAATCATTTGAATGGTTTCATGCAGCTTTACAAGATTCTCTTTCTAGTCCCAACTCTTTCATTTAATTAACCTATTTATATCATTAGCCTGTAACAATTTGTTTTTAATATTCTAAAACTTGCCTACTTGAATAATATGAATTCAATCATTTGAATGGTTTCATCCAGCTTTACAAGATTCTCTTTCTTCTCCCACCTTTTTCATTTAATTAACTTATTTATATCTTTAGCCTGTAACAATTTGTTTTAAATATTCTAAAACTTGCCTACTTTTATAATATGAATTCAATCATTTGAATGGTTTCATGCAGCTTTACAAGATTCTCTTTCTAGTCCCAACTCTTTCATTTTATTAACTGATTTATATCTTTCGCCTGTAACAATTTGTTTTAAATATTCTAAAACTTGCCTACTTGAATAATATGAATTCAATCATTTGAATGGTTTCATGCACCTTTAAAAGATTATTTTTCTAGGCCCAACTCTTTCAATAATTTAACTTATTTATATCTTTAGCCCGTAACAATTTGTTTTAAATATTCTAAAACTTGCCTACTTGAATAATATGAATTCAATCATTTGAATGGTTTCATGCACCTTTACAAGATTATTTTTCTAGTCCCAACTCTTTGATTTATTTAACTTATTTATATCTTTAGCCTGTAACAATTTGTTTTAAATATTCTACAACTTGCCTACATGAATAATATGAATTCAATCATTAGAATGGTTTCATGCAGCTTTAAAAGATTCCCTTTCTAGTCCCAACTCTTTCATTTAATTAACTTATTTATATCTTTAGCCTGTAACAATTTGTTTTAAATATTCTAAAACTTACCTACTTGAATAATATGAATTCAATCATTTGACTGGTTACATGCAGCTTCACAAGATTCTCTTTCTAGTCCCAACTCTTTCATTTAATTAACTCATTTATATCGTTAGCCTGTAACAATTTGTTTTAAATATTCTAAAACTTGCCTACTTTAATAATATGAATTCAATCATTTGAATGGTTTCATGCAGCTTTACAAGATTCTCTTACTAACGCCAGTTCTTTCATTTAAATAACCCATTTATATCATTAGCCTGTAACAATTTGTTTTTAATATTCTAAAACTTGCCTACTTGAATAATATGAATTCAATCATTTGAATGGTTTCATCCAGCTTTACAAGATTCTCTTTCTTGTCCCACCTTTTTCATTTAATTAACTTATTTATATCTTTAGCCTGTAACAATTTGTTTTAAATATTCTAAAACTTGCCTACTTTAATAATATGAATTCAATCATTTGAATGGTTTCATGCAGCTTTACAATATTCTCTTTCTAGTCCCAACTCTTACATTTTATTAACTGCTTTATATCTTTCGCCTGTAAGAATTTGTTTAAAATATTCTAAAACTTGCCTACTTGAATAATATGAATTCAATCATTTGACTGGTCTCATGCAGCTTTACAAGATTCTCTTTCTAGTCCCAACTCTTTCATTCAATTAACTTATTTATATCTTAAGCCTGGAACAATTTGTTTTAAATATACTAAAACTTGCCTACTTGAATAATATGAATTCAATCATTTGAATGTTTTCATGCAGCTTTACAAGATTCTTTTACTTGTCCCAACTCTTTCATTCAATTACCTTATTTATATCTTTAGCCTATAACAATTTGTTTTAAATATTCTAAAACTTGCCTTCTTGAATAATATGAATGCAATCATTGGACTGGTTTCATGCAGCTTTACAAGATTATCTTACTAACGCCAGTTCTTTCATTTAATTAACCCTTTTATATCTTTAGCCTGTAACAATTTGTTTTAAATATTCTAAAACTTGCCTACTTTAATAATATGAATTCAATCATTTGAATGGTTTCATGCAGCTTTACAAGATTCTCTTACTAACGCCAGTTCTTTCATTTAAATCACCCATTTATATCTTTAGCCTGAACAATTTGTTTCAAATATTCTAAAACTTGCCTACTTGAATAATATGAATTCAATCATTTGAATGGTTTCATGCAGCTTTACAAGATTCTCTTTCTAGTCCCAACTCTTTCATTTAATTAACCTATTTATATCATTAGCCTGTAACAATTTGTTTTTAATATTCTAAAACTTACCTACTTGAATAATATGAATTCAATCATTTGAATGGTTTCATCCAGCTTTACAAGATTCTCTTTCTTCTCCCACCTTTTTCATTTAATTAACTTATTTATATCTTTAGCCTGTAACAATTTGTTTTAAATATTCTAAAACTTGCCTACTTTTATAATATGAATTCAATCATTTGAATGGTTTCATGCAGCTTTACAAGATTCTCTTTCTAGTCCCAACTCTTTCATTTTATTAACTGATTTATATCTTTCGCCTGTAACAATTTGATTTAAATATTCTAAAACTTGCCTACTTGAATAATATGAATTCAATCATTTGAATGGTTTCATGCACCTTTAAAAGATTATTTTTCTAGGCCCAACTCTTTCATTTTATTAACTGATTTATATCTTTAGCCTGTAACAATTTGTTTTAAATATTCTAAAACTTGCCTACTTGAATAATATGAATTCAATCATTTGAATGGTTTCATGCACCTTTACAAGATTATTTTGCTAGGCCCAACTCTTTCAATAATTTAACTTATTTATATCTTTAGCCTGTAACAATTTGTTTTAAATATTCTAAAACTTGCCTACTTGAATAATATGAATTCAATCATTTGAATGGTTTCATGCACCTTTACAAGATTATTTTTCTAGTCCCAACTCTTTGATTTATTTAACTTATTTATATCTTTAGCCTGTAACAATTTGTTTTAAATATTCTACAACTTGCCTACATGAATAATATGAATTCAATCATTAGAATGGTTTCATGCAGCTTTAAAAGATTCCCTTTCTAGTCCCAACGCTTTAATTTAATTAACTTATTTATATCTTTAGCCTGTAACAATTTGTTTTAAATATTCTAAAACTTGCCTACTTTAATAATATGAATTCAATCATTTGAATGGTTTCATGCAGCGTTACACGATTCTCTTTCTAGTCCCAACTTTTCATTTAATTAACCTATTTAAATCATTAGCCTGTAACAATTTGTTTTAAATATTCTAAAACTTGCCTACATGAATAATATGAATTCAATCATTTGAATGGTTTCATGCAGCTTTACAAGATTCTCATTCTAGTCCCAACACTTTCATTTAATTACCCTATTTATATCATTAGCCTCTAACAATTTGTTTTAAATATTCTAAAACTTACCTACTTGAATAATATGAATTCAATCATTTGAATGGTTTCATTCAGCTTTACAAGATTCTCTTTCTAGTCCCAACTCTTTCATTTAATTAACTTATTTATATCTTTAGCCTGTAACAATTTGTTTTAAATATTCTAAAACTTGCCTACTCGAATAATATGAATTCAATCATTTGAATGGTTTCATGCAGCTTTACAAGATTCTCATTCTAGTCCCAACACTTTCATTTAATTACCAGATTTATATCATTAGCCTCTAACAATTTGTTTTAAATATTCTAAAACTTACCTACTTGAATAATATGAATTCAATCATTTGACTGGTTACATGCAGCTTCACAAGATTCTCTTTCTAGTCCCAACTCTTTCATTTAATTAACTCATTTATATCGTTAGCCTGTAACAATTTCTTTTAAATATTCTAAAACTTGCCTACTTTAATAATATGAATTCAATCATTTGAATGGTTTCATGCAGCTTTACAAGATTCTCTTACTAACGCCAGTTCTTTCATTTAAATCACCCATTTATATCTTTAGCCTGAACAATTTGTTTCAAATATTCTAAAACTTGCCTACTTGAATAATATGAATTCAATCATTTGAATGGTTTCATGCAGCTTTACAAGATTCTCTTTCTAGTCCCAACTCTTTCATTTAATTAACCTATTTATATCATTAGCCTGTAACAATTTGTTTTTAATATTCTAAAACTTGCCTACTTGAATAATATGAATTCAATCATTTGAATGGTTTCATCCAGCTTTACAAGATTCTCTTTCTTCTCCCACCTTTTTCATTTAATTAACTTATTTATATCTTTAGCCTGTAACAATTTGTTTTAAATATTCTAAAACTTGCCTACTTTTATAATATGAATTCAATCATTTGAATGGTTTCATGCAGCTTTACAAGATTCTCTTTCTAGTCCCAACTCTTTCATTTTATTAACTGATTTATATCTTTCGCCTGTAACAATTTGTTTTAAATATTCTAAAACTTGCCTACTTGAATAATATGAATTCAATCATTTGAATGGTTTCATGCACCTTTAAAAGATTATTTTTCTAGGCCCAACTCTTTCAATAATTTAACTTATTTATATCTTTAGCCCGTAACAATTTGTTTTAAATATTCTAAAACTTGCCTACTTGAATAATATGAATTCAATCATTTGAATGGTTTCATGCACCTTTACAAGATTATTTTTCTAGTCCCAACTCTTTGATTTATTTAACTTATTTATATCTTTAGCCTGTAACAATTTGTTTTAAATATTCTACAACTTGCCTACATGAATAATATGAATTCAATCATTAGAATGGTTTCATGCAGCTTTAAAAGATTCCCTTTCTAGTCCCAACGCTTTAATTTAATTAACTTATTTATATCTTTAGCCTGTAACAATTTGTTTTAAATATTCTAAAACTTGCCTACTTTAATAATATGAATTCAATCATTTGAATGGTTTCATGCAGCGTTACACGATTCTCTTTCTAGTCCCAACTCTTTCATTTAATTAACCTATTTATATCATTAGCCTGTAACAATTTGTTTTAAATATTCTAAAACTTGCCTACATGAATAATATGAATTCAATCATTTGAATGGTTTCATGCAGCTTTACAAGATTCTCATTCTAGTCCCAACACTTTCATTTAATTACCCTATATATATCATAAGCCTCTAACAATTTTTTTTAAATATTCTAAAACTTACCTACTTGAATAATATGAATTCAATCATTTGAATGGTTTCATTCAGCTTTACAAGATTCTCTTTCTAGTCCCAACTCTTTCATTTAATTAACTTATTTATATCTTTAGCCTGTAACAATTTGTTTTAAATATTCTAAAACTTGCCTACTTGAATAATATGAATTCAATCATTCGAATGGTTTCAAGCAGCTTTACAAGATTCTCATTCTAGTCCCAACACTTTCATTTAATTACCCTATTTATATCATTAGCCTCTAACAATTTGTTTTAAATATTCTAAAACTTACCTACTTGAATAATATGAATTCAATCATTTGAATGGTTTCATGCAGCTTTACAAGATTCTCTTTCTAGTCCCAACTCTTTCATTTAATTAACCTATTTATATCATTAGCCTGTAACAATTTGTTTTAAATATTCTAAAACTTGCCTACTTTTATAATATGAATTCAATCATTTGAATGGTTTCATTCAGCTTTACAAGATTCTCTTTCTAGTCCCAACTCTTTCATTTAATTAACTTATTTATATCTTTAGCCTGTAACAATTTGTTTTAAATATTCTAAAACTTGCCTACTTTTATAATATGAATTCAATCATTTGAATGGTTTCATGCAGCTTTACAAGATTCTCTTTCTAGTCCCAACTCTTTCATTTTATTAACTGATTTATATCTTTCGCCTGTAACAATTTGTTTTAAATATTCTAAAACTTGCCTACTTGAATAATATGAATTCAATCATTTGAATGGTTTCATGCACCTTTAAAAGATTATATTTCTAGGCCCAACTCTTTCATTTTATTAACTGATTTATATCTTTAGCCTGTAACAATTTGTTTTAAATATTCTAAAACTTGCCTACTTGAATAATATGAATTCAATCATTTGAATGGTTTCATGCACCTTTACAAGATTATTTTGCTAGGCCCAACCCTTTCAATAATTTAACTTATTTATATCTTTAGCCTGTAACAATTTGTTTTAAATATTCTAAAACTTGCCTACTTGAATAATATGAATTCAATCATTTGAATGGTTTCATGCACCTTTACAAGATTATTTTTCTAGTCCCAACTCTTTGATTTATTTAACTTATTTATATCTTTAGCCTGTAACAATTTGTTTTAAATATTCTACAACTTGCCTACATGAATAATATGAATTCAATCATTAGAATGGTTTCATGCAGCTTTAAAAGATTCCCTTTCTAGTCCCAACGCTTTAATTTAATTAACTTATTTATATATTTAGCCTGTAACAATTTGTTTTAAATATTCTAAAACTTGCCTACTTTAATAATATGAATTCAATCATTTGAATGGTTTCATGCAGCGTTACACGATTCTCTTTCTAGTCCCAACTCTTTCATTTAATTATCCTATTTATATCATTAGCCTGTAACAATTTGTTTTAAATATTCTAAAACTTGCCTACATGAATAATATGAATTCAATCATTTGAATGGTTTCATGCAGCTTTACAAGATTCTCATTCTAGTCCCAACACTTTCATTTAATTACCCTATTTATATCATTAGCCTCTAACAACTTGTTTTAAATATTCTAAAACTTACCTACTTGAATAATATGAATTCAATCATTTGAATGGTTTCATTCAGCTTTACAAGATTCTCTTTCTAGTCCCAACTCTTTCATTTAATTAACTTATTTATATCTTTAGCCTGTAACAATTTGTTTTAAATATTCTAAAACTTGCCTACTTTCATAATATGAATTCAATCATTTGAATGGTTTCATGCAGCTTTACAAGATTCTCTTTCTAGTCCCAACTCTTTCATTTTATTAACTGATTTATATCTTTCGCCTGTAACAATTTGTTTTAAATATTCTAAAACTTGCCTACTTGAATAATATGAATTCAATCATTTGAATGGTTTCATGCACCTTTAAAAGATTATTTTTCTAGGCCCAACTCTTTCATTTTATTAACTGATTTATATCTTTAGCCTGTAACAATTTGTTTTAAATATTCTAAAACTTGCCTACTTGAATAATATGAATTCAATCATTTGAATGGTTTCATGCACCTTTACAAGATTATTTTGCTAGTCCCAACTCTTACATTTTATTAACTGCTTTATATCTTTCGCCTGTAAGAATTTGTTTAAAATATTCTAAAACTTGCCTACTTGAATAATATGAATTCAATCATTTGACTGGTCTCATGCAGCTTTACAAGATTCTCTTTCTAGTCCCAACTCTTTCATTCAATTAACTTATTTATATCTTAAGCCTGGAACAATTTGTTTTAAATATACTAAAACTTGCCTACTTGAATAATATGAATTCAATCATTTGAATGTTTTCATGCAGCTTTACAAGATTCTTTTACTTGTCCCAACTCTTTCATTCAATTAACTTATTTATATCTTTAGCCTATAACAATTTGTTTTAAATATTCTAAAACTTGCCTTCTTGAATAATATGAATGCAATCATTGGACTGGTTTCATGCAGCTTTACAAGATTATCTTACTAACGCCAGTTCTTTCATTTAATTAACCCTTTTATATCTTTAGCCTGTAACAATTTGTTTTAAATATTCTAAAACTTGCCTACTTTAATAATATGAATTCAATCATTTGAATGGTTTCATGCAGCTTTACAAGATTCTCTTACTAACGCCAGTTCTTTCATTTAAATCACCCATTTATATCTTTAGCCTGAACAATTTGTTTCAAATATTCTAAAACTTGCCTACTTGAATAATATGAATTCAATCATTTGAATGGTTTCATGCAGCTTTACAAGATTCTCTTTCTAGTCCCAACTCTTTCATTTAATTAACCTATTTATATCATTAGCCTGTAACAATTTGTTTTTAATATTCTAAAACTTACCTACTTGAATAATATGAATTCAATCATTTGAATGGTTTCATCCAGCTTTACAAGATTCTCTTTCTTCTCCCACCTTTTTCATTTAATTAACTTATTTATATCTTTAGCCTGTAACAATTTGTTTTAAATATTCTAAAACTTGCCTACTTTTATAATATGAATTCAATCATTTGAATGGTTTCATGCAGCTTTACAAGATTCTCTTTCTAGTCCCAACTCTTTCATTTTATTAACTGATTTATATCTTTCGCCTGTAACAATTTGATTTAAATATTCTAAAACTTGCCTACTTGAATAATATGAATTCAATCATTTGAATGGTTTCATGCACCTTTAAAAGATTATTTTTCTAGGCCCAACTCTTTCATTTTATTAACTGATTTATATCTTTAGCCTGTAACAATTTGTTTTAAATATTCTAAAACTTGCCTACTTGAATAATATGAATTCAATCATTTGAATGGTTTCATGCACCTTTACAAGATTATTTTGCTAGGCCCAACTCTTTCAATAATTTAACTTATTTATATCTTTAGCCTGTAACAATTTGTTTTAAATATTCTAAAACTTGCCTACTTGAATAATATGAATTCAATCATTTGAATGGTTTCATGCACCTTTACAAGATTATTTTTCTAGTCCCAACTCTTTGATTTATTTAACTTATTTATATCTTTAGCCTGTAACAATTTGTTTTAAATATTCTACAACTTGCCTACATGAATAATATGAATTCAATCATTAGAATGGTTTCATGCAGCTTTAAAAGATTCCCTTTCTAGTCCCAACGCTTTAATTTAATTAACTTATTTATATCTTTAGCCTGTAACAATTTGTTTTAAATATTCTAAAACTTGCCTACTTTAATAATATGAATTCAATCATTTGAATGGTTTCATGCAGCGTTACACGATTCTCTTTCTAGTCCCAACTTTTCATTTAATTAACCTATTTAAATCATTAGCCTGTAACAATTTGTTTTAAATATTCTAAAACTTGCCTACATGAATAATATGAATTCAATCATTTGAATGGTTTCATGCAGCTTTACAAGATTCTCATTCTAGTCCCAACACTTTCATTTAATTACCCTATTTATATCATTAGCCTCTAACAATTTGTTTTAAATATTCTAAAACTTACCTACTTGAATAATATGAATTCAATCATTTGAATGGTTTCATTCAGCTTTACAAGATTCTCTTTCTAGTCCCAACTCTTTCATTTAATTAACTTATTTATATCTTTAGCCTGTAACAATTTGTTTTAAATATTCTAAAACTTGCCTACTCGAATAATATGAATTCAATCATTTGAATGGTTTCATGCAGCTTTACAAGATTCTCATTCTAGTCCCAACACTTTCATTTAATTACCCTATTTATATCATTAGCCTCTAACAATTTGTTTTAAATATTCTAAAACTTACCTACTTGAATAATATGAATTCAATCATTTGACTGGTTACATGCAGCTTCACAAGATTCTCTTTCTAGTCCCAACTCTTTCATTTAATTAACTCATTTATATCGTTAGCCTGTAACAATTTCTTTTAAATATTCTAAAACTTGCCTACTTTAATAATATGAATTCAATCATTTGAATGGTTTCATGCAGCTTTACAAGATTCTCTTACTAACGCCAGTTCTTTCATTTAAATCACCCATTTATATCTTTAGCCTGAACAATTTGTTTCAAATATTCTAAAACTTGCCTACTTGAATAATATGAATTCAATCATTTGAATGGTTTCATGCAGCTTTACAAGATTCTCTTTCTAGTCCCAACTCTTTCATTTAATTAACCTATTTATATCATTAGCCTGTAACAATTTGTTTTTAATATTCTAAAACTTGCCTACTTGAATAATATGAATTCAATCATTTGAATGGTTTCATCCAGCTTTACAAGATTCTCTTTCTTCTCCCACCTTTTTCATTTAATTAACTTATTTATATCTTTAGCCTGTAACAATTTGTTTTAAATATTCTAAAACTTGCCTACTTTTATAATATGAATTCAATCATTTGAATGGTTTCATGCAGCTTTACAAGATTCTCTTTCTAGTCCCAACTCTTTCATTTTATTAACTGATTTATATCTTTCGCCTGTAACAATTTGTTTTAAATATTCTAAAACTTGCCTACTTGAATAATATGAATTCAATCATTTGAATGGTTTCATGCACCTTTAAAAGATTATTTTTCTAGGCCCAACTCTTTCAATAATTTAACTTATTTATATCTTTAGCCCGTAACAATTTGTTTTAAATATTCTAAAACTTGCCTACTTGAATAATATGAATTCAATCATTTGAATGGTTTCATGCACCTTTACAAGATTATTTTTCTAGTCCCAACTCTTTGATTTATTTAACTTATTTATATCTTTAGCCTGTAACAATTTGTTTTAAATATTCTACAACTTGCCTACATGAATAATATGAATTCAATCATTAGAATGGTTTCATGCAGCTTTAAAAGATTCCCTTTCTAGTCCCAACGCTTTAATTTAATTAACTTATTTATATCTTTAGCCTGTAACAATTTGTTTTAAATATTCTAAAACTTGCCTACTTTAATAATATGAATTCAATCATTTGAATGGTTTCATGCAGCGTTACACGATTCTCTTTCTAGTCCCAACTCTTTCATTTAATTAACCTATTTATATCATTAGCCTGTAACAATTTGTTTTAAATATTCTAAAACTTGCCTACATGAATAATATGAATTCAATCATTTGAATGGTTTCATGCAGCTTTACAAGATTCTCATTCTAGTCCCAACACTTTCATTTAATTACCCTATATATATCATAAGCCTCTAACAATTTTTTTTAAATATTCTAAAACTTACCTACTTGAATAATATGAATTCAATCATTTGAATGGTTTCATTCAGCTTTACAAGATTCTCTTTCTAGTCCCAACTCTTTCATTTAATTAACTTATTTATATCTTTAGCCTGTAACAATTTGTTTTAAATATTCTAAAACTTGCCTACTTGAATAATATGAATTCAATCATTCGAATGGTTTCAAGCAGCTTTACAAGATTCTCATTCTAGTCCCAACACTTTCATTTAATTACCCTATTTATATCATTAGCCTCTAACAATTTGTTTTAAATATTCTAAAACTTACCTACTTGAATAATATGAATTCAATCATTTGAATGGTTTCATGCAGCTTTACAAGATTCTCTTTCTAGTCCCAACTCTTTCATTTAATTAACCTATTTATATCATTAGCCTGTAACAATTTGTTTTAAATATTCTAAAACTTGCCTACTTTTATAATATGAATTCAATCATTAGAATGGTTTCATGCAGCTTTAAAAGATTCCCTTTCTAGTCCCAACGCTTTAATTTAATTAACTTATTTATATATTTAGCCTGTAACAATTTGTTTTAAATATTCTAAAACTTGCCTACTTTAATAATATGAATTCAATCATTTGAATGGTTTCATGCAGCGTTACACGATTCTCTTTCTAGTCCCAACTCTTTCATTTAATTATCCTATTTATATCATTAGCCTGTAACAATTTGTTTTAAATATTCTAAAACTTGCCTACATGAATAATATGAATTCAATCATTTGAATGGTTTCATGCAGCTTTACAAGATTCTCATTCTAGTCCCAACACTTTCATTTAATTACCCTATTTATATCATTAGCCTCTAACAACTTGTTTTAAATATTCTAAAACTTACCTACTTGAATAATATGAATTCAATCATTTGAATGGTTTCATTCAGCTTTACAAGATTCTCTTTCTAGTCCCAACTCTTTCATTTAATTAACTTATTTATATCTTTAGCCTGTAACAATTTGTTTTAAATATTCTAAAACTTGCCTACTTTCATAATATGAATTCAATCATTTGAATGGTTTCATGCAGCTTTACAAGATTCTCTTTCTAGTCCCAACTCTTTCATTTTATTAACTGATTTATATCTTTCGCCTGTAACAATTTGTTTTAAATATTCTAAAACTTGCCTACTTGAATAATATGAATTCAATCATTTGAATGGTTTCATGCACCTTTAAAAGATTATTTTTCTAGGCCCAACTCTTTCATTTTATTAACTGATTTATATCTTTAGCCTGTAACAATTTGTTTTAAATATTCTAAAACTTGCCTACTTGAATAATATGAATTCAATCATTTGAATGGTTTCATGCACCTTTACAAGATTATTTTGCTAGTCCCAACTCTTACATTTTATTAACTGCTTTATATCTTTCGCCTGTAAGAATTTGTTTAAAATATTCTAAAACTTGCCTACTTGAATAATATGAATTCAATCATTTGACTGGTCTCATGCAGCTTTACAAGATTCTCTTTCTAGTCCCAACTCTTTCATTCAATTAACTTATTTATATCTTAAGCCTGGAACAATTTGTTTTAAATATACTAAAACTTGCCTACTTGAATAATATGAATTCAATCATTTGAATGTTTTCATGCAGCTTTACAAGATTCTTTTACTTGTCCCAACTCTTTCATTCAATTAACTTATTTATATCTTTAGCCTATAACAATTTGTTTTAAATATTCTAAAACTTGCCTTCTTGAATAATATGAATGCAATCATTGGACTGGTTTCATGCAGCTTTACAAGATTATCTTACTAACGCCAGTTCTTTCATTTAATTAACCCTTTTATATCTTTAGCCTGTAACAATTTGTTTTAAATATTCTAAAACTTGCCTACTTTAATAATATGAATTCAATCATTTGAATGGTTTCATGCAGCTTTACAAGATTCTCTTACTAACGCCAGTTCTTTCATTTAAATCACCCATTTATATCTTTAGCCTGAACAATTTGTTTCAAATATTCTAAAACTTGCCTACTTGAATAATATGAATTCAATCATTTGAATGGTTTCATGCAGCTTTACAAGATTCTCTTTCTAGTCCCAACTCTTTCATTTAATTAACCTATTTATATCATTAGCCTGTAACAATTTGTTTTTAATATTCTAAAACTTACCTACTTGAATAATATGAATTCAATCATTTGAATGGTTTCATCCAGCTTTACAAGATTCTCTTTCTTCTCCCACCTTTTTCATTTAATTAACTTATTTATATCTTTAGCCTGTAACAATTTGTTTTAAATATTCTAAAACTTGCCTACTTTTATAATATGAATTCAATCATTTGAATGGTTTCATGCAGCTTTACAAGATTCTCTTTCTAGTCCCAACTCTTTCATTTTATTAACTGATTTATATCTTTCGCCTGTAACAATTTGATTTAAATATTCTAAAACTTGCCTACTTGAATAATATGAATTCAATCATTTGAATGGTTTCATGCACCTTTAAAAGATTATTTTTCTAGGCCCAACTCTTTCATTTTATTAACTGATTTATATCTTTAGCCTGTAACAATTTGTTTTAAATATTCTAAAACTTGCCTACTTGAATAATATGAATTCAATCATTTGAATGGTTTCATGCACCTTTACAAGATTATTTTGCTAGGCCCAACTCTTTCAATAATTTAACTTATTTATATCTTTAGCCTGTAACAATTTGTTTTAAATATTCTAAAACTTGCCTACTTGAATAATATGAATTCAATCATTTGAATGGTTTCATGCACCTTTACAAGATTATTTTTCTAGTCCCAACTCTTTGATTTATTTAACTTATTTATATCTTTAGCCTGTAACAATTTGTTTTAAATATTCTACAACTTGCCTACATGAATAATATGAATTCAATCATTAGAATGGTTTCATGCAGCTTTAAAAGATTCCCTTTCTAGTCCCAACGCTTTAATTTAATTAACTTATTTATATCTTTAGCCTGTAACAATTTGTTTTAAATATTCTAAAACTTGCCTACTTTAATAATATGAATTCAATCATTTGAATGGTTTCATGCAGCGTTACACGATTCTCTTTCTAGTCCCAACTTTTCATTTAATTAACCTATTTAAATCATTAGCCTGTAACAATTTGTTTTAAATATTCTAAAACTTGCCTACATGAATAATATGAATTCAATCATTTGAATGGTTTCATGCAGCTTTACAAGATTCTCATTCTAGTCCCAACACTTTCATTTAATTACCCTATTTATATCATTAGCCTCTAACAATTTGTTTTAAATATTCTAAAACTTACCTACTTGAATAATATGAATTCAATCATTTGAATGGTTTCATTCAGCTTTACAAGATTCTCTTTCTAGTCCCAACTCTTTCATTTAATTAACTTATTTATATCTTTAGCCTGTAACAATTTGTTTTAAATATTCTAAAACTTGCCTACTCGAATAATATGAATTCAATCATTTGAATGGTTTCATGCAGCTTTACAAGATTCTCATTCTAGTCCCAACACTTTCATTTAATTACCCTATTTATATCATTAGCCTCTAACAATTTGTTTTAAATATTCTAAAACTTACCTACTTGAATAATATGAATTCAATCATTTGACTGGTTACATGCAGCTTCACAAGATTCTCTTTCTAGTCCCAACTCTTTCATTTAATTAACTCATTTATATCGTTAGCCTGTAACAATTTCTTTTAAATATTCTAAAACTTGCCTACTTTAATAATATGAATTCAATCATTTGAATGGTTTCATGCAGCTTTACAAGATTCTCTTACTAACGCCAGTTCTTTCATTTAAATCACCCATTTATATCTTTAGCCTGAACAATTTGTTTCAAATATTCTAAAACTTGCCTACTTGAATAATATGAATTCAATCATTTGAATGGTTTCATGCAGCTTTACAAGATTCTCTTTCTAGTCCCAACTCTTTCATTTAATTAACCTATTTATATCATTAGCCTGTAACAATTTGTTTTTAATATTCTAAAACTTGCCTACTTGAATAATATGAATTCAATCATTTGAATGGTTTCATCCAGCTTTACAAGATTCTCTTTCTTCTCCCACCTTTTTCATTTAATTAACTTATTTATATCTTTAGCCTGTAACAATTTGTTTTAAATATTCTAAAACTTGCCTACTTTTATAATATGAATTCAATCATTTGAATGGTTTCATGCAGCTTTACAAGATTCTCTTTCTAGTCCCAACTCTTTCATTTTATTAACTGATTTATATCTTTCGCCTGTAACAATTTGTTTTAAATATTCTAAAACTTGCCTACTTGAATAATATGAATTCAATCATTTGAATGGTTTCATGCACCTTTAAAAGATTATTTTTCTAGGCCCAACTCTTTCAATAATTTAACTTATTTATATCTTTAGCCCGTAACAATTTGTTTTAAATATTCTAAAACTTGCCTACTTGAATAATATGAATTCAATCATTTGAATGGTTTCATGCACCTTTACAAGATTATTTTTCTAGTCCCAACTCTTTGATTTATTTAACTTATTTATATCTTTAGCCTGTAACAATTTGTTTTAAATATTCTACAACTTGCCTACATGAATAATATGAATTCAATCATTAGAATGGTTTCATGCAGCTTTAAAAGATTCCCTTTCTAGTCCCAACGCTTTAATTTAATTAACTTATTTATATCTTTAGCCTGTAACAATTTGTTTTAAATATTCTAAAACTTGCCTACTTTAATAATATGAATTCAATCATTTGAATGGTTTCATGCAGCGTTACACGATTCTCTTTCTAGTCCCAACTCTTTCATTTAATTAACCTATTTATATCATTAGCCTGTAACAATTTGTTTTAAATATTCTAAAACTTGCCTACATGAATAATATGAATTCAATCATTTGAATGGTTTCATGCAGCTTTACAAGATTCTCATTCTAGTCCCAACACTTTCATTTAATTACCCTATATATATCATAAGCCTCTAACAATTTTTTTTAAATATTCTAAAACTTACCTACTTGAATAATATGAATTCAATCATTTGAATGGTTTCATTCAGCTTTACAAGATTCTCTTTCTAGTCCCAACTCTTTCATTTAATTAACTTATTTATATCTTTAGCCTGTAACAATTTGTTTTAAATATTCTAAAACTTGCCTACTTGAATAATATGAATTCAATCATTCGAATGGTTTCAAGCAGCTTTACAAGATTCTCATTCTAGTCCCAACACTTTCATTTAATTACCCTATTTATATCATTAGCCTCTAACAATTTGTTTTAAATATTCTAAAACTTACCTACTTGAATAATATGAATTCAATCATTTGAATGGTTTCATGCAGCTTTACAAGATTCTCTTTCTAGTCCCAACTCTTTCATTTAATTAACCTATTTATATCATTAGCCTGTAACAATTTGTTTTAAATATTCTAAAACTTGCCTACTTTTATAATATGAATTCAATCATTTGAATGGTTTCATTCAGCTTTACAAGATTCTCTTTCTAGTCCCAACTCTTTCATTTAATTAACTTATTTATATCTTTAGCCTGTAACAATTTGTTTTAAATATTCTAAAACTTGCCTACTTTTATAATATGAATTCAATCATTTGAATGGTTTCATGCAGCTTTACAAGATTCTCTTTCTAGTCCCAACTCTTTCATTTTATTAACTGATTTATATCTTTCGCCTGTAACAATTTGTTTTAAATATTCTAAAACTTGCCTACTTGAATAATATGAATTCAATCATTTGAATGGTTTCATGCACCTTTACAAGATTATTTTGCTAGGCCCAACTCTTTCAATAATTTAACTTATTTATATCTTTAGCCTGTAACAATTTGTTTTAAATATTCTAAAACTTGCCTACTTGAATAATATGAATTCAATCATTTGAATGGTTTCATGCACCTTTACAAGATTATTTTTCTAGTCCCAACTCTTTGATTTATTTAACTTATTTATATCTTTAGCCTGTAACAATTTGTTTTAAATATTCTACAACTTGCCTACATGAATAATATGAATTCAATCATTAGAATGGTTTCATGCAGCTTTAAAAGATTCCCTTTCTAGTCCCAACGCTTTAATTTAATTAACTTATTTATATATTTAGCCTGTAACAATTTGTTTTAAATATTCTAAAACTTGCCTACTTTAATAATATGAATTCAATCATTTGAATGGTTTCATGCAGCGTTACACGATTCTCTTTCTAGTCCCAACTCTTTCATTTAATTATCCTATTTATATCATTAGCCTGTAACAATTTGTTTTAAATATTCTAAAACTTGCCTACATGAATAATATGAATTCAATCATTTGAATGGTTTCATGCAGCTTTACAAGATTCTCATTCTAGTCCCAACACTTTCATTTAATTACCCTATTTATATCATTAGCCTCTAACAACTTGTTTTAAATATTCTAAAACTTACCTACTTGAATAATATGAATTCAATCATTTGAATGGTTTCATTCAGCTTTACAAGATTCTCTTTCTAGTCCCAACTCTTTCATTTAATTAACTTATTTATATCTTTAGCCTGTAACAATTTGTTTTAAATATTCTAAAACTTGCCTACTTTCATAATATGAATTCAATCATTTGAATGGTTTCATGCAGCTTTACAAGATTCTCTTTCTAGTCCCAACTCTTTCATTTTATTAACTGATTTATATCTTTCGCCTGTAACAATTTGTTTTAAATATTCTAAAACTTGCCTACTTGAATAATATGAATTCAATCATTTGAATGGTTTCATGCACCTTTAAAAGATTATTTTTCTAGGCCCAACTCTTTCATTTTATTAACTGATTTATATCTTTAGCCTGTAACAATTTGTTTTAAATATTCTAAAACTTGCCTACTTGAATAATATGAATTCAATCATTTGAATGGTTTCATGCACCTTTACAAGATTATTTTGCTAGGCCCAACTCTTTCAATAATTTAACTTATTTATATCTTTAGCCTGTAACAATTTGTTTTAAATATTCTAAAACTTGCCTACTTGAATAATATGAATTCAATCATTTGAATGGTTTCATGCACCTTTACAAGATTATTTTTCTAGTCCCAACTCTTTGATTTATTTACCTTATTTATATCTTTAGCCTGTAACAATTTGTTTTAAATATTCTACAACTTGCCTACATGAATAATATGAATTCAATCATTAGAATGGTTTCATGCAGCTTTAAAAGATTCCCTTTCTAGTCCCAACGCTTTAATTTAATTAACTTATTTATATATTTAGCCTGTAACAATTTGTTTTAAATATTCTAAAACTTGCCTACTTAAATAATATGAATTCAATCATTTGAATGGTTTCATGCAGCGTTACACGATTCTCTTTCTAGTCTCAACTCTTTCATTTAATTAACCTATTTATATCATTAGCCTGTAACAATTTGTTTTAAATATTCTAAAACTTGCCTACATGAATAATATGAATTCAATCATTTGAATGGTTTCATGCAGCTT
This sequence comes from Lycorma delicatula, assembly GCF_047948215.1. Classification (NCBI taxonomy): domain Eukaryota; kingdom Metazoa; phylum Arthropoda; class Insecta; order Hemiptera; family Fulgoridae; genus Lycorma; species Lycorma delicatula. The sequence continues at coordinate 121,993,592 of NC_134457.1, forward strand.
TACAAGATTCTCATTCTAGTCCCAACACTTTCATTTAATTACCCTATTTATATCATTAGCCTCTAACAATTTGTTTTAAATATTCTAAAACTTACCTACTTGAATAATATGAATTCAATCATTTGAATGGTTTCATTCAGCTTTACAAGATTCTCTTTCTAGTCCCAACTCTTTCATTTAATTAACTTATTTATATCTTTAGCCTGTAACAATTTGTTTTAAATATTCTAAAACTTGCCTACTCGAATAATATGAATTCAATCATTTGAATGGTTTCATGCAGCTTTACAAGATTCTCATTCTAGTCCCAACACTTTCATTTAATTACCCTATTTATATCATTAGCCTCTAACAATTTGTTTTAAATATTCTAAAACTTACCTACTTGAATAATATGAATTCAATCATTTGACTGGTTACATGCAGCTTCACAAGATTCTCTTTCTAGTCCCAACTCTTTCATTTAATTAACTCATTTATATCGTTAGCCTGTAACAATTTCTTTTAAATATTCTAAAACTTGCCTACTTTAATAATATGAATTCAATCATTTGAATGGTTTCATGCAGCTTTACAAGATTCTCTTACTAACGCCAGTTCTTTCATTTAAATCACCCATTTATATCTTTAGCCTGAACAATTTGTTTCAAATATTCTAAAACTTGCCTACTTGAATAATATGAATTCAATCATTTGAATGGTTTCATGCAGCTTTACAAGATTCTCTTTCTAGTCCCAACTCTTTCATTTAATTAACCTATTTATATCATTAGCCTGTAACAATTTGTTTTTAATATTCTAAAACTTGCCTACTTGAATAATATGAATTCAATCATTTGAATGGTTTCATCCAGCTTTACAAGATTCTCTTTCTTCTCCCACCTTTTTCATTTAATTAACTTATTTATATCTTTAGCCTGTAACAATTTGTTTTAAATATTCTAAAACTTGCCTACTTTTATAATATGAATTCAATCATTTGAATGGTTTCATGCAGATTTACAAGATTCTCTTTCTAGTCCCAACTCTTTCATTTTATTAACTGATTTATATCTTTCGCCTGTAACAATTTGTTTTAAATATTCTAAAACTTGCCTACTTGAATAATATGAATTCAATCATTTGAATGGTTTCATGCACCTTTAAAAGATTATTTTTCTAGGCCCAACTCTTTCATTTTATTAACTGATTTATATCTTTAGCCTGTAACAATTTGTTTTAAATATTCTAAAACTTGCCTACCTGAATAATATGAATTCAATCATTTGAATGGTTTCATGCACCTTTACAAGATTATTTTGCTAGGCCCAACTCTTTCAATAATTTAACTTATTTATATCTTTAGCCCGTAACAATTTGTTTTAAATATTCTAAAACTTGCCTACTTGAATAATATGAATTCAATCATTTGAATGGTTTCATGCACCTTTACAAGATTATTTTTCTAGTCCCAACTCTTTGATTTATTTAACTTATTTATATCTTTAGCCTGTAACAATTTGTTTTAAATATTCTACAACTTGCCTACATGAATAATATGAATTCAATCATTAGAATGGTTTCATGCAGCTTTAAAAGATTCCCTTTCTAGTCCCAACGCTTTAATTTAATTAACTTATTTATATCATTAGCCTGTAACAATTTGTTTTAAATATTCTAAAACTTGCCTACTTTAATAATATGAATTCAATCATTTGAATGGTTTCATGCAGCGTTACACGATTCTCTTTCTAGTCCCAACTCTTTCATTTAATTAACCTATTTATATCATTAGCCTGTAACAATTTGTTTTAAATATTCTAAAACTTGCCTACATGAATAATATGAATTCAATCATTTGAATGGTTTCATGCAGCTTTACAAGATTCTCATTCTAGTCCCAACACTTTCATTTAATTACCCTATATATATCATAAGCCTCTAACAATTTTTTTTAAATATTCTAAAACTTACCTACTTGAATAATATGAATTCAATCATTTGAATGGTTTCATTCAGCTTTACAAGATTCTCTTTCTAGTCCCAACTCTTTCATTTAATTAACTTATTTATATCTTTAGCCTGTAACAATTTGTTTTAAATATTCTAAAACTTGCCTACTTGAATAATATGAATTCAATCATTCGAATGGTTTCAAGCAGCTTTACAAGATTCTCATTCTAGTCCCAACACTTTCATTTAATTACCCTATTTATATCATTAGCCTCTAACAATTTGTTTTAAATATTCTAAAACTTACCTACTTGAATAATATGAATTCAATCATTTGAATGGTTTCATGCAGCTTTACAAGATTCTCTTTCTAGTCCCAACTCTTTCATTTAATTAACCTATTTATATCATTAGCCTGTAACAATTTGTTTTAAATATTCTAAAACTTGCCTACTTTTATAATATGAATTCAATCATTTGAATGGTTTCATTCAGCTTTACAAGATTCTCTTTCTAGTCCCAACTCTTTCATTTAATTAACTTATTTATATCTTTAGCCTGTAACAATTTGTTTTAAATATTCTAAAACTTGCCTACTTTTATAATATGAATTCAATCATTTGAATGGTTTCATGCAGCTTTACAAGATTCTCTTTCTAGTCCCAACTCTTTCATTTTATTAACTGATTTATATCTTTCGCCTGTAACAATTTGTTTTAAATATTCTAAAACTTGCCTACTTGAATAATATGAATTCAATCATTTGAATGGTTTCATGCACCTTTAAAAGATTATATTTCTAGGCCCAACTCTTTCATTTTATTAACTGATTTATATCTTTAGCCTGTAACAATTTGTTTTAAATATTCTAAAACTTGTCTACGTGAATAATATGAATTCAATCATTTGACTGGTTACATGCAGCTTCACAAGATTCTCTTTCTAGTCCCAACTCTTTCATTTAATTAACTCATTTATATCGTTAGCCTGTAACAATTACTTTTAAATATTCTAAAACTTGCCTACTTTAATAATATGAATTCAATCATTTGAATGGTTTCATGCAGCTTTACAAGATTCTCTTACTAACGCCAGTTCTTTCATTTAAATCACCCATTTATATCTTTAGCCTGAACAATTTGTTTCAAATATTCTAAAACTTGCCTACATGAATAATATGAATTCAATCATTTGAATGGTTTCATGCAGCTTTACAAGATTCTCATTCTAGTCCCAACACTTTCATTTAATTACCCTATTTATATCATTAGCCTCTAACAACTTGTTTTAAATATTCTAAAACTTACCTACTTGAATAATATGAATTCAATCATTTGAATGGTTTCATTCAGCTTTACAAGATTCTCTTTCTAGTCCCAACTCTTTCATTTAATTAACTTATTTATATCTTTAGCCTGTAACAATTTGTTTTAAATATTCTAAAACTTGCCTACTTTCATAATATGAATTCAATCATTTGAATGGTTTCATGCAGCTTTACAAGATTCTCTTTCTAGTCCCAACTCTTTCATTTTATTAACTGATTTATATCTTTCGCCTGTAACAATTTGTTTTAAATATTCTAAAACTTGCCTACTTGAATAATATGAATTCAATCATTTGAATGGTTTCATGCACCTTTAAAAGATTATTTTTCTAGGCCCAACTCTTTCATTTTATTAACTGATTTATATCTTTAGCCTGTAACAATTTGTTTTAAATATTCTAAAACTTGCCTACTTGAATAATATGAATTCAATCATTTGAATGGTTTCATGCACCTTTACAAGATTATTTTGCTAGGCCCAACTCTTTCAATAATTTAACTTATTTATATCTTTAGCCTGTAACAATTTGTTTTAAATATTCTAAAACTTGCCTACTTGAATAATATGAATTCAATCATTTGAATGGTTTCATGCACCTTTACAAGATTATTTTTCTAGTCCCAACTCTTTGATTTATTTACCTTATTTATATCTTTAGCCTGTAACAATTTGTTTTAAATATTCTACAACTTGCCTACATGAATAATATGAATTCAATCATTAGAATGGTTTCATGCAGCTTTAAAAGATTCCCTTTCTAGTCCCAACGCTTTAATTTAATTAACTTATTTATATATTTAGCCTGTAACAATTTGTTTTAAATATTCTAAAACTTGCCTACTTTAATAATATGAATTCAATCATTTGAATGGTTTCATGCAGCGTTACACGATTCTCTTTCTAGTCTCAACTCTTTCATTTAATTAACCTATTTATATCATTAGCCTGTAACAATTTGTTTTAAATATTCTAAAACTTGCCTACATGAATAATATGAATTCAATCATTTGAATGGTTTCATGCAGCTTTACAAGATTCTCATTCTAGTCCCAACACTTTCATTTAATTACCCTATTTATATCATTAGCCTCTAACAACTTGTTTTAAATATTCTAAAACTTACCTACTTGAATAATATGAATTCAATCATTTGAATGGTTTCATTCAGCTTTACAAGATTCTCTTTCTTGTCCCAACTCTTTCATTTAATTAACTTATTTATATCTTTAGCCTGTAACAATTTGTTTTAAATATTCTAAAACTTGCCTACTTGAATAATATGAATTCAATCATTCGAATGGTTTCAAGCAGCTTTAAAAGATTCTCATTCTAGTCCCAACACTTTCATTTAATTACCCTATTTATATCATTAGCCTCTAACAATTTGTTTTAAATATTCTAAAACTTACCTACTTGAATAATATGAATTCAATCATTTGAATGGTTTCATGCAGCTTTACAAGATTCTCTTTCTAGTCCCAACTCTTTCATTTAATTAACCAATTTATATCTTTAGCCTGTAAAAATTTCTTTTAAATATTCTAAAACTTGCCTACTTGAATAATATGAATTCAATCATTTGACTGGTTTCATGCAACTTTACAAGATTTTCTTTCTAGTCCCAACTCTTTCATTTCATTAACATATTTATATCTTTAGCCTGTAACTATTTGTTTTAAATATTCTAAAACTTGCCTACGTGAATAATATGAATTCAATCATTTGACTGGTTACATGCAGCTTCACAAGATTCTCTTTCTAGTCCCAACTCTTTCATTTAATTAACTCAATTATATCGTTAGCCTGTAACAATTTGTTTTAAATATTCTAAAACTTACCTACTTGAATAATATGAATTCAATCATTTGACTGGTTACATGCAGCTTCACAAGATTCTCTTTCTAGTCCCAACTCTTTCATTTAATTAACTCATTTATATCGTTAGCCTGTAACAATTTGTTTTAAATATTCTAAAACTTGCCTACTTTAATAATATGAATTCAATCATTTGAATGGTTTCATGCAGCTTTACAAGATTCTCTTACTAACGCCAGTTCTTTCATTTAAATAACCCATTTATATCATTAGCCTGTAACAATTTGTTTTTAATATTCTAAAACTTGCCTACTTGAATAATATGAATTCAATCATTTGAATGGTTTCATCCAGCTTTACAAGATTCTCTTTCTTGTCCCACCTTTTTCATTTAATTAACTTATTTATATCTTTAGCCTGTAACAATTTGTTTTAAATATTCTAAAACTTGCCTACTTTAATAATATGAATTCAATCATTTGAATGGTTTCATGCAGCTTTACAATATTCTCTTTCTAGTCCCAACTCTTACATTTTATTAACTGCTTTATATCTTTCGCCTGTAAGAATTTGTTTAAAATATTCTAAAACTTGCCTACTTGAATAATATGAATTCAATCATTTGACTGGTCTCATGCAGCTTTACAAGATTCTCTTTCTAGTCCCAACTCTTTCATTCAATTAACTTATTTATATCTTAAGCCTGGAACAATTTGTTTTAAATATACTAAAACTTGCCTACTTGAATAATATGAATTCAATCATTTGAATGTTTTCATGCAGCTTTACAAGATTCTTTTACTTGTCCCAACTCTTTCATTCAATTAACTTATTTATATCTTTAGCCTATAACAATTTGTTTTAAATATTCTAAAACTTGCCTTCTTGAATAATATGAATGCAATCATTGGACTGGTTTCATGCAGCTTTACAAGATTATCTTACTAACGCCAGTTCTTTCATTTAATTAACCCTTTTATATCTTTAGCCTGTAACAATTTGTTTTAAATATTCTAAAACTTGCCTACTTTAATAATATGAATTCAATCATTTGAATGGTTTCATGCAGCTTTACAAGATTCTCTTACTAACGCCAGTTCTTTCATTTAAATCACCCATTTATATCTTTAGCCTGAACAATTTGTTTCAAATATTCTAAAACTTGCCTACTTGAATAATATGAATTCAATCATTTGAATGGTTTCATGCAGCTTTACAAGATTCTCTTTCTAGTCCCAACTCTTTCATTTAATTAACCTATTTATATCATTAGCCTGTAACAATTTGTTTTTAATATTCTAAAACTTACCTACTTGAATAATATGAATTCAATCATTTGAATGGTTTCATCCAGCTTTACAAGATTCTCTTTCTTCTCCCACCTTTTTCATTTAATTAACTTATTTATATCTTTAGCCTGTAACAATTTGTTTTAAATATTCTAAAACTTGCCTACTTTTATAATATGAATTCAATCATTTGAATGGTTTCATGCAGCTTTACAAGATTCTCTTTCTAGTCCCAACTCTTTCATTTTATTAACTGATTTATATCTTTCGCCTGTAACAATTTGATTTAAATATTCTAAAACTTGCCTACTTGAATAATATGAATTCAATCATTTGAATGGTTTCATGCACCTTTAAAAGATTATTTTTCTAGGCCCAACTCTTTCATTTTATTAACTGATTTATATCTTTAGCCTGTAACAATTTGTTTTAAATATTCTAAAACTTGCCTACTTGAATAATATGAATTCAATCATTTGAATGGTTTCATGCACCTTTACAAGATTATTTTGCTAGGCCCAACTCTTTCAATAATTTAACTTATTTATATCTTTAGCCTGTAACAATTTGTTTTAAATATTCTAAAACTTGCCTACTTGAATAATATGAATTCAATCATTTGAATGGTTTCATGCACCTTTACAAGATTATTTTTCTAGTCCCAACTCTTTGATTTATTTAACTTATTTATATCTTTAGCCTGTAACAATTTGTTTTAAATATTCTACAACTTGCCTACATGAATAATATGAATTCAATCATTAGAATGGTTTCATGCAGCTTTAAAAGATTCCCTTTCTAGTCCCAACGCTTTAATTTAATTAACTTATTTATATCTTTAGCCTGTAACAATTTGTTTTAAATATTCTAAAACTTGCCTACTTTAATAATATGAATTCAATCATTTGAATGGTTTCATGCAGCGTTACACGATTCTCTTTCTAGTCCCAACTTTTCATTTAATTAACCTATTTAAATCATTAGCCTGTAACAATTTGTTTTAAATATTCTAAAACTTGCCTACATGAATAATATGAATTCAATCATTTGAATGGTTTCATGCAGCTTTACAAGATTCTCATTCTAGTCCCAACACTTTCATTTAATTACCCTATTTATATCATTAGCCTCTAACAATTTGTTTTAAATATTCTAAAACTTACCTACTTGAATAATATGAATTCAATCATTTGAATGGTTTCATTCAGCTTTACAAGATTCTCTTTCTAGTCCCAACTCTTTCATTTAATTAACTTATTTATATCTTTAGCCTGTAACAATTTGTTTTAAATATTCTAAAACTTGCCTACTCGAATAATATGAATTCAATCATTTGAATGGTTTCATGCAGCTTTACAAGATTCTCATTCTAGTCCCAACACTTTCATTTAATTACCCTATTTATATCATTAGCCTCTAACAATTTGTTTTAAATATTCTAAAACTTACCTACTTGAATAATATGAATTCAATCATTTGACTGGTTACATGCAGCTTCACAAGATTCTCTTTCTAGTCCCAACTCTTTCATTTAATTAACTCATTTATATCGTTAGCCTGTAACAATTTCTTTTAAATATTCTAAAACTTGCCTACTTTAATAATATGAATTCAATCATTTGAATGGTTTCATGCAGCTTTACAAGATTCTCTTACTAACGCCAGTTCTTTCATTTAAATCACCCATTTATATCTTTAGCCTGAACAATTTGTTTCAAATATTCTAAAACTTGCCTACTTGAATAATATGAATTCAATCATTTGAATGGTTTCATGCAGCTTTACAAGATTCTCTTTCTAGTCCCAACTCTTTCATTTAATTAACCTATTTATATCATTAGCCTGTAACAATTTGTTTTTAATATTCTAAAACTTGCCTACTTGAATAATATGAATTCAATCATTTGAATGGTTTCATCCAGCTTTACAAGATTCTCTTTCTTCTCCCACCTTTTTCATTTAATTAACTTATTTATATCTTTAGCCTGTAACAATTTGTTTTAAATATTCTAAAACTTGCCTACTTTTATAATATGAATTCAATCATTTGAATGGTTTCATGCAGCTTTACAAGATTCTCTTTCTAGTCCCAACTCTTTCATTTTATTAACTGATTTATATCTTTCGCCTGTAACAATTTGTTTTAAATATTCTAAAACTTGCCTACTTGAATAATATGAATTCAATCATTTGAATGGTTTCATGCACCTTTAAAAGATTATTTTTCTAGGCCCAACTCTTTCATTTTATTAACTGATTTATATCTTTAGCCTGTAACAATTTGTTTTAAATATTCTAAAACTTGCCTACCTGAATAATATGAATTCAATCATTTGAATGGTTTCATGCACCTTTACAAGATTATTTTGCTAGGCCCAACTCTTTCAATAATTTAACTTATTTATATCTTTAGCCCGTAACAATTTGTTTTAAATATTCTAAAACTTGCCTACTTGAATAATATGAATTCAATCATTTGAATGGTTTCATGCACCTTTACAAGATTATTTTTCTAGTCCCAACTCTTTGATTTATTTAACTTATTTATATCTTTAGCCTGTAACAATTTGTTTTAAATATTCTACAACTTGCCTACATGAATAATATGAATTCAATCATTAGAATGGTTTCATGCAGCTTTAAAAGATTCCCTTTCTAGTCCCAACGCTTTAATTTAATTAACTTATTTATATCTTTAGCCTGTAACAATTTGTTTTAAATATTCTAAAACTTGCCTACTTTAATAATATGAATTCAATCATTTGAATGGTTTCATGCAGCGTTACACGATTCTCTTTCTAGTCCCAACTCTTTCATTTAATTAACCTATTTATATCATTAGCCTGTAACAATTTGTTTTAAATATTCTAAAACTTGCCTACATGAATAATATGAATTCAATCATTTGAATGGTTTCATGCAGCTTTACAAGATTCTCATTCTAGTCCCAACACTTTCATTTAATTACCCTATATATATCATAAGCCTCTAACAATTTTTTTTAAATATTCTAAAACTTACCTACTTGAATAATATGAATTCAATCATTTGAATGGTTTCATTCAGCTTTACAAGATTCTCTTTCTAGTCCCAACTCTTTCATTTAATTAACTTATTTATATCTTTAGCCTGTAACAATTTGTTTTAAATATTCTAAAACTTGCCTACTTGAATAATATGAATTCAATCATTCGAATGGTTTCAAGCAGCTTTACAAGATTCTCATTCTAGTCCCAACACTTTCATTTAATTACCCTATTTATATCATTAGCCTCTAACAATTTGTTTTAAATATTCTAAAACTTACCTACTTGAATAATATGAATTCAATCATTTGAATGGTTTCATGCAGCTTTACAAGATTCTCTTTCTAGTCCCAACTCTTTCATTTAATTAACCTATTTATATCATTAGCCTGTAACAATTTGTTTTAAATATTCTAAAACTTGCCTACTTTTATAATATGAATTCAATCATTTGAATGGTTTCATTCAGCTTTACAAGATTCTCTTTCTAGTCCCAACTCTTTCATTTAATTAACTTATTTATATCTTTAGCCTGTAACAATTTGTTTTAAATATTCTAAAACTTGCCTACTTTTATAATATGAATTCAATCATTTGAATGGTTTCATGCAGCTTTACAAGATTCTCTTTCTAGTCCCAACTCTTTCATTTTATTAACTGATTTATATCTTTCGCCTGTAACAATTTGTTTTAAATATTCTAAAACTTGCCTACTTGAATAATATGAATTCAATCATTTGAATGGTTTCATGCACCTTTAAAAGATTATATTTCTAGGCCCAACTCTTTCATTTTATTAACTGATTTATATCTTTAGCCTGTAACAATTTGTTTTAAATATTCTAAAACTTGCCTACTTGAATAATATGAATTCAATCATTTGAATGGTTTCATGCACCTTTACAAGATTATTTTGCTAGGCCCAACTCTTTCAATAATTTAACTTATTTATATCTTTAGCCTGTAACAATTTGTTTTAAATATTCTAAAACTTGCCTACTTGAATAATATGAATTCAATCATTTGAATGGTTTCATGCACCTTTACAAGATTATTTTTCTAGTCCCAACTCTTTGATTTATTTAACTTATTTATATCTTTAGCCTGTAACAATTTGTTTTAAATATTCTACAACTTGCCTACATGAATAATATGAATTCAATCATTAGAATGGTTTCATGCAGCTTTAAAAGATTCCCTTTCTAGTCCCAACGCTTTAATTTAATTAACTTATTTATATATTTAGCCTGTAACAATTTGTTTTAAATATTCTAAAACTTGCCTACTTTAATAATATGAATTCAATCATTTGAATGGTTTCATGCAGCGTTACACGATTCTCTTTCTAGTCCCAACTCTTTCATTTAATTATCCTATTTATATCATTAGCCTGTAACAATTTGTTTTAAATATTCTAAAACTTGCCTACATGAATAATATGAATTCAATCATTTGAATGGTTTCATGCAGCTTTACAAGATTCTCATTCTAGTCCCAACACTTTCATTTAATTACCCTATTTATATCATTAGCCTCTAACAACTTGTTTTAAATATTCTAAAACTTACCTACTTGAATAATATGAATTCAATCATTTGAATGGTTTCATTCAGCTTTACAAGATTCTCTTTCTAGTCCCAACTCTTTCATTTAATTAACTTATTTATATCTTTAGCCTGTAACAATTTGTTTTAAATATTCTAAAACTTGCCTACTTTCATAATATGAATTCAATCATTTGAATGGTTTCATGCAGCTTTACAAGATTCTCTTTCTAGTCCCAACTCTTTCATTTTATTAACTGATTTATATCTTTCGCCTGTAACAATTTGTTTTAAATATTCTAAAACTTGCCTACTTGAATAATATGAATTCAATCATTTGAATGGTTTCATGCACCTTTAAAAGATTATTTTTCTAGGCCCAACTCTTTCATTTTATTAACTGATTTATATCTTTAGCCTGTAACAATTTGTTTTAAATATTCTAAAACTTGCCTACTTGAATAATATGAATTCAATCATTTGAATGGTTTCATGCACCTTTACAAGATTATTTTGCTAGGCCCAACTCTTTCAATAATTTAACTTATTTATATCTTTAGCCTGTAACAATTTGTTTTAAATATTCTAAAACTTGCCTACTTGAATAATATGAATTCAATCATTTGAATGGTTTCATGCACCTTTACAAGATTATTTTTCTAGTTCCAACTCTTTGATTTATTTACCTTATTTATATCTTTAGCCTGTAACAATTTGTTTTAAATATTCTACAACTTGCCTACATGAATAATATGAATTCAATCATTAGAATGGTTTCATGCAGCTTTAAAAGATTCCCTTTCTAGTCCCAACGCTTTAATTTAATTAACTTATTTATATATTTAGCCTGTAACAATTTGTTTTAAATATTCTAAAACTTGCCTACTTTAATAATATGAATTCAATCATTTGAATGGTTTCATGCAGCGTTACACGATTCTCTTTCTAGTCTCAACTCTTTCATTTAATTAACCTATTTATATCATTAGCCTGTAACAATTTGTTTTAAATATTCTAAAACTTGCCTACATGAATAATATGAATTCAATCATTTGAATGGTTTCATGCAGCTTTACAAGATTCTCATTCTAGTCCCAACACTTTCATTTAATTACCCTATTTATATCATTAGCCTCTAACAACTTGTTTTAAATATTCTAAAACTTACCTACTTGAATAATATGAATTCAATCATTCGAATGGTTTCAAGCAGCTTTACAAGATTCTCATTCTAGTCCCAACACTTTCATTTAATTACCCTATTTATATCATTAGCCTCTAACAATTTGTTTTAAATATTCTAAAACTTACCTACTTGAATAATATGAATTCAATCATTTGAATGGTTTCATGCAGCTTTACAAGATTCTCTTTCTAGTCCCAACTCTTTCATTTAATTAACCAATTTATATCTTTCGCCTGTAACAATTTGTTTTAAATATTCTAAAACTTGCCTACTTGAATAATATGAATTCAATCATTTGAATGGTTTCATGCACCTTTAAAAGATTATTTTTCTAGGCCCAACTCTTTCATTTTATTAACTGATTTATATCTTTAGCCTGTAACAATTTGTTTTAAATATTCTAAAACTTGCCTACTTGAATAATATGAATTCAATCATTTGAATGGTTTCATGCACCTTTACAAGATTATTTTGCTAGGCCCAACTCTTTCAATAATTTAACTTATTTATATCTTTAGCCTGTAACAATTTGTTTTAAATATTCTAAAACTTGCCTACTTGAATAATATGAATTCAATCATTTGAATGGTTTCATGCACCTTTACAAGATTATTTTTCTAGTCCCAAGTCTTTGATTTATTTAACTTATTTATATCTTTAGCCTGTAACAATTTGTTTTAAATATTCTACAACTTGCCTACATGAATAATATGAATTCAATCATTAGAATGGTTTCATGCAGCTTTAAAAGATTCCCTTTCTAGTCCCAACGCTTTAATTTAATTAACTTATTTATATCTTTAGCCTGTAACAATTTGTTTTAAATATTCTAAAACTTGCCTACTTTAATAATATGAATTCAATCATTTGAATGGTTTCATGCAGCGTTACACGATTCTCTTTCTAGTCCCAACTCTTTCATTTAATTAACCTATTTATATCATTAGCCTGTAACAATTTGTTTTAAATATTCTAAAACTTGCCTACATGAATAATATGAATTCAATCATTTGAATGGTTTCATGCAGCTTTACAAGATTCTCATTCTAGTCCCAACACTTTCATTTAATTACCCTATTTATATCATTAGCCTCTAACAATTTGTTTTAAATATTCTAAAACTTACCTACTTGAATAATATGAATTCAATCATTTGAATGGTTTCATTCAGCTTTACAAGATTCTCTTTCTAGTCCCAACTCTTTCATTTAATTAACTTATTTATATCTTTAGCCTGTAACAATTTGTTTTAAATATTCTAAAACTTGCCTACTTGAATAATATGAATTCAATCATTCGAATGGTTTCAAGCAGCTTTACAAGATTCTCATTCTAGTCCCAACACTTTCATTTAATTACCCTATTTATATCATTAGCCTCTAACAATTTGTTTTAAATATTCTAAAACTTACCTACTTGAATAATATGAATTCAATCATTTGAATGGTTTCATGCAGCTTTACAAGATTCTCTTTCTAGTCCCAACTCTTTCATTTAATTAACCAATTTATATCTTTAGCCTGTAAAAATTTGTTTTAAATATTCTAAAACTTGCCTACTTGAATAATATGAATTCAATCATTTGACTGGTTTCATGCAACTTTACAAGATTTTCTTTCTAGTCCCAACTCTTTCATTTCATTAACATATTTATATCTTTAGCCTGTAACTATTTGTTTTAAATATTCTAAAACTTGCCTACGTGAATAATATGAATTCAATCATTTGACTGGTTACATGCAGCTTCACAAGATTCTCTTTCTAGTCCCAACTCTTTCATTTAATTAACTCATTTATATCGTTAGCCTGTAACAATTTGTTTTTAATATTCTAAAACTTGCCTACTTGAATAATATGAATTCAATCATTTGAATGGTTTCATCCAGCTTTACAAGATTCTCTTTCTTGTCCCACCTTTTTCATTTAATTAACTTATTTATATCTTTAGCCTGTAACAATTTGTTTTAAATATTCTAAAACTTGCCTACTTTAATAATATGAATTCAATCATTTGAATGGTTTCATGCAGCTTTACAATATTCTGTTTCTAGTCCCAACTCTTACATTTTATTAACTGCTTTATATCTTTCGCCTGTAACAATTTGTTTTAAATATTCTAAAACTTGCCTACTTGAATAATATGAATTCAATCATTTGACTGGTCTCATGCAGCTTTACAAGATTCTCTTTCTAGTCCCAACTCTTTCATTCAATTAACTTATTTATATCTTAAGCCTGGAACAATTTGTTTTAAATATACTAAAACTTGCCTACTTGAATAATATGAATTCAATCATTTGAATGTTTTCATGCAGCCTTACAAGATTCTTTTACTTGTCCCAACTGTTTCATTCAATTAACTTATTTATATCTTTAGCCTATAACAATTTGTTTTAAATATTCTAAAACTTGCCTTCTTGAATAATATGAATGCAATCATTGGACTGGTTTCATGCGGCTTTACAAGATTATCTTACTAACGCCAGTTCTTTCATTTAATTAACCCTTTTATATCTTTAGCCTGTAACAATTTGTTTTAAATATTCTAAAACTTGCCTACTTGAATAATATGAATTCAATCATTTGACTGGTTTCATGCAACTTTACAAGATTTTCTTTCTAGTCCCAACTCTTTCATTTCATTAACATATTTATATCTTTAGCCTGTAACTATTTGTTTTAAATATTCTAAAACTTGTCTACGTGAATAATATGAATTCAATCATTTGACTGGTTACATGCAGCTTCACAAGATTCTCTTTCTAGTCCCAACTCTTTCATTTAATTAACTCATTTATATCGTTAGCCTGTAACAATTACTTTTAAATATTCTAAAACTTGCCTACTTTAATAATATGAATTCAATCATTTGAATGGTTTCATGCAGCTTTACAAGATTCTCTTACTAACGCCAGTTCTTTCATTTAAATCACCCATTTATATCTTTAGCCTGAACAATTTGTTTCAAATATTCTAAAACTTGCCTACATGAATAATATGAATTCAATCATTTGAATGGTTTCATGCAGCTTTACAAGATTCTCATTCTAGTCCCAACACTTTCATTTAATTACCCTATTTATATCATTAGCCTCTAACAATTTGTTTTAAATATTCTAAAACTTACCTACTGGAATAATATGAATTCAATCATTTGAATGGTTTCATTCAGCTTTACAAGATTCTCTTTCTAGTCCCAACTCTTTCATTTAATTAACTTATTTATATCTTTAGCCTGTAACAATTTGTTTTAAATATTCTAAAACTTGCCTACTTGAATAATATGAATTCAATCATTCGAATGGTTTCAAGCAGCTTTACAAGATTCTCATTCTAGTCCCAACACTTTCATTTAATTACCCTATTTATATCATTAGCCTCTAACAATTTGTTTTAAATATTCTAAAACTTACCTACTTGAATAATATGAATTCAATCATTTGAATGGTTTCATGCAGCTTTACAAGATTCTCTTTCTAGTCCCAACTCTTTCATTTAATTAACCAATTTATATCTTTCGCCTGTAACAATTTGTTTTAAATATTCTAAAACTTGCCTACTTGAATAATATGAATTCAATCATTTGAATGGTTTCATGCACCTTTAAAAGATTATTTTTCTAGGCCCAACTCTTGCATTTTATTAACTGATTTATATCTTTAGCCTGTAACAATTTGTTTTAAATATTCTAAAACTTGCCTACTTGAATAATATGAATTCAATCATTTGAATGGTTTCATGCACCTTTACAAGATTATTTTGCTAGGCCCAACTCTTTCAATAATTTAACTTATTTATATCTTTAGCCTGTAACAATTTGTTTTAAATATTCTAAAACTTGCCTACTTGAATAATATGAATTCAATCATTTGAATGGTTTCATGCACCTTTACAAGATTATTTTTCTAGTCCCAACTCTTTGATTTATTTAACTTATTTATATCTTTAGCCTGTAACAATTTGTTTTAAATATTCTACAACTTGCCTACATGAATAATATGAATTCAATCATTAGAATGGTTTCATGCAGCTTTAAAAGATTCCCTTTCTAGTCCCAACGCTTTAATTTAATTAACTTATTTATATCTTTAGCCTGTAACAATTTGTTTTAAATATTCTAAAACTTGCCTACTTTAATAATATGAATTCAATCATTTGAATGGTTTCATGCAGCGTTACACGATTCTCTTTCTAGTCCCAACTCTTTCATTTAATTAACCTATTTATATCATTAGCCTGTAACAATTTGTTTTAAATATTCTAAAACTTGCCTACATGAATAATATGAATTCAATCATTTGAATGGTTTCATGCAGCTTTACAAGATTCTCATTCTAGTCCCAACACTTTCATTTAATTACCCTATTTATATCATTAGCCTCTAACAATTTGTTTTAAATATTCTAAAACTTACCTACTTGAATAATATGAATTCAATCATTTGAATGGTGTCATTCAGCTTTACAAGATTATCTTTCTAGTCCCAACTCTTTCATTTAATTAACTTATTTATATCTTTAGCCTGTAACAATTTGTTTTAAATATTCTTAAACTTGCCTACTTGAATAATATGAATTCAATTATTCGAATGGTTTCAAGCAGCTTTACAAGATTCTCTTTCTAGTCCCAACTCTTTCATTTAATTAACCAATTTATATCTTTAGCCTGTAAAAATTTGTTTTAAATATTCTAAAACTTGCCTACTTGAATAATATGAATTCAATCATTTGACTGGTTTCATGCAACTTTACAAGATTTTCTTTCTAGTCCCAACTCTTTCATTTCATTAACATATTTATATCTTTAGCCTGTAACTATTTGTTTTAAATATTCTAAAACTTGCCTACGTGAATAATATGAATTCAATCATTTGACTGGTTACATGCAGCTTCACAAGATTCTCTTTCTAGTCCCAACTCTTTCATTTAATTAACTCATTTATATCGTTAGCCTGTAACAATTTTTTTTAAATATTCTAAAACTTGCCTACTTTAATACTATGAATTCAATCATTTGAATGGTTTCATGCAGCTTTACAAGATTCTCTTACTAACGCCAGTTCTTTCATTTAAATAACCCATTTATATCTTTAGCCTGAACAATTTGTTTCAAATATTCTAAAACTTGCCTACTTGAATAATATGAATTCAATCATTTGAATGGTTTCACGCAGCTTTACAAGATTCTCTTTCTAGTCCCAACTCTTTCATTTAATTAACCTATTTATATCATTAGCCTGTAACAATTTGTTTTAAATATTCTAAAACTTGCCTACTTGAATAATATGAATTCAATCATTTGAATGGTTTCATCCAGCTTTACAAGATTCTCTTTCTTGTCCCACCTTTTTCATTTAATTAACTTATTTATATCTTTAGCCTGTAACAATTTGTTTTAAATATTCTAAAACTTGCCTACTTTAATAATATGAATTCAATCATTTGAATGGTTTCATGCAGCTTTACAATATTCTCTTTCTAGTCCCAACTCTTACATTTTATTAACTGCTTTATATCTTTCGCCTGTAACAATTTGTTTTAAATATTCTAAAACTTGCCTACTTGAATAATATGAATTCAATCATTTGAATGGTTTCATGCACCTTTAAAAGATTATTTTTCTAGGCCCAACTCTTTCAATTAATTAACTTATTTATATCTTTAGCCTGTAACAATTTGTTTTAAATATTCTAAAACTTGCCTACTTGAATAATATGAATTCAATCAGTTGACTGGTTACATCCAACTTTACAAGATTCTCGTTCTAGTCCCAATTCTTTCATTTAATTAACCCATTTATATCGTTAGCCTGTAACAATTTGTTTTAAATATTCTAAAACTTGCCTACTTGAATAATATGAATTCAATCATTTGACTGGTTTCATGCAGCTTTACAAGATTCTCTTACTAATGCCAGTTATTTATTTTAATTAACCCTTTTATATCTTTAGCCTCTAATAATTTGTTTTAAATATTCTAAAACTTGCCTACTTGAATAATATGAATTCGAGTAATTGAATGGTTTCATGCAGCTTTACAAGATTCTCCTTCTAGTCGTAACTCTTTCATTTAATTAACTTATTTATAACTTTAGCCTGTAACAATTTGTTTTAAATATTATAAAACTTGCCTACTTTAATAATAGGAATTCAATCATTTGAATGGTTTCATGCAGCTTTAAAAGATTCTCTTTCTAGTCCCAACTCTTTCATTTAATTAACCAATTTCTATCTTTAGCCTGTAAAAATTTGTTTTAAATATTCTAAAACTTGCCTACTTGAATAATATGAATTCAATCATTTGACTGGTTTCATGCACCTTTACAAGATTCTCTTTCTAGTCCCAACTCTTTCATTTAATTAACCTATTTATATCATTAGCCTGTAACAATTTGTTTTAAATATTCTAAAACTTGCCTACATGAATAATATGAATTCAATCATTTGAATGGTTTCATGCAGCTTTACAAGATTCTCTTACTAACGCCAGTTCTTTCATTTAAATAACCCATTTATATCATTAGCCTGTAACAATTTGTTTTAAATATTCTAAAACTTACCTACTTGAATAATATGAATTCAATCATTTGACTGGTTACATGCAGCTTCACAAGATTCTCTTTCTAGTCCCAACTCTTTCATTTAATTAACTCATTTATATCGTTAGCCTGTAACAATTTGTTTTAAATATTCTAAAACTTGCCTACTTTAATAATATGAATTCAATCATTTGAATGGTTTCATGCAGCTTTACAAGATTCTCTTACTAACGCCAGTTCTTTCATTTAAATAACCCATTTATATCATTAGCCTGTAACAATTTGTTTTTAATATTCTAAAACTTGCCTACTTGAATAATATGAATTCAATCATTTGAATGGTTTCATCCAGCTTTACAAGATTCTCTTTCTTGTCCCACCTTTTTCATTTAATTAACTTATTTATATCTTTAGCCTGTAACAATTTGTTTTAAATATTCTAAAACTTGCCTACTTTAATAATATGAATTCAATCATTTGAATGGTTTCATGCAGCTTTACAATATTCTCTTTCTAGTCCCAACTCTTACATTTTATTAACTGCTTTATATCTTTCGCCTGTAAGAATTTGTTTAAAATATTCTAAAACTTGCCTACTTGAATAATATGAATTCAATCATTTGACTGGTCTCATGCAGCTTTACAAGATTCTCTTTCTAGTCCCAACTCTTTCATTCAATTAACTTATTTATATCTTAAGCCTGGAACAATTTGTTTTAAATATACTAAAACTTGCCTACTTGAATAATATGAATTCAATCATTTGAATGTTTTCATGCAGCTTTACAAGATTCTTTTACTTGTCCCAACTCTTTCATTCAATTAACTTATTTATATCTTTAGCCTATAACAATTTGTTTTAAATATTCTAAAACTTGCCTTCTTGAATAATATGAATGCAATCATTGGACTGGTTTCATGCAGCTTTACAAGATTATCTTACTAACGCCAGTTCTTTCATTTAATTAACCCTTTTATATCTTTAGCCTGTAACAATTTGTTTTAAATATTCTAAAACTTGCCTACTTTAATAATATGAATTCAATCATTTGAATGGTTTCATGCAGCTTTACAAGATTCTCTTACTAACGCCAGTTCTTTCATTTAAATCACCCATTTATATCTTTAGCCTGAACAATTTGTTTCAAATATTCTAAAACTTGCCTACTTGAATAATATGAATTCAATCATTTGAATGGTTTCATGCAGCTTTACAAGATTCTCTTTCTAGTCCCAACTCTTTCATTTAATTAACCTATTTATATCATTAGCCTGTAACAATTTGTTTTTAATATTCTAAAACTTACCTACTTGAATAATATGAATTCAATCATTTGAATGGTTTCATCCAGCTTTACAAGATTCTCTTTCTTCTCCCACCTTTTTCATTTAATTAACTTATTTATATCTTTAGCCTGTAACAATTTGTTTTAAATATTCTAAAACTTGCCTACTTTTATAATATGAATTCAATCATTTGAATGGTTTCATGCAGCTTTACAAGATTCTCTTTCTAGTCCCAACTCTTTCATTTTATTAACTGATTTATATCTTTCGCCTGTAACAATTTGATTTAAATATTCTAAAACTTGCCTACTTGAATAATATGAATTCAATCATTTGAATGGTTTCATGCACCTTTAAAAGATTATTTTTCTAGGCCCAACTCTTTCATTTTATTAACTGATTTATATCTTTAGCCTGTAACAATTTGTTTTAAATATTCTAAAACTTGCCTACTTGAATAATATGAATTCAATCATTTGAATGGTTTCATGCACCTTTACAAGATTATTTTGCTAGGCCCAACTCTTTCAATAATTTAACTTATTTATATCTTTAGCCTGTAACAATTTGTTTTAAATATTCTAAAACTTGCCTACTTGAATAATATGAATTCAATCATTTGAATGTTTTCATGCAGCCTTACAAGATTCTTTTACTTGTCCCAACTGTTTCATTCAATTAACTTATTTATATCTTTAGCCTATAACAATTTGTTTTAAATATTCTAAAACTTGCCTTCTTGAATAATATGAATGCAATCATTGGACTGGTTTCATGCGGCTTTACAAGATTATCTTACTAACGCCAGTTCTTTCATTTAATTAACCCTTTTATATCTTTAGCCTGTAACAATTTGTTTTAAATATTCTAAAACTTGCCTACTTGAATAATATGAATTCAATCATTTGACTGGTTTCATGCAACTTTACAAGATTTTCTTTCTAGTCCCAACTCTTTCATTTCATTAACATATTTATATCTTTAGCCTGTAACTATTTGTTTTAAATATTCTAAAACTTGTCTACGTGAATAATATGAATTCAATCATTTGACTGGTTACATGCAGCTTCACAAGATTCTCTTTCTAGTCCCAACTCTTTCATTTAATTAACTCATTTATATCGTTAGCCTGTAACAATTACTTTTAAATATTCTAAAACTTGCCTACTTTAATAATATGAATTCAATCATTTGAATGGTTTCATGCAGCTTTACAAGATTCTCTTACTAACGCCAGTTCTTTCATTTAAATCACCCATTTATATCTTTAGCCTGAACAATTTGTTTCAAATATTCTAAAACTTGCCTACATGAATAATATGAATTCAATCATTTGAATGGTTTCATGCAGCTTTACAAGATTCTCATTCCAGTCCCAACACTTTCATTTAATTACCCTATTTATATCATTAGCCTCTAACAATTTGTTTTAAATATTCTAAAACTTACCTACTGGAATAATATGAATTCAATCATTTGAATGGTTTCATTCAGCTTTACAAGATTCTCTTTCTAGTCCCAACTCTTTCATTTAATTAACTTATTTATATCTTTAGCCTGTAACAATTTGTTTTAAATATTCTAAAACTTGCCTACTTGAATAATATGAATTCAATCATTCGAATGGTTTCAAGCAGCTTTACAAGATTCTCATTCTAGTCCCAACACTTTCATTTAATTACCCTATTTATATCATTAGCCTCTAACAATTTGTTTTAAATATTCTAAAACTTACCTACTTGAATAATATGAATTCAATCATTTGAATGGTTTCATGCAGCTTTACAAGATTCTCTTTCTAGTCCCAACTCTTTCATTTAATTAACCAATTTATATCTTTCGCCTGTAACAATTTGTTTTAAATATTCTAAAACTTGCCTACTTGAATAATATGAATTCAATCATTTGAATGGTTTCATGCACCTTTAAAAGATTATTTTTCTAGGCCCAACTCTTTCATTTTATTAACTGATTTATATCTTTAGCCTGTAACAATTTGTTTTAAATATTCTAAAACTTGCCTACTTGAATAATATGAATTCAATCATTTGAATGGTTTCATGCACCTTTACAAGATTATTTTGCTAGGCCCAACTCTTTCAATAATTTAACTTATTTATATCTTTAGCCTGTAACAATTTGTTTTAAATATTCTAAAACTTGCCTACTTGAATAATATGAATTCAATCATTTGAATG
This sequence comes from Lycorma delicatula, assembly GCF_047948215.1. Taxonomy (NCBI): domain Eukaryota; kingdom Metazoa; phylum Arthropoda; class Insecta; order Hemiptera; family Fulgoridae; genus Lycorma; species Lycorma delicatula. The sequence continues at coordinate 122,015,734 of NC_134457.1, forward strand.
GTTTCATGCACCTTTACAAGATTATTTTTCTAGTCCCAACTCTTTGATTTATTTAACTTATTTATATCTTTAGCCTGTAACAATTTGTTTTAAATATTCTACAACTTGCCTACATGAATAATATGAATTCAATCATTAGAATGGTTTCATGCAGCTTTAAAAGATTCCCTTTCTAGTCCCAACGCTTTAATTTAATTAACTTATTTATATCTTTAGCCTGTAACAATTTGTTTTAAATATTCTAAAACTTGCCTACTTTAATAATATGAATTCAATCATTTGAATGGTTTCATGCAGCGTTACACGATTCTCTTTCTAGTCCCAACTCTTTCATTTAATTAACCTATTTATATCATTAGCCTGTAACAATTTGTTTTAAATATTCTAAAACTTGCCTACATGAATAATATGAATTCAATCATTTGAATGGTTTCATGCAGCTTTACAAGATTCTCATTCTAGTCCCAACACTTTCATTTAATTACCCTATTTATATCATTAGCCTCTAACAATTTGTTTTAAATATTCTAAAACTTACCTACTTGAATAATATGAATTCAATCATTTGAATGGTGTCATTCAGCTTTACAAGATTATCTTTCTAGTCCCAACTCTTTCATTTAATTAACTTATTTATATCTTTAGCCTGTAACAATTTGTTTTAAATATTCTTAAACTTGCCTACTTGAATAATATGAATTCAATTATTCGAATGGTTTCAAGCAGCTTTACAAGATTCTCTTTCTAGTCCCAACTCTTTCATTTAATTAACCAATTTATATCTTTAGCCTGTAAAAATTTGTTTTAAATATTCTAAAACTTGCCTACTTGAATAATATGAATTCAATCATTTGACTGGTTTCATGCAACTTTACAAGATTTTCTTTCTAGTCCCAACTCTTTCATTTCATTAACATATTTATATCTTTAGCCTGTAACTATTTGTTTTAAATATTCTAAAACTTGCCTACGTGAATAATATGAATTCAATCATTTGACTGGTTACATGCAGCTTCACAAGATTCTCTTTCTAGTCCCAACTCTTTCATTTAATTAACTCATTTATATCGTTAGCCTGTAACAATTTTTTTTAAATATTCTAAAACTTGCCTACTTTAATACTATGAATTCAATCATTTGAATGGTTTCATGCAGCTTTACAAGATTCTCTTACTAACGCCAGTTCTTTCATTTAAATAACCCATTTATATCTTTAGCCTGAACAATTTGTTTCAAATATTCTAAAACTTGCCTACTTGAATAATATGAATTCAATCATTTGAATGGTTTCACGCAGCTTTACAAGATTCTCTTTCTAGTCCCAACTCTTTCATTTAATTAACCTATTTATATCATTAGCCTGTAACAATTTGTTTTAAATATTCTAAAACTTGCCTACTTGAATAATATGAATTCAATCATTTGAATGGTTTCATCCAGCTTTACAAGATTCTCTTTCTTGTCCCAACGCTTTAATTTAATTAACTTATTTATATATTTAGCCTGTAACAATTTGTTTTAAATATTCTAAAACTTGCCTACTTTAATAATATGAATTCAATCATTTGAATGGTTTCATGCAGCTTTACAATATTCTCTTTCTAGTCCCAACTCTTACATTTTATTAACTGCTTTATATCTTTCGCCTGTAACAATTTGTTTTAAATATTCTAAAACTTGCCTACTTGAATAATATGAATTCAATCATTTGAATGGTTTCATGCACCTTTAAAAGATTATTTTTCTAGGCCCAACTCTTTCAATTAATTAACTTATTTATATCTTTAGCCTGTAACAATTTGTTTTAAATATTCTAAAACTTGCCTACTTGAATAATATGAATTCAATCAGTTGACTGGTTACATCCAACTTTACAAGATTCTCGTTCTAGTCCCAATTCTTTCATTTAATTAACCCATTTATATCGTTAGCCTGTAACAATTTGTTTTAAATATTCTAAAACTTGCCTACTTGAATAATATGAATTCAATCATTTGACTGGTTTCATGCAGCTTTACAAGATTCTCTTACTAATGCCAGTTATTTATTTTAATTAACCCTTTTATATCTTTAGCCTCTAATAATTTGTTTTAAATATTCTAAAACTTGCCTACTTGAATAATATGAATTCGAGTAATTGAATGGTTTCATGCAGCTTTACAAGATTCTCCTTCTAGTCGTAACTCTTTCATTTAATTAACTTATTTATAACTTTAGCCTGTAACAATTTGTTTTAAATATTATAAAACTTGCCTACTTTAATAATAGGAATTCAATCATTTGAATGGTTTCATGCAGCTTTAAAAGATTCTCTTTCTAGTCCCAACTCTTTCATTTAATTAACCAATTTCTATCTTTAGCCTGTAAAAATTTGTTTTAAATATTCTAAAACTTGCCTACTTGAATAATATGAATTCAATCATTTGACTGGTTTCATGCACCTTTACAAGATTCTCTTTCTAGTCCCAACTCTTTCATTTAATTAACCTATTTATATCATTAGCCTGTAACAATTTGTTTTAAATATTCTAAAACTTGCCTACATGAATAATATGAATTCAATCATTTGAATGGTTTCATGCAGCTTTACAAGATTCTCTTACTAACGCCAGTTCTTTCATTTAAATAACCCATTTATATCATTAGCCTGTAACAATTTGTTTTAAATATTCTAAAACTTACCTACTTGAATAATATGAATTCAATCATTTGACTGGTTACATGCAGCTTCACAAGATTCTCTTTCTAGTCCCAACTCTTTCATTTAATTAACTCATTTATATCGTTAGCCTGTAACAATTTGTTTTAAATATTCTAAAACTTGCCTACTTTAATAATATGAATTCAATCATTTGAATGGTTTCATGCAGCTTTACAAGATTCTCTTACTAACGCCAGTTCTTTCATTTAAATAACCCATTTATATCATTAGCCTGTAACAATTTGTTTTTAATATTCTAAAACTTGCCTACTTGAATAATATGAATTCAATCATTTGAATGGTTTCATCCAGCTTTACAAGATTCTCTTTCTTGTCCCACCTTTTTCATTTAATTAACTTATTTATATCTTTAGCCTGTAACAATTTGTTTTAAATATTCTAAAACTTGCCTACTTTAATAATATGAATTCAATCATTTGAATGGTTTCATGCAGCTTTACAATATTCTCTTTCTAGTCCCAACTCTTACATTTTATTAACTGCTTTATATCTTTCGCCTGTAAGAATTTGTTTAAAATATTCTAAAACTTGCCTACTTGAATAATATGAATTCAATCATTTGACTGGTCTCATGCAGCTTTACAAGATTCTCTTTCTAGTCCCAACTCTTTCATTCAATTAACTTATTTATATCTTAAGCCTGGAACAATTTGTTTTAAATATACTAAAACTTGCCTACTTGAATAATATGAATTCAATCATTTGAATGTTTTCATGCAGCTTTACAAGATTCTTTTACTTGTCCCAACTCTTTCATTCAATTAACTTATTTATATCTTTAGCCTATAACAATTTGTTTTAAATATTCTAAAACTTGCCTTCTTGAATAATATGAATGCAATCATTGGACTGGTTTCATGCAGCTTTACAAGATTATCTTACTAACGCCAGTTCTTTCATTTAATTAACCCTTTTATATCTTTAGCCTGTAACAATTTGTTTTAAATATTCTAAAACTTGCCTACTTTAATAATATGAATTCAATCATTTGAATGGTTTCATGCAGCTTTACAAGATTCTCTTACTAACGCCAGTTCTTTCATTTAAATCACCCATTTATATCTTTAGCCTGAACAATTTGTTTCAAATATTCTAAAACTTGCCTACTTGAATAATATGAATTCAATCATTTGAATGGTTTCATGCAGCTTTACAAGATTCTCTTTCTAGTCCCAACTCTTTCATTTAATTAACCTATTTATATCATTAGCCTGTAACAATTTGTTTTTAATATTCTAAAACTTACCTACTTGAATAATATGAATTCAATCATTTGAATGGTTTCATCCAGCTTTACAAGATTCTCTTTCTTCTCCCACCTTTTTCATTTAATTAACTTATTTATATCTTTAGCCTGTAACAATTTGTTTTAAATATTCTAAAACTTGCCTACTTTTATAATATGAATTCAATCATTTGAATGGTTTCATGCAGCTTTACAAGATTCTCTTTCTAGTCCCAACTCTTTCATTTTATTAACTGATTTATATCTTTCGCCTGTAACAATTTGATTTAAATATTCTAAAACTTGCCTACTTGAATAATATGAATTCAATCATTTGAATGGTTTCATGCACCTTTAAAAGATTATTTTTCTAGGCCCAACTCTTTCATTTTATTAACTGATTTATATCTTTAGCCTGTAACAATTTGTTTTAAATATTCTAAAACTTGCCTACTTGAATAATATGAATTCAATCATTTGAATGGTTTCATGCAGCTTTACAAGATTCTCTTACTAACGCCAGTTCTTTCATTTAAATCACCCATTTATATCTTTAGCCTGAACAATTTGTTTCAAATATTCTAAAACTTGCCTACATGAATAATATGAATTCAATCATTTGAATGGTTTCATGCAGCTTTACAAGATTCTCATTCTAGTCCCAACACTTTCATTTAATTACCCTATTTATATCATTAGCCTCTAACAATTTGTTTTAAATATTCTAAAACTTACCTACTGGAATAATATGAATTCAATCATTTGAATGGTTTCATTCAGCTTTACAAGATTCTCTTTCTAGTCCCAACTCTTTCATTTAATTAACTTATTTATATCTTTAGCCTGTAACAATTTGTTTTAAATATTCTAAAACTTGCCTACTTGAATAATATGAATTCAATCATTCGAATGGTTTCAAGCAGCTTTACAAGATTCTCATTCTAGTCCCAACACTTTCATTTAATTACCCTATTTATATCATTAGCCTATAACAATTTGTTTTAAATATTCTAAAACTTACCTACTTGAATAATATGAATTCAATCATTTGAATGGTTTCATGCAGCTTTACAAGATTCTCTTTCTAGTCCCAACTCTTTCATTTAATTAACCAATTTATATCTTTCGCCTGTAACAATTTGTTTTAAATATTCTAAAACTTGCCTACTTGAATAATATGAATTCAATCATTTGAATGGTTTCATGCACCTTTAAAAGATTATTTTTCTAGGCCCAACTCTTTCATTTTATTAACTGATTTATATCTTTAGCCTGTAACAATTTGTTTTAAATATTCTAAAACTTGCCTACTTGAATAATATGAATTCAATCATTTGAATGGTTTCATGCACCTTTACAAGATTATTTTGCTAGGCCCAACTCTTTCAATAATTTAACTTATTTATATCTTTAGCCTGTAACAATTTGTTTTAAATATTCTAAAACTTGCCTACTTGAATAATATGAATTCAATCATTTGAATGGTTTCATGCACCTTTACAAGATTATTTTTCTAGTCCCAACTCTTTGATTTATTTAACTTATTTATATCTTTAGCCTGTAACAATTTGTTTTAAATATTCTACAACTTGCCTACATGAATAATATGAATTCAATCATTAGAATGGTTTCATGCAGCTTTAAAAGATTCCCTTTCTAGTCCCAACGCTTTAATTTAATTAACTTATTTATATCTTTAGCCTGTAACAATTTGTTTTAAATATTCTAAAACTTGCCTACTTTAATAATATGAATTCAATCATTTGAATGGTTTCATGCAGCGTTACACGATTCTCTTTCTAGTCCCAACTCTTTCATTTAATTAACCTATTTATATCATTAGCCTGTAACAATTTGTTTTAAATATTCTAAAACTTGCCTACATGAATAATATGAATTCAATCATTTGAATGGTTTCATGCAGCTTTACAAGATTCTCATTCTAGTCCCAACACTTTCATTTAATTACCCTATTTATATCATTAGCCTCTAACAATTTGTTTTAAATATTCTAAAACTTACCTACTGGAATAATATGAATTCAATCATTTGAATGGTTTCATTCAGCTTTACAAGATTCTCTTTCTAGTCCCAACTCTTTCATTTAATTAACTTATTTATATCTTTAGCCTGTAACAATTTGTTTTAAATATTCTAAAACTTGCCTACTTGAATAATATGAATTCAATCATTCGAATGGTTTCAAGCAGCTTTACAAGATTCTCATTCTAGTCCCAACACTTTCATTTAATTACCCTATTTATATCATTAGCCTCTAACAATTTGTTTTAAATATTCTAAAACTTACCTACTTGAATAATATGAATTCAATCATTTGAATGGTTTCATGCAGCTTTACAAGATTCTCTTTCTAGTCCCAACTCTTTCATTTAATTAACCAATTTATATCTTTCGCCTGTAACAATTTGTTTTAAATATTCTAAAACTTGCCTACTTGAATAATATGAATTCAATCATTTGAATGGTTTCATGCACCTTTAAAAGATTATTTTTCTAGGCCCAACTCTTTCATTTTATTAACTGATTTATATCTTTAGCCTGTAACAATTTGTTTTAAATATTCTAAAACTTGCCTACTTGAATAATATGAATTCAATCATTTGACTGGTTTCATGCAACTTTACAAGATTTTCTTTCTAGTCCCAAGTCTTTCATTTCATTAACATATTTATATCTTTAGCCTGTAACTATTTGTTTTAAATATTCTAAAACTTGCCTACGTGAATAATATGAATTCAATCATTTGACTGGTTACATGCAGCTTCACAAGATTCTCTTTCTAGTCCCAACTCTTTCATTTAATTAACTCATTTATATCGTTAGCCTGTAACAATTTTTTTTAAATATTCTAAAACTTGCCTACTTTAATACTATGAATTCAATCATTTGAATGGTTTCATGCAGCTTTACAAGATTCTCTTACTAACGCCAGTTCTTTCATTTAAATAACCCATTTATATCTTTAGCCTGAACAATTTGTTTCAAATATTCTAAAACTTGCCTACTTGAATAATATGAATTCAATCATTTGACTGGTCTCATGCAGCTTTACAAGATTCTCTTTCTAGTCCCAACTCTTTCATTCAATTAACTTATTTATATCTTAAGCCTGGAACAATTTGTTTTAAATATACTAAAACTTGCCTACTTGAATAATATGAATTCAATCATTTGAATGTTTTCATGCAGCCTTACAAGATTCTTTTACTTGTCCCAACTGTTTCATTCAATTAACTTATTTATATCTTTAGCCTATAACAATTTGTTTTAAATATTCTAAAACTTGCCTTCTTGAATAATATGAATGCAATCATTGGACTGGTTTCATGCGGCTTTACAAGATTATCTTACTAACGCCAGTTCTTTCATTTAATTAACCCTTTTATATCTTTAGCCTGTAACAATTTGTTTTAAATATTCTAAAACTTGCCTACTTGAATAATATGAATTCAATCATTTGACTGGTTTCATGCAACTTTACAAGATTTTCTTTCTAGTCCCAACTCTTTCATTTCATTAACATATTTATATCTTTAGCCTGTAACTATTTGTTTTAAATATTCTAAAACTTGTCTACGTGAATAATATGAATTCAATCATTTGACTGGTTACATGCAGCTTCACAAGATTCTCTTTCTAGTCCCAACTCTTTCATTTAATTAACTCATTTATATCGTTAGCCTGTAACAATTACTTTTAAATATTCTAAAACTTGCCTACTTTAATAATATGAATTCAATCATTTGAATGGTTTCATGCAGCTTTACAAGATTCTCTTACTAACGCCAGTTCTTTCATTTAAATCACCCATTTATATCTTTAGCCTGAACAATTTGTTTCAAATATTCTAAAACTTGCCTACATGAATAATATGAATTCAATCATTTGAATGGTTTCATGCAGCTTTACAAGATTCTCATTCTAGTCCCAACACTTTCATTTAATTACCCTATTTATATCATTAGCCTCTAACAATTTGTTTTAAATATTCTAAAACTTACCTACTGGAATAATATGAATTCAATCATTTGAATGGTTTCATTCAGCTTTACAAGATTCTCTTTCTAGTCCCAACTCTTTCATTTAATTAACTTATTTATATCTTTAGCCTGTAACAATTTGTTTTAAATATTCTAAAACTTGCCTACTTGAATAATATGAATTCAATCATTCGAATGGTTTCAAGCAGCTTTACAAGATTCTCATTCTAGTCCCAACACTTTCATTTAATTACCCTATTTATATCATTAGCCTCTAACAATTTGTTTTAAATATTCTAAAACTTACCTACTTGAATAATATGAATTCAATCATTTGAATGGTTTCATGCAGCTTTACAAGATTCTCTTTCTAGTCCCAACTCTTTCATTTAATTAACCAATTTATATCTTTCGCCTGTAACAATTTGTTTTAAATATTCTAAAACTTGCCTACTTGAATAATATGAATTCAATCATTTGAATGGTTTCATGCACCTTTAAAAGATTATTTTTCTAGGCCCAACTCTTTCATTTTATTAACTGATTTATATCTTTAGCCTGTAACAATTTGTTTTAAATATTCTAAAACTTGCCTACTTGAATAATATGAATTCAATCATTTGAATGGTTTCATGCACCTTTACAAGATTATTTTGCTAGGCCCAACTCTTTCAATAATTTAACTTATTTATATCTTTAGCCTGTAACAATTTGTTTTAAATATTCTAAAACTTGCCTACTTGAATAATATGAATTCAATCATTTGAATGGTTTCATGCACCTTTACAAGATTATTTTTCTAGTCCCAACTCTTTGATTTATTTAACTTATTTATATCTTTAGCCTGTAACAATTTGTTTTAAATATTCTACAACTTGCCTACATGAATAATATGAATTCAATCATTAGAATGGTTTCATGCAGCTTTAAAAGATTCCCTTTCTAGTCCCAACGCTTTAATTTAATTAACTTATTTATATCTTTAGCCTGTAACAATTTGTTTTAAATATTCTAAAACTTGCCTACTTTAATAATATGAATTCAATCATTTGAATGGTTTCATGCAGCGTTACACGATTCTCTTTCTAGTCCCAACTCTTTCATTTAATTAACCTATTTATATCATTAGCCTGTAACAATTTGTTTTAAATATTCTAAAACTTGCCTACATGAATAATATGAATTCAATCATTTGAATGGTTTCATGCAGCTTTACAAGATTCTCATTCTAGTCCCAACACTTTCATTTAATTACCCTATTTATATCATTAGCCTCTAACAATTTGTTTTAAATATTCTAAAACTTACCTACTTGAATAATATGAATTCAATCATTTGAATGGTGTCATTCAGCTTTACAAGATTATCTTTCTAGTCCCAACTCTTTCATTTAATTAACTTATTTATATCTTTAGCCTGTAACAATTTGTTTTAAATATTCTTAAACTTGCCTACTTGAATAATATGAATTCAATTATTCGAATGGTTTCAAGCAGCTTTACAAGATTCTCTTTCTAGTCCCAACTCTTTCATTTAATTAACCAATTTATATCTTTAGCCTGTAAAAATTTGTTTTAAATATTCTAAAACTTGCCTACTTGAATAATATGAATTCAATCATTTGACTGGTTTCATGCAACTTTACAAGATTTTCTTTCTAGTCCCAACTCTTTCATTTCATTAACATATTTATATCTTTAGCCTGTAACTATTTGTTTTAAATATTCTAAAACTTGCCTACGTGAATAATATGAATTCAATCATTTGACTGGTTACATGCAGCTTCACAAGATTCTCTTTCTAGTCCCAACTCTTTCATTTAATTAACTCATTTATATCGTTAGCCTGTAACAATTTTTTTTAAATATTCTAAAACTTGCCTACTTTAATACTATGAATTCAATCATTTGAATGGTTTCATGCAGCTTTACAAGATTCTCTTACTAACGCCAGTTCTTTCATTTAAATAACCCATTTATATCTTTAGCCTGAACAATTTGTTTCAAATATTCTAAAACTTGCCTACTTGAATAATATGAATTCAATCATTTGAATGGTTTCACGCAGCTTTACAAGATTCTCTTTCTAGTCCCAACTCTTTCATTTAATTAACCTATTTATATCATTAGCCTGTAACAATTTGTTTTAAATATTCTAAAACTTGCCTACTTGAATAATATGAATTCAATCATTTGAATGGTTTCATCCAGCTTTACAAGATTCTCTTTCTTGTCCCACCTTTTTCATTTAATTAACTTATTTATATCTTTAGCCTGTAACAATTTGTTTTAAATATTCTAAAACTTGCCTACTTTAATAATATGAATTCAATCATTTGAATGGTTTCATGCAGCTTTACAATATTCTCTTTCTAGTCCCAACTCTTACATTTTATTAACTGCTTTATATCTTTCGCCTGTAACAATTTGTTTTAAATATTCTAAAACTTGCCTACTTGAATAATATGAATTCAATCATTTGAATGGTTTCATGCACCTTTAAAAGATTATTTTTCTAGGCCCAACTCTTTCAATTAATTAACTTATTTATATCTTTAGCCTGTAACAATTTGTTTTAAATATTCTAAAACTTGCCTACTTGAATAATATGAATTCAATCAGTTGACTGGTTACATCCAACTTTACAAGATTCTCGTTCTAGTCCCAATTCTTTCATTTAATTAACCCATTTATATCGTTAGCCTGTAACAATTTGTTTTAAATATTCTAAAACTTGCCTACTTGAATAATATGAATTCAATCATTTGACTGGTTTCATGCAGCTTTACAAGATTCTCTTACTAATGCCAGTTATTTATTTTAATTAACCCTTTTATATCTTTAGCCTCTAATAATTTGTTTTAAATATTCTAAAACTTGCCTACTTGAATAATATGAATTCGAGTAATTGAATGGTTTCATGCAGCTTTACAAGATTCTCCTTCTAGTCGTAACTCTTTCATTTAATTAACTTATTTATAACTTTAGCCTGTAACAATTTGTTTTAAATATTATAAAACTTGCCTACTTTAATAATAGGAATTCAATCATTTGAATGGTTTCATGCAGCTTTAAAAGATTCTCTTTCTAGTCCCAACTCTTTCATTTAATTAACCAATTTCTATCTTTAGCCTGTAAAAATTTGTTTTAAATATTCTAAAACTTGCCTACTTGAATAATATGAATTCAATCATTTGACTGGTTTCATGCACCTTTACAAGATTCTCTTTCTAGTCCCAACTCTTTCATTTAATTAACCTATTTATATCATTAGCCTGTAACAATTTGTTTTAAATATTCTAAAACTTGCCTACATGAATAATATGAATTCAATCATTTGAATGGTTTCATGCAGCTTTACAAGATTCTCTTACTAACGCCAGTTCTTTCATTTAAATAACCCATTTATATCATTAGCCTGTAACAATTTGTTTTAAATATTCTAAAACTTACCTACTTGAATAATATGAATTCAATCATTTGACTGGTTACATGCAGCTTCACAAGATTCTCTTTCTAGTCCCAACTCTTTCATTTAATTAACTCATTTATATCGTTAGCCTGTAACAATTTGTTTTAAATATTCTAAAACTTGCCTACTTTAATAATATGAATTCAATCATTTGAATGGTTTCATGCAGCTTTACAAGATTCTCTTACTAACGCCAGTTCTTTCATTTAAATAACCCATTTATATCATTAGCCTGTAACAATTTGTTTTTAATATTCTAAAACTTGCCTACTTGAATAATATGAATTCAATCATTTGAATGGTTTCATCCAGCTTTACAAGATTCTCTTTCTTGTCCCACCTTTTTCATTTAATTAACTTATTTATATCTTTAGCCTGTAACAATTTGTTTTAAATATTCTAAAACTTGCCTACTTTAATAATATGAATTCAATCATTTGAATGGTTTCATGCAGCTTTACAATATTCTCTTTCTAGTCCCAACTCTTACATTTTATTAACTGCTTTATATCTTTCGCCTGTAAGAATTTGTTTAAAATATTCTAAAACTTGCCTACTTGAATAATATGAATTCAATCATTTGACTGGTCTCATGCAGCTTTACAAGATTCTCTTTCTAGTCCCAACTCTTTCATTCAATTAACTTATTTATATCTTAAGCCTGGAACAATTTGTTTTAAATATACTAAAACTTGCCTACTTGAATAATATGAATTCAATCATTTGAATGTTTTCATGCAGCTTTACAAGATTCTTTTACTTGTCCCAACTCTTTCATTCAATTAACTTATTTATATCTTTAGCCTATAACAATTTGTTTTAAATATTCTAAAACTTGCCTTCTTGAATAATATGAATGCAATCATTGGACTGGTTTCATGCAGCTTTACAAGATTATCTTACTAACGCCAGTTCTTTCATTTAATTAACCCTTTTATATCTTTAGCCTGTAACAATTTGTTTTAAATATTCTAAAACTTGCCTACTTTAATAATATGAATTCAATCATTTGAATGGTTTCATGCAGCTTTACAAGATTCTCTTACTAACGCCAGTTCTTTCATTTAAATCACCCATTTATATCTTTAGCCTGAACAATTTGTTTCAAATATTCTAAAACTTGCCTACTTGAATAATATGAATTCAATCATTTGAATGGTTTCATGCAGCTTTACAAGATTCTCTTTCTAGTCCCAACTCTTTCATTTAATTAACCTATTTATATCATTAGCCTGTAACAATTTGTTTTTAATATTCTAAAACTTACCTACTTGAATAATATGAATTCAATCATTTGAATGGTTTCATCCAGCTTTACAAGATTCTCTTTCTTCTCCCACCTTTTTCATTTAATTAACTTATTTATATCTTTAGCCTGTAACAATTTGTTTTAAATATTCTAAAACTTGCCTACTTTTATAATATGAATTCAATCATTTGAATGGTTTCATGCAGCTTTACAAGATTCTCTTTCTAGTCCCAACTCTTTCATTTTATTAACTGATTTATATCTTTCGCCTGTAACAATTTGATTTAAATATTCTAAAACTTGCCTACTTGAATAATATGAATTCAATCATTTGAATGGTTTCATGCACCTTTAAAAGATTATTTTTCTAGGCCCAACTCTTTCATTTTATTAACTGATTTATATCTTTAGCCTGTAACAATTTGTTTTAAATATTCTAAAACTTGCCTACTTGAATAATATGAATTCAATCATTTGAATGGTTTCATGCACCTTTACAAGATTATTTTGCTAGGCCCAACTCTTTCAATAATTTAACTTATTTATATCTTTAGCCTGTAACAATTTGTTTTAAATATTCTAAAACTTGCCTACTTGAATAATATGAATTCAATCATTTGAATGGTTTCATGCACCTTTACAAGATTATTTTTCTAGTCCCAACTCTTTGATTTATTTAACTTATTTATATCTTTAGCCTGTAACAATTTGTTTTAAATATTCTACAACTTGCCTACATGAATAATATGAATTCAATCATTAGAATGGTTTCATGCAGCTTTAAAAGATTCCCTTTCTAGTCCCAACGCTTTAATTTAATTAACTTATTTATATCTTTAGCCTGTAACAATTTGTTTTAAATATTCTAAAACTTGCCTACTTTAATAATATGAATTCAATCATTTGAATGGTTTCATGCAGCGTTACACGATTCTCTTTCTAGTCCCAACTTTTCATTTAATTAACCTATTTAAATCATTAGCCTGTAACAATTTGTTTTAAATATTCTAAAACTTGCCTACATGAATAATATGAATTCAATCATTTGAATGGTTTCATGCAGCTTTACAAGATTCTCATTCTAGTCCCAACACTTTCATTTAATTACCCTATTTATATCATTAGCCTCTAACAATTTGTTTTAAATATTCTAAAACTTACCTACTTGAATAATATGAATTCAATCATTTGAATGGTTTCATTCAGCTTTACAAGATTCTCTTTCTAGTCCCAACTCTTTCATTTAATTAACTTATTTATATCTTTAGCCTGTAACAATTTGTTTTAAATATTCTAAAACTTGCCTACTCGAATAATATGAATTCAATCATTTGAATGGTTTCATGCAGCTTTACAAGATTCTCATTCTAGTCCCAACACTTTCATTTAATTACCCTATTTATATCATTAGCCTCTAACAATTTGTTTTAAATATTCTAAAACTTACCTACTTGAATAATATGAATTCAATCATTTGACTGGTTACATGCAGCTTCACAAGATTCTCTTTCTAGTCCCAACTCTTTCATTTAATTAACTCATTTATATCGTTAGCCTAAAACAATTTCTTTTAAATATTCTAAAACTTGCCTACTTTAATAATATGAATTCAATCATTTGAATGGTTTCATGCAGCTTTACAAGATTCTCTTACTAACGCCAGTTCTTTCATTTAAATCACCCATTTATATCTTTAGCCTGAACAATTTGTTTCAAATATTCTAAAACTTGCCTACTTGAATAATATGAATTCAATCATTTGAATGGTTTCATGCAGCTTTACAAGATTCTCTTTCTAGTCCCAACTCTTTCATTTAATTAACCTATTTATATCATTAGCCTGTAACAATTTGTTTTTAATATTCTAAAACTTGCCTACTTGAATAATATGAATTCAATCATTTGAATGGTTTCATCCAGCTTTACAAGATTCTCTTTCTTCTCCCACCTTTTTCATTTAATTAACTTATTTATATCTTTAGCCTGTAACAATTTGTTTTAAATATTCTAAAACTTGCCTACTTTTATAATATGAATTCAATCATTTGAATGGTTTCATGCAGCTTTACAAGATTCTCTTTCTAGTCCCAACTCTTTCATTTTATTAACTGATTTATATCTTTCGCCTGTAACAATTTGTTTTAAATATTCTAAAACTTGCCTACTTGAATAATATGAATTCAATCATTTGAATGGTTTCATGCACCTTTAAAAGATTATTTTTCTAGGCCCAACTCTTTCATTTTATTAACTGATTTATATCTTTAGCCTGTAACAATTTGTTTTAAATATTCAAAAACTTGCCTACCTGAATAATATGAATTCAATCATTTGAATGGTTTCATGCACCTTTACAAGATTATTTTGCTAGGCCCAACTCTTTCAATAATTTAACTTATTTATATCTTTAGCCCGTAACAATTTGTTTTAAATATTCTAAAACTTGCCTACTTGAATAATATGAATTCAATCATTTGAATGGTTTCATGCACCTTTACAAGATTATTTTTCTAGTCCCAACTCTTTGATTTATTTAACTTATTTATATCTTTAGCCTGTAACAATTTGTTTTAAATATTCTACAACTTGCCTACATGAATAATATGAATTCAATCATTAGAATGGTTTCATGCAGCTTTAAAAGATTCCCTTTCTAGTCCCAACGCTTTAATTTAATTAACTTATTTATATCTTTAGCCTGTAACAATTTGTTTTAAATATTCTAAAACTTGCCTACTTTAATAATATGAATTCAATCATTTGAATGGTTTCATGCAGCGTTACACGATTCTCTTTCTAGTCCCAACTCTTTCATTTAATTAACCTATTTATATCATTAGCCTGTAACAATTTGTTTTAAATATTCTAAAACTTGCCTACATGAATAATATGAATTCAATCATTTGAATGGTTTCATGCAGCTTTACAAGATTCTCATTCTAGTCCCAACACTTTCATTTAATTACCCTATATATATCATAAGCCTCTAACAATTTTTTTTAAATATTCTAAAACTTACCTACTTGAATAATATGAATTCAATCATTTGAATGGTTTCATTCAGCTTTACAAGATTCTCTTTCTAGTCCCAACTCTTTCATTTAATTAACTTATTTATATCTTTAGCCTGTAACAATTTGTTTTAAATATTCTAAAACTTGCCTACTTGAATAATATGAATTCAATCATTCGAATGGTTTCAAGCAGCTTTACAAGATTCTCATTCTAGTCCCAACACTTTCATTTAATTACCCTAATATATCATTAGCCTCTAACAATTTGTTTTAAATATTCTAAAACTTACCTACTTGAATAATATGAATTCAATCATTTGAATGGTTTCATGCAGCTTTACAAGATTCTCTTTCTAGTCCCAACTCTTTCATTTAATTAACCTATTTATATCATTAGCCTGTAACAATTTGTTTTAAATATTCTAAAACTTGCCTACTTTTATAATATGAATTCAATCATTTGAATGGTTTCATTCAGCTTTACAAGATTCTCTTTCTAGTCCCAACTCTTTCATTTAATTAACTTATTTATATCTTTAGCCTGTAACAATTTGTTTTAAATATTCTAAAACTTGCCTACTTTTATAATATGAATTCAATCATTTGAATGGTTTCATGCAGCTTTACAAGATTCTCTTTCTAGTCCCAACTCTTTCATTTTATTAACTGATTTATATCTTTCGCCTGTAACAATTTGTTTTAAATATTCTAAAACTTGCCTACTTGAATAATATGAATTCAATCATTTGAATGGTTTCATGCACCTTTAAAAGATTATATTTCTAGGCCCAACTCTTTCATTTTATTAACTGATTTATATCTTTAGCCTGTAACAATTTGTTTTAAATATTCTAAAACTTGCCTACTTGAATAATATGAATTCAATCATTTGAATGGTTTCATGCACCTTTACAAGATTATTTTGCTAGGCCCAACTCTTTCAATAATTTAACTTATTTATATCTTTAGCCTGTAACAATTTGTTTTAAATATTCTAAAACTTGCCTACTTGAATAATATGAATTCAATCATTTGAATGGTTTCATGCACCTTTACAAGATTATTTTTCTAGTCCCAACTCTTTGATTTATTTAACTTATTTATATCTTTAGCCTGTAACAATTTGTTTTAAATATTCTACAACTTGCCTACATGAATAATATGAATTCAATCATTAGAATGGTTTCATGCAGCTTTAAAAGATTCCCTTTCTAGTCCCAACGCTTTAATTTAATTAACTTATTTATATATTTAGCCTGTAACAATTTGTTTTAAATATTCTAAAACTTGCCTACTTTAATAATATGAATTCAATCATTTGAATGGTTTCATGCAGCGTTACACGATTCTCTTTCTAGTCCCAACTCTTTCATTTAATTATCCTATTTATATCATTAGCCTGTAACAATTTGTTTTAAATATTCTAAAACTTGCCTACATGAATAATATGAATTCAATCATTTGAATGGTTTCATGCAGCTTTACAAGATTCTCATTCTAGTCCCAACACTTTCATTTAATTACCCTATTTATATCATTAGCCTCTAACAACTTGTTTTAAATATTCTAAAACTTACCTACTTGAATAATATGAATTCAATCATTTGAATGGTTTCATTCAGCTTTACAAGATTCTCTTTCTAGTCCCAACTCTTTCATTTAATTAACTTATTTATATCTTTAGCCTGTAACAATTTGTTTTAAATATTCTAAAACTTGCCTACTTTCATAATATGAATTCAATCATTTGAATGGTTTCATGCAGCTTTACAAGATTCTCTTTCTAGTCCCAACTCTTTCATTTTATTAACTGATTTATATCTTTCGCCTGTAACAATTTGTTTTAAATATTCTAAAACTTGCCTACTTGAATAATATGAATTCAATCATTTGAATGGTTTCATGCACCTTTAAAAGATTATTTTTCTAGGCCCAACTCTTTCATTTTATTAACTGATTTATATCTTTAGCCTGTAACAATTTGTTTTAAATATTCTAAAACTTGCCTACTTGAATAATATGAATTCAATCATTTGAATGGTTTCATGCACCTTTACAAGATTATTTTGCTAGGCCCAACTCTTTCAATAATTTAACTTATTTATATCTTTAGCCTGTAACAATTTGTTTTAAATATTCTAAAACTTGCCTACTTGAATAATATGAATTCAATCATTTGAATGGTTTCATGCACCTTTACAAGATTATTTTTCTAGTCCCAACTCTTTGATTTATTTACCTTATTTATATCTTTAGCCTGTAACAATTTGTTTTAAATATTCTACAACTTGCCTACATGAATAATATGAATTCAATCATTAGAATGGTTTCATGCAGCTTTAAAAGATTCCCTTTCTAGTCCCAACGCTTTAATTTAATTAACTTATTTATATATTTAGCCTGTAACAATTTGTTTTAAATATTCTAAAACTTGCCTACTTTAATAATATGAATTCAATCATTTGAATGGTTTCATGCAGCGTTACACGATTCTCTTTCTAGTCTCAACTCTTTCATTTAATTAACCTATTTATATCATTAGCCTGTAACAATTTGTTTTAAATATTCTAAAACTTGCCTACATGAATAATATGAATTCAATCATTTGAATGGTTTCATGCAGCTTTACAAGATTCTCATTCTAGTCCCAACACTTTCATTTAATTACCCTATTTATATCATTAGCCTCTAACAACTTGTTTTAAATATTCTAAAACTTACCTACTTGAATAATATGAATTCAATCATTTGAATGGTTTCATTCAGCTTTACAAGATTCTCTTTCTAGTCCCAACTCTTTCATTTAATTAACTTATTTATATCTTTAGCCTGTAACAATTTGTTTTAAATATTCTAAAACTTGCCTACTTGAATAATATGAATTCAATCATTCGAATGGTTTCAAGCAGCTTTACAAGATTCTCATTCTAGTCCCAACACTTTCATTTAATTACCCTATTTATATCATTAGCCTCTAACAATTTGTTTTAAATATTCTAAAACTTACCTACTTGAATAATATGAATTCAATCATTTGAATGGTTTCATGCAGCTTTACAAGATTCTCTTTCTAGTCCCAACTCTTTCATTTAATTAACCAATTTATATCTTTAGCCTGTAAAAATTTCTTTTAAATATTCTAAAACTTGCCTACTTGAATAATATGAATTCAATCATTTGACTGGTTTCATGCAACTTTACAAGATTTTCTTTCTAGTCCCAACTCTTTCATTTCATTAACATATTTATATCTTTAGCCTGTAACTATTTGTTTTAAATATTCTAAAACTTGCCTACGTGAATAATATGAATTCAATCATTTGACTGGTTACATGCAGCTTCACAAGATTCTCTTTCTAGTCCCAACTCTTTCATTTAATTAATTCAATTATATCGTTAGCCTGTAACAATTTGTTTTAAATATTCTAAAACTTACCTACTTGAATAATATGAATTCAATCATTTGACTGGTTACATGCAGCTTCACAAGATTCTCTTTCTAGTCCCAACTCTTTCATTTAATTAACTCATTTATATCGTTAGCCTGTAACAATTTGTTTTAAATATTCTAAAACTTGCCTACTTTAATAATATGAATTCAATCATTTGAATGGTTTCATGCAGCTTTACAAGATTCTCTTACTAACGCCAGTTCTTTCATTTAAATAACCCATTTATATCATTAGCCTGTAACAATTTGTTTTTAATATTCTAAAACTTGCCTACTTGAATAATATGAATTCAATCATTTGAATGGTTTCATCCAGCTTTACAAGATTCTCTTTCTTGTCCCACCTTTTTCATTTAATTAACTTATTTATATCTTTAGCCTGTAACAATTTGTTTTAAATATTCTAAAACTTGCCTACTTTAATAATATGAATTCAATCATTTGAATGGTTTCATGCAGCTTTACAATATTCTCTTTCTAGTCCCAACTCTTACATTTTATTAACTGCTTTATATCTTTCGCCTGTAAGAATTTGTTTAAAATATTCTAAAACTTGCCTACTTGAATAATATGAATTCAATCATTTGACTGGTCTCATGCAGCTTTACAAGATTCTCTTTCTAGTCCCAACTCTTTCATTCAATTAACTTATTTATATCTTAAGCCTGGAACAATTTGTTTTAAATATACTAAAACTTGCCTACTTGAATAATATGAATTCAATCATTTGAATGTTTTCATGCAGCTTTACAAGATTCTTTTACTTGTCCCAACTCTTTCATTCAATTAACTTATTTATATCTTTAGCCTATAACAATTTGTTTTAAATATTCTAAAACTTGCCTTCTTGAATAATATGAATGCAATCATTGGACTGGTTTCATGCAGCTTTACAAGATTATCTTACTAACGCCAGTTCTTTCATTTAATTAACCCTTTTATATCTTTAGCCTGTAACAATTTGTTTTAAATATTCTAAAACTTGCCTACTTTAATAATATGAATTCAATCATTTGAATGGTTTCATGCAGCTTTACAAGATTCTCTTACTAACGCCAGTTCTTTCATTTAAATCACCCATTTATATCTTTAGCCTGAACAATTTGTTTCAAATATTCTAAAACTTGCCTACTTGAATAATATGAATTCAATCATTTGAATGGTTTCATGCAGCTTTACAAGATTCTCTTTCTAGTCCCAACTCTTTCATTTAATTAACCTATTTATATCATTAGCCTGTAACAATTTGTTTTTAATATTCTAAAACTTACCTACTTGAATAATATGAATTCAATCATTTGAATGGTTTCATCCAGCTTTACAAGATTCTCTTTCTTCTCCCACCTTTTTCATTTAATTAACTTATTTATATCTTTAGCCTGTAACAATTTGTTTTAAATATTCTAAAACTTGCCTACTTTTATAATATGAATTCAATCATTTGAATGGTTTCATGCAGCTTTACAAGATTCTCTTTCTAGTCCCAACTCTTTCATTTTATTAACTGATTTATATCTTTCGCCTGTAACAATTTGATTTAAATATTCTAAAACTTGCCTACTTGAATAATATGAATTCAATCATTTGAATGGTTTCATGCACCTTTAAAAGATTATTTTTCTAGGCCCAACTCTTTCATTTTATTAACTGATTTATATCTTTAGCCTGTAACAATTTGTTTTAAATATTCTAAAACTTGCCTACTTGAATAATATGAATTCAATCATTTGAATGGTTTCATGCACCTTTACAAGATTATTTTGCTAGGCCCAACTCTTTCAATAATTTAACTTATTTATATCTTTAGCCTGTAACAATTTGTTTTAAATATTCTAAAACTTGCCTACTTGAATAATATGAATTCAATCATTTGAATGGTTTCATGCACCTTTACAAGATTATTTTTCTAGTCCCAACTCTTTGATTTATTTAACTTATTTATATCTTTAGCCTGTAACAATTTGTTTTAAATATTCTACAACTTGCCTACATGAATAATATGAATTCAATCATTAGAATGGTTTCATGCAGCTTTAAAAGATTCCCTTTCTAGTCCCAACGCTTTAATTTAATTAACTTATTTATATCTTTAGCCTGTAACAATTTGTTTTAAATATTCTAAAACTTGCCTACTTTAATAATATGAATTCAATCATTTGAATGGTTTCATGCAGCGTTACACGATTCTCTTTCTAGTCCCAACTTTTCATTTAATTAACCTATTTAAATCATTAGCCTGTAACAATTTGTTTTAAATATTCTAAAACTTGCCTACATGAATAATATGAATTCAATCATTTGAATGGTTTCATGCAGCTTTACAAGATTCTCATTCTAGTCCCAACACTTTCATTTAATTACCCTATTTATATCATTAGCCTCTAACAATTTGTTTTAAATATTCTAAAACTTACCTACTTGAATAATATGAATTCAATCATTTGAATGGTTTCATTCAGCTTTACAAGATTCTCTTTCTAGTCCCAACTCTTTCATTTAATTAACTTATTTATATCTTTAGCCTGTAACAATTTGTTTTAAATATTCTAAAACTTGCCTACTCGAATAATATGAATTCAATCATTTGAATGGTTTCATGCAGCTTTACAAGATTCTCATTCTAGTCCCAACACTTTCATTTAATTACCCTATTTATATCATTAGCCTCTAACAATTTGTTTTAAATATTCTAAAACTTACCTACTTGAATAATATGAATTCAATCATTTGACTGGTTACATGCAGCTTCACAAGATTCTCTTTCTAGTCCCAACTCTTTCATTTAATTAACTCATTTATATCGTTAGCCTGTAACAATTTCTTTTAAATATTCTAAAACTTGCCTACTTTAATAATATGAATTCAATCATTTGAATGGTTTCATGCAGCTTTACAAGATTCTCTTACTAACGCCAGTTCTTTCATTTAAATCACCCATTTATATCTTTAGCCTGAACAATTTGTTTCAAATATTCTAAAACTTGCCTACTTGAATAATATGAATTCAATCATTTGAATGGTTTCATGCAGCTTTACAAGATTCTCTTTCTAGTCCCAACTCTTTCATTTAATTAACCTATTTATATCATTAGCCTGTAACAATTTGTTTTTAATATTCTAAAACTTGCCTACTTGAATAATATGAATTCAATCATTTGAATGGTTTCATCCAGCTTTACAAGATTCTCTTTCTTCTCCCACCTTTTTCATTTAATTAACTTATTTATATCTTTAGCCTGTAACAATTTGTTTTAAATATTCTAAAACTTGCCTACTTTTATAATATGAATTCAATCATTTGAATGGTTTCATGCAGCTTTACAAGATTCTCTTTCTAGTCCCAACTCTTTCATTTTATTAACTGATTTATATCTTTCGCCTGTAACAATTTGTTTTAAATATTCTAAAACTTGCCTACTTGAATAATATGAATTCAATCATTTGAATGGTTTCATGCACCTTTAAAAGATTATTTTTCTAGGCCCAACTCTTTCAATAATTTAACTTATTTATATCTTTAGCCCGTAACAATTTGTTTTAAATATTCTAAAACTTGCCTACTTGAATAATATGAATTCAATCATTTGAATGGTTTCATGCACCTTTACAAGATTATTTTTCTAGTCCCAACTCTTTGATTTATTTAACTTATTTATATCTTTAGCCTGTAACAATTTGTTTTAAATATTCTACAACTTGCCTACATGAATAATATGAATTCAATCATTAGAATGGTTTCATGCAGCTTTAAAAGATTCCCTTTCTAGTCCCAACGCTTTAATTTAATTAACTTATTTATATCTTTAGCCTGTAACAATTTGTTTTAAATATTCTAAAACTTGCCTACTTTAATAATATGAATTCAATCATTTGAATGGTTTCATGCAGCGTTACACGATTCTCTTTCTAGTCCCAACTCTTTCATTTAATTAACCTATTTATATCATTAGCCTGTAACAATTTGTTTTAAATATTCTAAAACTTGCCTACATGAATAATATGAATTCAATCATTTGAATGGTTTCATGCAGCTTTACAAGATTCTCATTCTAGTCCCAACACTTTCATTTAATTACCCTATATATATCATAAGCCTCTAACAATTTTTTTTAAATATTCTAAAACTTACCTACTTGAATAATATGAATTCAATCATTTGAATGGTTTCATTCAGCTTTACAAGATTCTCTTTCTAGTCCCAACTCTTTCATTTAATTAACTTATTTATATCTTTAGCCTGTAACAATTTGTTTTAAATATTGTAAAACTTGCCTACTTGAATAATATGAATTCAATCATTCGAATGGTTTCAAGCAGCTTTACAAGATTCTCATTCTAGTCCCAACACTTTCATTTAATTACCCTATTTATATCATTAGCCTCTAACAATTTGTTTTAAATATTCTAAAACTTACCTACTTGAATAATATGAATTCAATCATTTGAATGGTTTCATGCAGCTTTACAAGATTCTCTTTCTAGTCCCAACTCTTTCATTTAATTAACCTATTTATATCATTAGCCTGTAACAATTTGTTTTAAATATTCTAAAACTTGCCTACTTTTATAATATGAATTCAATCATTTGAATGGTTTCATTCAGCTTTACAAGATTCTCTTTCTAGTCCCAACTCTTTCATTTAATTAACTTATTTATATCTTTAGCCTGTAACAATTTGTTTTAAATATTCTAAAACTTGCCTACTTTTATAATATGAATTCAATCATTTGAATGGTTTCTTGCAGCTTTACAAGATTCTCTTTCTAGTCCCAACTCTTTCATTTTATTAACTGATTTATATCTTTCGCCTGTAACAATTTGTTTTAAATATTCTAAAACTTGCCTACTTGAATAATATGAATTCAATCATTTGAATGGTTTCATGCACCTTTAAAAGATTATATTTCTAGGCCCAACTCTTTCATTTTATTAACTGATTTATATCTTTAGCCTGTAACAATTTGTTTTAAATATTCTAAAACTTGCCTACTTGAATAATATGAATTCAATCATTTGAATGGTTTCATGCACCTTTACAAGATTATTTTTCTAGTCCCAACTCTTTGATTTATTTAACTTATTTATATCTTTAGCCTGTAACAATTTGTTTTAAATATTCTACAACTTGCCTACATGAATAATATGAATTCAATCATTAGAATGGTTTCATGCAGCTTTAAAAGATTCCCTTTCTAGTCCCAACGCTTTAATTTAATTAACTTATTTATATATTTAGCCTGTAACAATTTGTTTTAAATATTCTAAAACTTGCCTACTTTAATAATATGAATTCAATCATTTGAATGGTTTCATGCAGCGTTACACGATTCTCTTTCTAGTCCCAACTCTTTCATTTAATTATCCTATTTATATCATTAGCCTGTAACAATTTGTTTTAAATATTCTAAAACTTGCCTACATGAATAATATGAATTCAATCATTTGAATGGTTTCATGCAGCTTTACAAGATTCTCATTCTAGTCCCAACACTTTCATTTAATTACCCTATTTATATCATTAGCCTCTAACAACTTGTTTTAAATATTCTAAAACTTACCTACTTGAATAATATGAATTCAATCATTTGAATGGTTTCATTCAGCTTTACAAGATTCTCTTTCTAGTCCCAACTCTTTCATTTAATTAACTTATTTATATCTTTAGCCTGTAACAATTTGTTTTAAATATTCTAAAACTTGCCTACTTTCATAATATGAATTCAATCATTTGAATGGTTTCATGCAGCTTTACAAGATTCTCTTTCTAGTCCCAACTCTTTCATTTTATTAACTGATTTATATCTTTCGCCTGTAACAATTTGTTTTAAATATTCTAAAACTTGCCTACTTGAATAATATGAATTCAATCATTTGAATGGTTTCATGCACCTTTAAAAGATTATTTTTCTAGGCCCAACTCTTTCATTTTATTAACTGATTTATATCTTTAGCCTGTAACAATTTGTTTTAAATATTCTAAAACTTGCCTACTTGAATAATATGAATTCAATCATTTGAATGGTTTCATGCACCTTTACAAGATTATTTTGCTAGGCCCAACTCTTTCAATAATTTAACTTATTTATATCTTTAGCCTGTAACAATTTGTTTTAAATATTCTAAAACTTGCCTACTTGAATAATATGAATTCAATCATTTGAATGGTTTCATGCACCTTTACAAGATTATTTTTCTAGTCCCAACTCTTTGATTTATTTACCTTATTTATATCTTTAGCCTGTAACAATTTGTTTTAAATATTCTACAACTTGCCTACATGAATAATATGAATTCAATCATTAGAATGGTTTCATGCAGCTTTAAAAGATTCCCTTTCTAGTCCCAACGCTTTAATTTAATTAACTTATTTATATATTTAGCCTGTAACAATTTGTTTTAAATATTCTAAAACTTGCCTACTTAAATAATATGAATTCAATCATTTGAATGGTTTCATGCAGCGTTACACGATTCTCTTTCTAGTCTCAACTCTTTCATTTAATTAACCTATTTATATCATTAGCCTGTAACAATTTGTTTTAAATATTCTAAAACTTGCCTACATGAATAATATGAATTCAATCATTTGAATGGTTTCATGCAGCTTTACAAGATTCTCATTCTAGTCCCAACACTTTCATTTAATTACCCTATTTATATCATTAGCCTCTAACAATTTGTTTTAAATATTCTAAAACTTACCTACTTGAATAATATGAATTCAATCATTTGAATGGTTTCATTCAGCTTTACAAGATTCTCTTTCTAGTCCCAACTCTTTCATTTAATTAACTTATTTATATCTTTAGCCTGTAACAATTTGTTTTAAATATTCTAAAACTTGCCTACTCGAATAATATGAATTCAATCATTTGAATGGTTTCATGCAGCTTTACAAGATTCTCATTCTAGTCCCAACACTTTCATTTAATTACCCTATTTATATCATTAGCCTCTAACAATTTGTTTTAAATATTCTAAAACTTACCTACTTGAATAATATGAATTCAATCATTTGACTGGTTACATGCAGCTTCACAAGATTCTCTTTCTAGTCCCAACTCTTTCATTTAATTAACTCATTTATATCGTTAGCCTGTAACAATTTCTTTTAAATATTCTAAAACTTGCCTACTTTAATAATATGAATTCAATCATTTGAATGGTTTCATGCAGCTTTACAAGATTCTCTTACTAACGCCAGTTCTTTCATTTAAATCACCCATTTATATCTTTAGCCTGAACAATTTGTTTCAAATATTCTAAAACTTGCCTACTTGAATAATATGAATTCAATCATTTGAATGGTTTCATGCAGCTTTACAAGATTCTCTTTCTAGTCCCAACTCTTTCATTTAATTAACCTATTTATATCATTAGCCTGTAACAATTTGTTTTTAATATTCTAAAACTTGCCTACTTGAATAATATGAATTCAATCATTTGAATGGTTTCATCCAGCTTTACAAGATTCTCTTTCTTCTCCCACCTTTTTCATTTAATTAACTTATTTATATCTTTAGCCTGTAACAATTTGTTTTAAATATTCTAAAACTTGCCTACTTTTATAATATGAATTCAATCATTTGAATGGTTTCATGCAGCTTTACAAGATTCTCTTTCTAGTCCCAACTCTTTCATTTTATTAACTGATTTATATCTTTCGCCTGTAACAATTTGTTTTAAATATTCTAAAACTTGCCTACTTGAATAATATGAATTCAATCATTTGAATGGTTTCATGCACCTTTAAAAGATTATTTTTCTAGGCCCAACTCTTTCATTTTATTAACTGATTTATATCTTTAGCCTGTAACAATTTGTTTTAAATATTCTAAAACTTGCCTACCTGAATAATATGAATTCAATCATTTGAATGGTTTCATGCACCTTTACAAGATTATTTTGCTAGGCCCAACTCTTTCAATAATTTAACTTATTTATATCTTTAGCCCGTAACAATTTGTTTTAAATATTCTAAAACTTGCCTACTTGAATAATATGAATTCAATCATTTGAATGGTTTCATGCACCTTTACAAGATTATTTTTCTAGTCCCAACTCTTTGATTTATTTAACTTATTTATATCTTTAGCCTGTAACAATTTGTTTTAAATATTCTACAACTTGCCTACATGAATAATATGAATTCAATCATTAGAATGGTTTCATGCAGCTTTAAAAGATTCCCTTTCTAGTCCCAACGCTTTAATTTAATTAACTTATTTATATCATTAGCCTGTAACAATTTGTTTTAAATATTCTAAAACTTGCCTACTTTAATAATATGAATTCAATCATTTGAATGGTTTCATGCAGCGTTACACGATTCTCTTTCTAGTCCCAACTCTTTCATTTAATTAACCTATTTATATCATTAGCCTGTAACAATTTGTTTTAAATATTCTAAAACTTGCCTACATGAATAATATGAATTCAATCATTTGAATGGTTTCATGCAGCTTTACAAGATTCTCATTCTAGTCCCAACACTTTCATTTAATTACCCTATATATATCATAAGCCTCTAACAATTTTTTTTAAATATTCTAAAACTTACCTACTTGAATAATATGAATTCAATCATTTGAATGGTTTCATTCAGCTTTACAAGATTCTCTTTCTAGTCCCAACTCTTTCATTTAATTAACTTATTTATATCTTTAGCCTGTAACAATTTGTTTTAAATATTCTAAAACTTGCCTACTTGAATAATATGAATTCAATCATTCGAATGGTTTCAAGCAGCTTTACAAGATTCTCATTCTAGTCCCAACACTTTCATTTAATTACCCTATTTATATCATTAGCCTCTAACAATTTGTTTTAAATATTCTAAAACTTACCTACTTGAATAATATGAATTCAATCATTTGAATGGTTTCATGCAGCTTTACAAGATTCTCTTTCTAGTCCCAACTCTTTCATTTAATTAACCTATTTATATCATTAGCCTGTAACAATTTGTTTTAAATATTCTAAAACTTGCCTACTTTTATAATATGAATTCAATCATTTGAATGGTTTCATTCAGCTTTAAAAGATTCCCTTTCTAGTCCCAACGCTTTAATTTAATTAACTTATTTATATATTTAGCCTGTAACAATTTGTTTTAAATATTCTAAAACTTGCCTACTTTAATAATATGAATTCAATCATTTGAATGGTTTCATGCAGCTTTACAAGATTCTCATTCTAGTCCCAACACTTTCATTTAATTACCCTATTTATATCATTAGCCTCTAACAACTTGTTTTAAATATTCTAAAACTTACCTACTTGAATAATATGAATTCAATCATTTGAATGGTTTCATTCAGCTTTACAAGATTCTCTTTCTAGTCCCAACTCTTTCATTTAATTAACTTATTTATATCTTTAGCCTGTAACAATTTGTTTTAAATATTCTAAAACTTGCCTACTTTCATAATATGAATTCAATCATTTGAATGGTTTCATGCAGCTTTACAAGATTCTCTTTCTAGTCCCAACTCTTTCATTTTATTAACTGATTTATATCTTTCGCCTGTAACAATTTGTTTTAAATATTCTAAAACTTGCCTACTTGAATAATATGAATTCAATCATTTGAATGGTTTCATGCACCTTTAAAAGATTATTTTTCTAGGCCCAACTCTTTCATTTTATTAACTGATTTATATCTTTAGCCTGTAACAATTTGTTTTAAATATTCTAAAACTTGCCTACTTGAATAATATGAATTCAATCATTTGAATGGTTTCATGCACCTTTACAAGATTATTTTGCTAGGCCCAACTCTTTCAATAATTTAACTTATTTATATCTTTAGCCTGTAACAATTTGTTTTAAATATTCTAAAACTTGCCTACTTGAATAATATGAATTCAATCATTTGAATGGTTTCATGCACCTTTACAAGATTATTTTTCTAGTCCCAACTCTTTGATTTATTTACCTTATTTATATCTTTAGCCTGTAACAATTTGTTTTAAATATTCTACAACTTGCCTACATGAATAATATGAATTCAATCATTAGAATGGTTTCATGCAGCTTTAAAAGATTCCCTTTCTAGTCCCAACGCTTTAATTTAATTAACTTATTTATATATTTAGCCTGTAACAATTTGTTTTAAATATTCTAAAACTTGCCTACTTTAATAATATGAATTCAATCATTTGAATGGTTTCATGCAGCGTTACACGATTCTCTTTCTAGTCTCAACTCTTTCATTTAATTAACCTATTTATATCATTAGCCTGTAACAATTTGTTTTAAATATTCTAAAACTTGCCTACATGAATAATATGAATTCAATCATTTGAATGGTTTCATGCAGCTTTACAAGATTCTCATTCTAGTCCCAACACTTTCATTTAATTACCCTATTTATATCATTAGCCTCTAACAACTTGTTTTAAATATTCTAAAACTTACCTACTTGAATAATATGAATTCAATCATTTGAATGGTTTCATTCAGCTTTACAAGATTCTCTTTCTAGTCCCAACTCTTTCATTTAATTAACTTATTTATATCTTTAGCCTGTAACAATTTGTTTTAAATATTCTAAAACTTGCCTACTTGAATAATATGAATTCAATCATTCGAATGGTTTCAAGCAGCTTTACAAGATTCTCATTCTAGTCCCAACACTTTCATTTAATTACCCTATTTATATCATTAGCCTCTAACAATTTGTTTTAAATATTCTAAAACTTACCTACTTGAATAATATGAATTCAATCATTTGAATGGTTTCATGCAGCTTTACAAGATTCTCTTTCTAGTCCCAACTCTTTCATTTAATTAACCAATTTATATCTTTAGCCTGTAAAAATTTCTTTTAAATATTCTAAAACTTGCCTACTTGAATAATATGAATTCAATCATTTGACTGGTTTCATGCAACTTTACAAGATTTTCTTTCTAGTCCCAACTCTTTCATTTCATTAACATATTTATATCTTTAGCCTGTAACTATTTGTTTTAAATATTCTAAAACTTGCCTACGTGAATAATATGAATTCAATCATTTGACTGGTTACATGCAGCTTCACAAGATTCTCTTTCTAGTCCCAACTCTTTCATTTAATTAACTCAATTATATCGTTAGCCTGTAACAATTTGTTTTAAATATTCTAAAACTTACCTACTTGAATAATATGAATTCAATCATTTGACTGGTTACATGCAGCTTCACAAGATTCTCTTTCTAGTCCCAACTCTTTCATTTAATTAACTCATTTATATCGTTAGCCTGTAACAATTTGTTTTAAATATTCTAAAACTTGCCTACTTTAATAATATGAATTCAATCATTTGAATGGTTTCATGCAGCTTTACAAGATTCTCTTACTAACGCCAGTTCTTTCATTTAAATAACCCATTTATATCATTAGCCTGTAACAATTTGTTTTTAATATTCTAAAACTTGCCTACTTGAATAATATGAATTCAATCATTTGAATGGTTTCATCCAGCTTTACAAGATTCTCTTTCTTGTCCCACCTTTTTCATTTAATTAACTTATTTATATCTTTAGCCTGTAACAATTTGTTTTAAATATTCTAAAACTTGCCTACTTTAATAATATGAATTCAATCATTTGAATGGTTTCATGCAGCTTTACAATATTCTCTTTCTAGTCCCAACTCTTACATTTTATTAACTGCTTTATATCTTTCGCCTGTAAGAATTTGTTTAAAATATTCTAAAACTTGCCTACTTGAATAATATGAATTCAATCATTTGACTGGTCTCATGCAGCTTTACAAGATTCTCTTTCTAGTCCCAACTCTTTCATTCAATTAACTTATTTATATCTTAAGCCTGGAACAATTTGTTTTAAATATACTAAAACTTGCCTACTTGAATAATATGAATTCAATCATTTGAATGTTTTCATGCAGCTTTACAAGATTCTTTTACTTGTCCCAACTCTTTCATTCAATTAACTTATTTATATCTTTAGCCTATAACAATTTGTTTTAAATATTCTAAAACTTGCCTTCTTGAATAATATGAATGCAATCATTGGACTGGTTTCATGCAGCTTTACAAGATTATCTTACTAACGCCAGTTCTTTCATTTAATTAACCCTTTTATATCTTTAGCCTGTAACAATTTGTTTTAAATATTCTAAAACTTGCCTACTTTAATAATATGAATTCAATCATTTGAATGGTTTCATGCAGCTTTACAAGATTCTCTTACTAACGCCAGTTCTTTCATTTAAATCACCCATTTATATCTTTAGCCTGAACAATTTGTTTCAAATATTCTAAAACTTGCCTACTTGAATAATATGAATTCAATCATTTGAATGGTTTCATGCAGCTTTACAAGATTCTCTTTCTAGTCCCAACTCTTTCATTTAATTAACCTATTTATATCATTAGCCTGTAACAATTTGTTTTTAATATTCTAAAACTTACCTACTTGAATAATATGAATTCAATCATTTGAATGGTTTCATCCAGCTTTACAAGATTCTCTTTCTTCTCCCACCTTTTTCATTTAATTAACTTATTTATATCTTTAGCCTGTAACAATTTGTTTTAAATATTCTAAAACTTGCCTACTTTTATAATATGAATTCAATCATTTGAATGGTTTCATGCAGCTTTACAAGATTCTCTTTCTAGTCCCAACTCTTTCATTTTATTAACTGATTTATATCTTTCGCCTGTAACAATTTGATTTAAATATTCTAAAACTTGCCTACTTGAATAATATGAATTCAATCATTTGAATGGTTTCATGCACCTTTAAAAGATTATTTTTCTAGGCCCAACTCTTTCATTTTATTAACTGATTTATATCTTTAGCCTGTAACAATTTGTTTTAAATATTCTAAAACTTGCCTACTTGAATAATATGAATTCAATCATTTGAATGGTTTCATGCACCTTTACAAGATTATTTTGCTAGGCCCAACTCTTTCAATAATTTAACTTATTTATATCTTTAGCCTGTAACAATTTGTTTTAAATATTCTAAAACTTGCCTACTTGAATAATATGAATTCAATCATTTGAATGGTTTCATGCACCTTTACAAGATTATTTTTCTAGTCCCAACTCTTTGATTTATTTAACTTATTTATATCTTTAGCCTGTAACAATTTGTTTTAAATATTCTACAACTTGCCTACATGAATAATATGAATTCAATCATTAGAATGGTTTCATGCAGCTTTAAAAGATTCCCTTTCTAGTCCCAACGCTTTAATTTAATTAACTTATTTATATCTTTAGCCTGTAACAATTTGTTTTAAATATTCTAAAACTTGCCTACTTTAATAATATGAATTCAATCATTTGAATGGTTTCATGCAGCGTTACACGATTCTCTTTCTAGTCCCAACTTTTCATTTAATTAACCTATTTAAATCATTAGCCTGTAACAATTTGTTTTAAATATTCTAAAACTTGCCTACATGAATAATATGAATTCAATCATTTGAATGGTTTCATGCAGCTTTACAAGATTCTCATTCTAGTCCCAACACTTTCATTTAATTACCCTATTTATATCATTAGCCTCTAACAATTTGTTTTAAATATTCTAAAACTTACCTACTTGAATAATATGAATTCAATCATTTGAATGGTTTCATTCAGCTTTACAAGATTCTCTTTCTAGTCCCAACTCTTTCATTTAATTAACTTATTTATATCTTTAGCCTGTAACAATTTGTTTTAAATATTCTAAAACTTGCCTACTCGAATAATATGAATTCAATCATTTGAATGGTTTCATGCAGCTTTACAAGATTCTCATTCTAGTCCCAACACTTTCATTTAATTACCCTATTTATATCATTAGCCTCTAACAATTTGTTTTAAATATTCTAAAACTTACCTACTTGAATAATATGAATTCAATCATTTGACTGGTTACATGCAGCTTCACAAGATTCTCTTTCTAGTCCCAACTCTTTCATTTAATTAACTCATTTATATCGTTAGCCTGTAACAATTTCTTTTAAATATTCTAAAACTTGCCTACTTTAATAATATGAATTCAATCATTTGAATGGTTTCATGCAGCTTTACAAGATTCTCTTACTAACGCCAGTTCTTTCATTTAAATCACCCATTTATATCTTTAGCCTGAACAATTTGTTTCAAATATTCTAAAACTTGCCTACTTGAATAATATGAATTCAATCATTTGAATGGTTTCATGCAGCTTTACAAGATTCTCTTTCTAGTCCCAACTCTTTCATTTAATTAACCTATTTATATCATTAGCCTGTAACAATTTGTTTTTAATATTCTAAAACTTGCCTACTTGAATAATATGAATTCAATCATTTGAATGGTTTCATCCAGCTTTACAAGATTCTCTTTCTTCTCCCACCTTTTTCATTTAATTAACTTATTTATATCTTTAGCCTGTAACAATTTGTTTTAAATATTCTAAAACTTGCCTACTTTTATAATATGAATTCAATCATTTGAATGGTTTCATGCAGCTTTACAAGATTCTCTTTCTAGTCCCAACTCTTTCATTTTATTAACTGATTTATATCTTTCGCCTGTAACAATTTGTTTTAAATATTCTAAAACTTGCCTACTTGAATAATATGAATTCAATCATTTGAATGGTTTCATGCACCTTTAAAAGATTATTTTTCTAGGCCCAACTCTTTCATTTTATTAACTGATTTATATCTTTAGCCTGTAACAATTTGTTTTAAATATTCTAAAACTTGCCTACCTGAATAATATGAATTCAATCATTTGAATGGTTTCATGCACCTTTACAAGATTATTTTGCTAGGCCCAACTCTTTCAATAATTTAACTTATTTATATCTTTAGCCCGTAACAATTTGTTTTAAATATTCTAAAACTTGCCTACTTGAATAATATGAATTCAATCATTTGAATGGTTTCATGCACCTTTACAAGATTATTTTTCTAGTCCCAACTCTTTGATTTATTTAACTTATTTATATCTTTAGCCTGTAACAATTTGTTTTAAATATTCTACAACTGGCCTACATGAATAATATGAATTCAATCATTAGAATGGTTTCATGCAGCTTTAAAAGATTCCCTTTCTAGTCCCAACGCTTTAATTTAATTAACTTATTTATATCTTTAGCCTGTAACAATTTGTTTTAAATATTCTAAAACTTGCCTACTTTAATAATATGAATTCAATCATTTGAATGGTTTCATGCAGCGTTACACGATTCTCTTTCTAGTCCCAACTCTTTCATTTAATTAACCTATTTATATCATTAGCCTGTAACAATTTGTTTTAATTATTCTAAAACTTGCCTACATGAATAATATGAATTCAATCATTTGAATGGTTTCATGCAGCTTTACAAGATTCTCATTCTAGTCCCAACACTTTCATTTAATTACCCTATATATATCATAAGCCTCTAACAATTTTTTTTAAATATTCTAAAACTTACCTACTTGAATAATATGAATTCAATCATTTGAATGGTTTCATTCAGCTTTACAAGATTCTCTTTCTAGTCCCAACTCTTTCATTTAATTAACTTATTTATATCTTTAGCCTGTAACAATTTGTTTTAAATATTCTAAAACTTGCCTACTTGAATAATATGAATTCAATCATTCGAATGGTTTCAAGCAGCTTTACAAGATTCTCATTCTAGTCCCAACACTTTCATTTAATTACCCTATTTATATCATTAGCCTCTAACAATTTGTTTTAAATATTCTAAAACTTACCTACTTGAATAATATGAATTCAATCATTTGAATGGTTTCATGCAGCTTTACAAGATTCTCTTTCTAGTCCCAACTCTTTCATTTAATTAACCTATTTATATCATTAGCCTGTAACAATTTGTTTTAAATATTCTAAAACTTGCCTACTTTTATAATATGAATTCAATCATTTGAATGGTTTCATTCAGCTTTACAAGATTCTCTTTCTAGTCCCAACTCTTTCATTTAATTAACTTATTTATATCTTTAGCCTGTAACAATTTGTTTTAAATATTCTAAAACTTGCCTACTTTTATAATATGAATTCAATCATTTGAATGGTTTCATGCAGCTTTACAAGATTCTCTTTCTAGTCCCAACTCTTTCATTTTATTAACTGATTTATATCTTTCGCCTGTAACAATTTGTTTTAAATATTCTAAAACTTGCCTACTTGAATAATATGAATTCAATCATTTGAATGGTTTCATGCACCTTTAAAAGATTATATTTCTAGGCCCAACTCTTTCATTTTATTAACTGATTTATATCTTTAGCCTGTAACAATTTGTTTTAAATATTCTAAAACTTGCCTACTTGAATAATATGAATTCAATCATTTGAATGGTTTCATGCACCTTTACAAGATTATTTTGCTAGGCCCAACTCTTTCAATAATTTAACTTATTTATATCTTTAGCCTGTAACAATTTGTTTTAAATATTCTAAAACTTGCCTACTTGAATAATATGAATTCAATCATTTGAATGGTTTCATGCACCTTTACAAGATTATTTTTCTAGTCCCAACTCTTTGATTTATTTAACTTATTTATATCTTTAGCCTGTAACAATTTGTTTTAAATATTCTACAACTTGCCTACATGAATAATATGAATTCAATCATTAGAATGGTTTCATGCAGCTTTAAAAGATTCCCTTTCTAGTCCCAACGCTTTAATTTAATTAACTTATTTATATATTTAGCCTGTAACAATTTGTTTTAAATATTCTAAAACTTGCCTACTTTAATAATATGAATTCAATCATTTGAATGGTTTCATGCAGCGTTACACGATTCTCTTTCTAGTCCCAACTCTTTCATTTAATTATCCTATTTATATCATTAGCCTGTAACAATTTGTTTTAAATATTCTAAAACTTGCCTACATGAATAATATGAATTCAATCATTTGAATGGTTTCATGCAGCTTTACAAGATTCTCATTCTAGTCCCAACACTTTCATTTAATTACCCTATTTATATCATTAGCCTCTAACAACTTGTTTTAAATATTCTAAAACTTACCTACTTGAATAATATGAATTCAATCATTTGAATGGTTTCATTCAGCTTTACAAGATTCTCTTTCTAGTCCCAACTCTTTCATTTAATTAACTTATTTATATCTTTAGCCTGTAACAATTTGTTTTAAATATTCTAAAACTTGCCTACTTTCATAATATGAATTCAATCATTTGAATGGTTTCATGCAGCTTTACAAGATTCTCTTTCTAGTCCCAACTCTTTCATTTTATTAACTGATTTATATCTTTCGCCTGTAACAATTTGTTTTAAATATTCTAAAACTTGCCTACTTGAATAATATGAATTCAATCATTTGAATGGTTTCATGCACCTTTAAAAGATTATTTTTCTAGGCCCAACTCTTTCATTTTATTAACTGATTTATATCTTTAGCCTGTAACAATTTGTTTTAAATATTCTAAAACTTGCCTACTTGAATAATATGAATTCAATCATTTGAATGGTTTCATGCACCTTTACAAGATTATTTTGCTAGGCCCAACTCTTTCAATAATTTAACTTATTTATATCTTTAGCCTGTAACAATTTGTTTTAAATATTCTAAAACTTGCCTACTTGAATAATATGAATTCAATCATTTGAATGGTTTCATGCACCTTTACAAGATTATTTTTCTAGTCCCAACTCTTTGATTTATTTACCTTATTTATATCTTTAGCCTGTAACAATTTGTTTTAAATATTCTACAACATGCCTACATGAATAATATGAATTCAATCATTAGAATGGTTTCATGCAGCTTTAAAAGATTCCCTTTCTAGTCCCAACGCTTTAATTTAATTAACTTATTTATATATTTAGCCTGTAACAATTTGTTTTAAATATTCTAAAACTTGCCTACTTTAATAATATGAATTCAATCATTTGAATGGTTTCATGCAGCGTTACACGATTCTCTTTCTAGTCTCAACTCTTTCATTTAATTAACCTATTTATATCATTAGCCTGTAACAATTTGTTTTAAATATTCTAAAACTTGCCTACATGAATAATATGAATTCAATCATTTGAATGGTTTCATGCAGCTTTACAAGATTCTCATTCTAGTCCCAACACTTTCATTTAATTACCCTATTTATATCATTAGCCTCTAACAACTTGTTTTAAATATTCTAAAACTTACCTACTTGAATAATATGAATTCAATCATTCGAATGGTTTCAAGCAGCTTTACAAGATTCTCATTCTAGTCCCAACACTTTCATTTAATTACCCTATTTATATCATTAGCCTCTAACAATTTGTTTTAAATATTCTAAAACTTACCTACTTGAATAATATGAATTCAATCATTTGAATGGTTTCATGCAGCTTTACAAGATTCTCTTTCTAGTCCCAACTCTTTCATTTAATTAACCAATTTATATCTTTCGCCTGTAACAATTTGTTTTAAATATTCTAAAACTTGCCTACTTGAATAATATGAATTCAATCATTTGAATGGTTTCATGCACCTTTAAAAGATTATTTTTCTAGGCCCAACTCTTTCATTTTATTAACTGATTTATATCTTTAGCCTGTAACAATTTGTTTTAAATATTCTAAAACTTGCCTACTTGAATAATATGAATTCAATCATTTGAATGGTTTCATGCACCTTTACAAGATTATTTTGCTAGGCCCAACTCTTTCAATAATTTAACTTATTTATATCTTTAGCCTGTAACAATTTGTTTTAAATATTCTAAAACTTGCCTACTTGAATAATATGAATTCAATCATTTGAATGGTTTCATGCACCTTTACAAGATTATTTTTCTAGTCCCAAGTCTTTGATTTATTTAACTTATTTATATCTTTAGCCTGTAACAATTTGTTTTAAATATTCTACAACTTGCCTACATGAATAATATGAATTCAATCATTAGAATGGTTTCATGCAGCTTTAAAAGATTCCCTTTCTAGTCCCAACGCTTTAATTTAATTAACTTATTTATATCTTTAGCCTGTAACAATTTGTTTTAAATATTCTAAAACTTGCCTACTTTAATAATATGAATTCAATCATTTGAATGGTTTCATGCAGCGTTACACGATTCTCTTTCTAGTCCCAACTCTTTCATTTAATTAACCTATTTATATCATTAGCCTGTAACAATTTGTTTTAAATATTCTAAAACTTGCCTACATGAATAATATGAATTCAATCATTTGAATGGTTTCATGCAGCTTTACAAGATTCTCATTCTAGTCCCAACACTTTCATTTAATTACCCTATTTATATCATTAGCCTCTAACAATTTGTTTTAAATATTCTAAAACTTACCTACTTGAATAATATGAATTCAATCATTTGAATGGTTTCATTCAGCTTTACAAGATTCTCTTTCTAGTCCCAACTCTTTCATTTAATTAACTTATTTATATCTTTAGCCTGTAACAATTTGTTTTAAATATTCTAAAACTTGCCTACTTGAATAATATGAATTCAATCATTCGAATGGTTTCAAGCAGCTTTACAAGATTCTCATTCTAGTCCCAACACTTTCATTTAATTACCCTATTTATATCATTAGCCTCTAACAATTTGTTTTAAATATTCTAAAACTTACCTACTTGAATAATATGAATTCAATCATTTGAATGGTTTCATGCAGCTTTACAAGATTCTCTTTCTAGTCCCAACTCTTTCATTTAATTAACCAATTTATATCTTTAGCCTGTAAAAATTTGTTTTAAATATTCTAAAACTTGCCTACTTGAATAATATGAATTCAATCATTTGACTGGTTTCATGCAACTTTACAAGATTTTCTTTCTAGTCCCAACTCTTTCATTTCATTAACATATTTATATCTTTAGCCTGTAACTATTTGTTTTAAATATTCTAAAACTTGCCTACGTGAATAATATGAATTCAATCATTTGACTGGTTACATGCAGCTTCACAAGATTCTCTTTCTAGTCCCAACTCTTTCATTTAATTAACTCATTTATATCGTTAGCCTGTAACAATTTGTTTTTAATATTCTAAAACTTGCCTACTTGAATAATATGAATTCAATCATTTGAATGGTTTCATCCAGCTTTACAAGATTCTCTTTCTTGTCCCACCTTTTTCATTTAATTAACTTATTTATATCTTTAGCCTGTAACAATTTGTTTTAAATATTCTAAAACTTGCCTACTTTAATAATATGAATTCAATCATTTGAATGGTTTCATGCAGCTTTACAATATTCTGTTTCTAGTCCCAACTCTTACATTTTATTAACTGCTTTATATCTTTCGCCTGTAACAATTTGTTTTAAATATTCTAAAACTTGCCTACTTGAATAATATGAATTCAATCATTTGACTGGTCTCATGCAGCTTTACAAGATTCTCTTTCTAGTCCCAACTCTTTCATTCAATTAACTTATTTATATCTTAAGCCTGGAACAATTTGTTTTAAATATACTAAAACTTGCCTACTTGAATAATATGAATTCAATCATTTGAATGTTTTCATGCAGCCTTACAAGATTCTTTTACTTGTCCCAACTGTTTCATTCAATTAACTTATTTATATCTTTAGCCTATAACAATTTGTTTTAAATATTCTAAAACTTGCCTTCTTGAATAATATGAATGCAATCATTGGACTGGTTTCATGCGGCTTTACAAGATTATCTTACTAACGCCAGTTCTTTCATTTAATTAACCCTTTTATATCTTTAGCCTGTAACAATTTGTTTTAAATATTCTAAAACTTGCCTACTTGAATAATATGAATTCAATCATTTGACTGGTTTCATGCAACTTTACAAGATTTTCTTTCTAGTCCCAACTCTTTCATTTCATTAACATATTTATATCTTTAGCCTGTAACTATTTGTTTTAAATATTCTAAAACTTGTCTACGTGAATAATATGAATTCAATCATTTGACTGGTTACATGCAGCTTCACAAGATTCTCTTTCTAGTCCCAACTCTTTCATTTAATTAACTCATTTATATCGTTAGCCTGTAACAATTACTTTTAAATATTCTAAAACTTGCCTACTTTAATAATATGAATTCAATCATTTGAATGGTTTCATGCAGCTTTACAAGATTCTCTTACTAACGCCAGTTCTTTCATTTAAATCACCCATTTATATCTTTAGCCTGAACAATTTGTTTCAAATATTCTAAAACTTGCCTACATGAATAATATGAATTCAATCATTTGAATGGTTTCATGCAGCTTTACAAGATTCTCATTCTAGTCCCAACACTTTCATTTAATTACCCTATTTATATCATTAGCCTCTAACAATTTGTTTTAAATATTCTAAAACTTACCTACTGGAATAATATGAATTCAATCATTTGAATGGTTTCATTCAGCTTTACAAGATTCTCTTTCTAGTCCCAACTCTTTCATTTAATTAACTTATTTATATCTTTAGCCTGTAACAATTTGTTTTAAATATTCTAAAACTTGCCTACTTGAATAATATGAATTCAATCATTCGAATGGTTTCAAGCAGCTTTACAAGATTCTCATTCTAGTCCCAACACTTTCATTTAATTACCCTATTTATATCATTAGCCTCTAACAATTTGTTTTAAATATTCTAAAACTTACCTACTTGAATAATATGAATTCAATCATTTGAATGGTTTCATGCAGCTTTACAAGATTCTCTTTCTAGTCCCAACTCTTTCATTTAATTAACCAATTTATATCTTTCGCCTGTAACAATTTGTTTTAAATATTCTAAAACTTGCCTACTTGAATAATATGAATTCAATCATTTGAATGGTTTCATGCACCTTTAAAAGATTATTTTTCTAGGCCCAACTCTTTCATTTTATTAACTGATTTATATCTTTAGCCTGTAACAATTTGTTTTAAATATTCTAAAACTTGCCTACTTGAATAATATGAATTCAATCATTTGAATGGTTTCATGCACCTTTACAAGATTATTTTGCTAGGCCCAACTCTTTCAATAATTTAACTTATTTATATCTTTAGCCTGTAACAATTTGTTTTAAATATTCTAAAACTTGCCTACTTGAATAATATGAATTCAATCATTTGAATGGTTTCATGCACCTTTACAAGATTATTTTTCTAGTCCCAACTCTTTGATTTATTTAACTTATTTATATCTTTAGCCTGTAACAATTTGTTTTAAATATTCTACAACTTGCCTACATGAATAATATGAATTCAATCATTAGAATGGTTTCATGCAGCTTTAAAAGATTCCCTTTCTAGTCCCAACGCTTTAATTTAATTAACTAATTTATATCTTTAGCCTGTAACAATTTGTTTTAAATATTCTAAAACTTGCCTACTTTAATAATATGAATTCAATCATTTGAATGGTTTCATGCAGCGTTACACGATTCTCTTTCTAGTCCCAACTCTTTCATTTAATTAACCTATTTATATCATTAGCCTGTAACAATTTGTTTTAAATATTCTAAAACTTGCCTACATGAATAATATGAATTCAATCATTTGAATGGTTTCATGCAGCTTTACAAGATTCTCATTCTAGTCCCAACACTTTCATTTAATTACCCTATTTATATCATTAGCCTCTAACAATTTGTTTTAAATATTCTAAAACTTACCTACTTGAATAATATGAATTCAATCATTTGAATGGTGTCATTCAGCTTTACAAGATTCTCTTTCTAGTCCCAACTCTTTCATTTAATTAACTTATTTATATCTTTAGCCTGTAACAATTTGTTTTAAATATTCTTAAACTTGCCTACTTGAATAATATGAATTCAATTATTCGAATGGTTTCAAGCAGCTTTACAAGATTCTCTTTCTAGTCCCAACTCTTTCATTTAATTAACCAATTTATATCTTTAGCCTGTAAAAATTTGTTTTAAATATTCTAAAACTTGCCTACTTGAATAATATGAATTCAATCATTTGACTGGTTTCATGCAACTTTACAAGATTTTCTTTCTAGTCCCAACTCTTTCATTTCATTAACATATTTATATCTTTAGCCTGTAACTATTTGTTTTAAATATTCTAAAACTTGCCTACGTGAATAATATGAATTCAATCATTTGACTGGTTACATGCAGCTTCACAAGATTCTCTTTCTAGTCCCAACTCTTTCATTTAATTAACTCATTTATATCGTTAGCCTGTAACAATTTTTTTTAAATATTCTAAAACTTGCCTACTTTAATACTATGAATTCAATCATTTGAATGGTTTCATGCAGCTTTACAAGATTCTCTTACTAACGCCAGTTCTTTCATTTAAATAACCCATTTATATCTTTAGCCTGAACAATTTGTTTCAAATATTCTAAAACTTGCCTACTTGAATAATATGAATTCAATCATTTGAATGGTTTCACGCAGCTTTACAAGATTCTCTTTCTAGTCCCAACTCTTTCATTTAATTAACCTATTTATATCATTAGCCTGTAACAATTTGTTTTAAATATTCTAAAACTTGCCTACTTGAATAATATGAATTCAATCATTTGAATGGTTTCATCCAGCTTTACAAGATTCTCTTTCTTGTCCCACCTTTTTCATTTAATTAACTTATTTATATCTTTAGCCTGTAACAATTTGTTTTAAATATTCTAAAACTTGCCTACTTTAATAATATGAATTCAATCATTTGAATGGTTTCATGCAGCTTTACAATATTCTCTTTCTAGTCCCAACTCTTACATTTTATTAACTGCTTTATATCTTTCGCCTGTAACAATTTGTTTTAAATATTCTAAAACTTGCCTACTTGAATAATATGAATTCAATCATTTGAATGGTTTCATGCACCTTTAAAAGATTATTTTTCTAGGCCCAACTCTTTCAATTAATTAACTTATTTATATCTTTAGCCTGTAACAATTTGTTTTAAATATTCTAAAACTTGCCTACTTGAATAATATGAATTCAATCAGTTGACTGGTTACATCCAACTTTACAAGATTCTCGTTCTAGTCCCAATTCTTTCATTTAATTAACCCATTTATATCGTTAGCCTGTAACAATTTGTTTTAAATATTCTAAAACTTGCCTACTTGAATAATATGAATTCAATCATTTGACTGGTTTCATGCAGCTTTACAAGATTCTCTTACTAATGCCAGTTATTTATTTTAATTAACCCTTTTATATCTTTAGCCTCTAATAATTTGTTTTAAATATTCTAAAACTTGCCTACTTGAATAATATGAATTCGAGTAATTGAATGGTTTCATGCAGCTTTACAAGATTCTCCTTCT
Organism: Lycorma delicatula; assembly: GCF_047948215.1. Classification (NCBI taxonomy): domain Eukaryota; kingdom Metazoa; phylum Arthropoda; class Insecta; order Hemiptera; family Fulgoridae; genus Lycorma; species Lycorma delicatula. Next base: position 122,059,075 of record NC_134457.1, read on the forward strand.
AGTCGTAACTCTTTCATTTAATTAACTTATTTATAACTTTAGCCTGTAACAATTTGTTTTAAATATTATAAAACTTGCCTACTTTAATAATAGGAATTCAATCATTTGAATGGTTTCATGCAGCTTTAAAAGATTCTCTTTCTAGTCCCAACTCTTTCATTTAATTAACCAATTTCTATCTTTAGCCTGTAAAAATTTGTTTTAAATATTCTAAAACTTGCCTACTTGAATAATATGAATTCAATCATTTGACTGGTTTCATGCACCTTTACAAGATTCTCTTTCTAGTCCCAACTCTTTCATTTAATTAACCTATTTATATCATTAGCCTGTAACAATTTGTTTTAAATATTCTAAAACTTGCCTACATGAATAATATGAATTCAATCATTTGAATGGTTTCATGCACCTTTAAAAGATTATTTTTCTAGGCCCAACTCTTTCATTTTATTAACTGATTTATATCTTTAGCCTGTAACAATTTGTTTTAAATATTCTAAAACTTGCCTACTTGAATAATATGAATTCAATCATTTGAATGGTTTCATGCACCTTTACAAGATTCCCTTTCTAGTCCCAACGCTTTAATTTAATTAACTTATTTATATCTTTAGCCTGTAACAATTTGTTTTAAATATTCTAAAACTTGCCTACTTGAATAATATGAATTCAATAATTTGAATGGTTTCATGCACCTTTACTTTTTTTTTTTTCTAGTCCCAACTCTTTGATTTATTTAACTTATTTATATCTTTAGCCTGTAACAATTTGTTTTAAATATTCTACAACTTGCCTACATGAATAATATGAATTCAATCATTAGAATGGTTTCATGCAGCTTTAAAAGATTCCCTTTCTAGTCCCAACGCTTTAATTTAATTAACTTATTTATATCTTTAGCCTGTAACAATTTGTTTTAAATATTCTAAAACTTGCCTACTTTAATAATATGAATTCAATCATTTGAATGGTTTCATGCAGCGTTACACGATTCTCTTTCTAGTCCCAACTCTTTCATTTAATTAACCTATTTATATCATTAGCCTGTAACAATTTGTTTTAAATATTCTAAAACTTGCCTACATGAATAATATGAATTCAATCATTTGAATGGTTTCATGCAGCTTTACAAGATTCTCATTCTAGTCCCAACACTTTCATTTAATTACCCTATTTATATCATTAGCCTCTAACAATTTGTTTTAAATATTCTAAAACTTACCTACTTGAATAATATGAATTCAATCATTTGAATGGTTTCATTCAGCTTTACAAGATTCTCTTTCTAGTCCCAACTCTTTCATTTAATTAACTTATTTATATCTTTAGCCTGTAACAATTTGTTTTAAATATTCTAAAACTTGCCTACTTGAATAATATGAATTCAATCATTCGAATGGTTTCAAGCAGCTTTACAAGATTCTCTTTCTAGTCCCAACTCTTTCATTTAATTAACCAATTTATATCTTTAGCCTGTAAAAATTTGTTTTAAATATTCTAAAACTTGCCTACTTGAATAATATGAATTCAATCATTTGACTGGTTTCATGCAACTTTACAAGATTTTCTTTCTAGTCCCAACTCTTTCATTTCATTAACATATTTATATCTTTAGCCTGTAACTATTTGTTTTAAATATTCTAAAACTTGCCTACGTGAATAATATGAATTCAATCATTTGACTGGTTACATGCAGCTTCACAAGATTCTCTTTCTAGTCCCAACTCTTTCATTTAATTAACTCATTTATATCGTTAGCCTGTAACAATTTGTTTTAAATATTCTAAAACTTGCCTACTTTAATAATATGAATTCAATCATTTGAATGGTTTCATGCAGCTTTACAAGATTCTCTTACTAACGCCAGTTCTTTCATTTAAATAACCCATTTATATCTTTAGCCTGAACAATTTGTTTCAAATATTCTAAAACTTGCCTACTTGAATAATATGAATTCAATAATTTGAATGGTTTCATGCAGCTTTACAAGATTCTCTTTCTAGTCCCAACTCTTTCATTTAATTAACCTATTTATATCATTAGCCTGTAACAATTTGTTTTTAATATTCTAAAACTTGCCTACTTGAATAATATGAATTCAATCATTTGAATGGTTTCATCCAGCTTTACAAGATTCTCTTTCTTGTCCCACCTTTTTCATTTAATTAACTTATTTATATCTTTAGCCTGTAACAATTTGTTTTAAATATTCTAAAACTTGCCTACTTTAATAATATGAATTCAATCATTTGAATGGTTTCATGCAGCTTTACAATATTCTCTTTCTAGTCCCAACTCTTTCATTTAATTAACTTATTTATAACTTTAGCCTGTAACAATTTGTTTTAAATATTATAAAACTTGCCTACTTTAATAATATGAATTCAATCATTTGAATGGTTTCATGCAGCTTTAAAAGATTCTCTTTCTAGTCCCAACTCTTTCATTTAATTAACCAATTTCTATCTTTAGCCTGTAAAAATTTGTTTTAAATATTCTAAAACTTGCCTACTTGAATAATATGAATTCAATCATTTGACTGGTTTCATGCACCTTTACAAGAATCTCTTTCTAGTCCCAACTCTTTCATTTCATTAACATATTTATATCTTTAGCCTGTAACTATTTGTTTTTAATATTCTAAAACTTGCCTACTTTAATAATATGAATTCAATCATATGAATGGTTTCATGCAGCTTTAAAAGATTCTCTTTCTAGTCCCAACTCTTTCATTTAATTAACCTATTTATATCATTAGCCTCTAACAATTTGTTTTAAATATTCTAAAACTTACCTACTTGAATAATATGAATTCAATCATTTCAATGGTTTCATGCAGCTTTACAAGATTCTCATTCTAGTCCCAACACTTTCATTTCATTAACCTATTTATATCATTAGCCTCTAACAATTTGTTTTAAATATTCTAAAACTTACCTACTTGAATAATATGAATTCAATCATTTGAATGGTTTCATGCAGCTTTACAAGATACTCTTTCTAGTCCCAACTCTTTCATTTAATTAACTCATTTATATCTTTAGCCTGTAACAATTTGTTTTAAATATTCTAAAACTTGCCTACTTGGATAATATGAATTCAATCATTTGAATGGTTTCATGCAGCTTTACAAGATTCTCTTACTAACGCCAGTTCTTTCATTTAAATAACCCATTTATATCTTTAGCCTGAACAATTTGTTTCAAATATTCTAAAACTTGCCTACTTGAATAATATGAATTCAATCATTTGAATGGTTTCATGCAGCTTTACAAGATTCTCTTTCTAGTCCCAACTCTTACATTTCATTAACATTTTTATATCTTTAGCCTGTAAATATTTGTTTTAAATATACTAAAACTTGCCTACTTGAATAATATGAATTCAATCATTTGACTGGTTACATGCAGCTTCACAAGATTCTCTTTCTAGTCCCAACTCTTTCATTTAATTAACTCATTTATATCGTTAGCTTGTAACAATTCGTTTTAAATATTCTAAAACTTGCCTACTTTAATAATATGAATTCAACCATTTGAATGGTTTCATGCAGCTTTACAAGATTCTCTTACTAACGCCAGTTCTTTCATTTAAATAACCGATTTATATCTTTAGCCTGAACAATTTGTTTTAAATATTCTAAAACTTGCCTACTTGAATAATATGAATTCAATCATTTGAATGGTTTCATGCACGTTTAAAAGATTATTTTTCTAGGCCCAACTCTTTCAATTAATTAACTTATTTATATCTTTAGCCTGTAACAATTTGTTTTAAATATTGTAAAACTTGCCTACTCTTATAATATGAATTCAATCATTTGAATGGTTTAATGCAGCTTTACAAGATTCTCTTTGTAGTCCCAACTCTTTCATTTTATTAACTTATTTATATCTTTAGCCTGTAACAATTTGTTTTAAATATTCTAAAACTTGCCTACTTGAATAATATGAATTCAATCATTTGAATGGTTTCATGCAGCGTTACACGATTCTCTTTCTAGTCCCAACTCTTTCATTTAATTAACCTATTTATATCATTAGCCTGTAACAATTTGTTTTAAATATTCTAAAACTTGCCTACATGAATAATATGAATTCAATCATTTGAATGGTTTCATGCAGCTTTACAAGATTCTCTTTCTAGTCCCAACTCTTTCATTTAATTAACCAATTTATATCTTTCGCCTGTAACAATTTGTTTTAAATATTCTAAAACTTGCCTACTTGAATAATATGAATTCAATCATTTGTATGGTTTCATGCACCTTTACAAGATTATTTTGCTAGGCCCAACTCTTTCAATAATTTAACTTATTTATATCTTTAGCCTGTAACAATTTGTTTTAAATATTCTAAAACTTGCCTACTTGAATAATATGAATTCAATCATTTGAATGGTTTCATGCACCTTTACAAGATTATTTTTCTAGTCCCAACTCTTTGATTTATTTAACTTATTTATATCTTTAGCCTGTAACAATTTGTTTTAAATATTCTACAACTTGCCTACATGAATAATATGAATTCAATCATTAGAATGGTTTCATGCAGCTTTAAAAGATTCCCTTTCTAGTCCCAACGCTTTAATTTAATTAACTTATTTATATCTTTAGCCTGTAACAATTTGTTTTAAATATTCTAAAACTTGCCTACTTTAATAATATGAATTCAATCATTTGAATGGTTTCATGCAGCGTTACACGATTCTCTTTCTAGTCCCAACTCTTTCATTTAATTAACCTATTTATATCATTAGCCTGTAACAATTTGTTTTAAATATTCTAAAACTTGCCTACATGAATAATATGAATTCAATCATTTGAATGGTTTCATGCAGCTTTACAAGATTCTCATTCTAGTCCCAACACTTTCATTTAATTACCCTATTTATATCATTAGCCTCTAACAATTTGTTTTAAATATTCTAAAACTTACCTACTTGAATAATATGAATTCAATCATTTGAATGGTTTCATTCAGCTTTACAAGATTCTCTTTCTAGTCCCAACTCTTTCATTTAATTAACTTATTTATATCTTTAGCCTGTAACAATTTGTTTTAAATATTCTAAAACTTGCCTACTTGAATAATATGAATTCAATCATTCGAATGGTTTCAAGCAGCTTTACAAGATTCTCTTTCTAGTCCCAACTCTTTCATTTAATTAACCAATTTATATCTTTAGCCTGTAAAAATTTGTTTTAAATATTCTAAAACTTGCCTACTTGAATAATATGAATTCAATCATTTGACTGGTTTCATGCAACTTTACAAGATTTTCTTTCTAGTCCCAACTCTTTCATTTCATTAACATATTTATATCTTTAGCCTGTAACTATTTGTTTTAAATATTCTAAAACTTGCCTAAGTGAATAATATGAATTCAATCATTTGACTGGTTACATGCAGCTTCACAAGATTCTCTTTCTAGTCCCAACTCTTTCATTTAATTAACTCATTTATATCGTTAGCCTGTAACAATTTGTTTTAAATATTCTAAAACTTGCCTACTTTAATAATATGAATTCAATCATTTGAATGGTTTCATGCAGCTTTACAAGATTCTCTTACTAACGCCAGTTCTTTCATTTAAATAACCCATTTATATCTTTAGCCTGAACAATTTGTTTCAAATATTCTAAAACTTGCCTACTTGAATAATATGAATTCAATAATTTGAATGGTTTCATGCAGCTTTACAAGATTCTCTTTCTAGTCCCAACTCTTTCATTTAATTAACCTATTTATATCATTAGCCTGTAACAATTTGTTTTTAATATTCTAAAACTTGCCTACTTGAATAATATGAATTCAATCATTTGAATGGTTTCATCCAGCTTTACAAGATTCTCTTTCTTGTCCCACCTTTTTCATTTAATTAACTTATTTATATCTTTAGCCTGTAACAATTTGTTTTAAATATTCTAAAACTTGCCTACTTTAATAATATGAATTCAATCATTTGAATGGTTTCATGCAGCTTTACAATATTCTCCTTCTAGTCGTAACTCTTTCATTTAATTAACTTATTTATAACTTTAGCCTGTAACAATTTGTTTTAAATATTATAAAACTTGCCTACTTTAATAATAGGAATTCAATCATTTGAATGGTTTCATGCAGCTTTAAACGATTCTCTTTCTAGTCCCAACTCTTTCATTTAATTAACCAATTTCTATCTTTAGCCTGTAAAAATTTGTTTTAAATATTCTAAAACTTGCCTACTTGAATAATATGAATTCAATCATTTGACTGGTTTCATGCACCTTTACAAGATTCTCTTTCTAGTCCCAACTCTTTCATTTAATTAACCTATTTATATCATTAGCCTGTAACAATTTGTTTTAAATATTCTAAAACTTGCCTACATGAATAATATGAATTCAATCATTTGAATGGTTTCATGCACCTTTAAAAGATTATTTTTCTAGGCCCAACTCTTTCATTTTATTAACTGATTTATATCTTTAGCCTGTAACAATTTGTTTTAAATATTCTAAAACTTGCCTACTTGAATAATATGAATTCAATCATTTGAATGGTTTCATGCACCTTTACAAGATTCCCTTTCTAGTCCCAACGCTTTAATTTAATTAACTTATTTATATCTTTAGCCTGTAACAATTTGTTTTAAATATTCTAAAACTTGCCTACTTGAATAATATGAATTCAATAATTTGAATGGTTTCATGCACCTTTACTTTTTTTTTTTTCTAGTCCCAACTCTTTGATTTATTTAACTTATTTATATCTTTAGCCTGTAACAATTTGTTTTAAATATTCTACAACTTGCCTACATGAATAATATGAATTCAATCATTAGAATGGTTTCATGCAGCTTTAAAAGATTCCCTTTCTAGTCCCAACGCTTTAATTTAATTAACTTATTTATATCTTTAGCCTGTAACAATTTGTTTTAAATATTCTAAAACTTGCCTACTTTAATAATATGAATTCAATCATTTGAATGGTTTCATGCAGCGTTACACGATTCTCTTTCTAGTCCCAACTCTTTCATTTAATTAACCTATTTATATCATTAGCCTGTAACAATTTGTTTTAAATATTCTAAAACTTGCCTACATGAATAATATGAATTCAATCATTTGAATGGTTTCATGCAGCTTTACAAGATTCTCATTCTAGTCCCAACACTTTCATTTAATTACCCTATTTATATCATTAGCCTCTAACAATTTGTTTTAAATATTCTAAAACTTACCTACTTGAATAATATGAATTCAATCATTTGAATGGTTTCATTCAGCTTTACAAGATTCTCTTTCTAGTCCCAACTCTTTCATTTAATTAACTTATTTATATCTTTAGCCTGTAACAATTTGTTTTAAATATTCTAAAACTTGCCTACTTGAATAATATGAATTCAATCATTCGAATGGTTTCAAGCAGCTTTACAAGATTCTCTTTCTAGTCCCAACTCTTTCATTTAATTAACCAATTTATATCTTTAGCCTGTAAAAATTTGTTTTAAATATTCTAAAACTTGCCTACTTGAATAATATGAATTCAATCATTTGACTGGTTTCATGCAACTTTACAAGATTTTCTTTCTAGTCCCAACTCTTTCATTTCATTAACATATTTATATCTTTAGCCTGTAACTATTTGTTTTAAATATTCTAAAACTTGCCTACGTGAATAATATGAATTCAATCATTTGACTGGTTACATGCAGCTTCACAAGATTCTCTTTCTAGTCCCAACTCTTTCATTTAATTAACTCATTTATATCGTTAGCCTGTAACAATTTGTTTTAAATATTCTAAAACTTGCCTACTTTAATAATATGAATTCAATCATTTGAATGGTTTCATGCAGCTTTACAAGATTCTCTTACTAACGCCAGTTCTTTCATTTAAATAACCCATTTATATCTTTAGCCTGAACAATTTGTTTCAAATATTCTAAAACTTGCCTACTTGAATAATATGAATTCAATAATTTGAATGGTTTCATGCAGCTTTACAAGATTCTCTTTCTAGTCCCAACTCTTTCATTTAATTAACCTATTTATATCATTAGCCTGTAACAATTTGTTTTTAATATTCTAAAACTTGCCTACTTGAATAATATGAATTCAATCATTTGAATGGTTTCATCCAGCTTTACAAGATTCTCTTTCTTGTCCCACCTTTTTCATTTAATTAACTTATTTATATCTTTAGCCTGTAACAATTTGTTTTAAATATTCTAAAACTTGCCTACTTTAATAATATGAATTCAATCATTTGAATGGTTTCATGCAGCTTTACAATATTCTCTTTCTAGTCCCAACTCTTTCATTTAATTAACTTATTTATAACTTTAGCCTGTAACAATTTGTTTTAAATATTATAAAACTTGCCTACTTTAATAATATGAATTCAATCATTTGAATGGTTTCATGCAGCTTTAAAAGATTCTCTTTCTAGTCCCAACTCTTTCATTTAATTAACCAATTTCTATCTTTAGCCTGTAAAAATTTGTTTTAAATATTCTAAAACTTGCCTACTTGAATAATATGAATTCAATCATTTGACTGGTTTCATGCACCTTTACAAGAATCTCTTTCTAGTCCCAACTCTTTCATTTCATTAACATATTTATATCTTTAGCCTGTAACTATTTGTTTTAAATATTCTAAAACTTGCCTACTTTAATAATATGAATTCAATCATATGAATGGTTTCATGCAGCTTTAAAAGATTCTCTTTCTAGTCCCAACTCTTTCATTTAATTAACCTATTTATATCATTAGCCTCTAACAATTTGTTTTAAATATTCTAAAACTTACCTACTTGAATAATATGAATTCAATCATTTCAATGGTTTCATGCAGCTTTACAAGATTCTCATTCTAGTCCCAACACTTTCATTTCATTAACCTATTTATATCATTAGCCTCTAACAATTTGTTTTAAATATTCTAAAACATACCTACTTGAATAATATGAATTCAATCATTTGAATGGTTTCATGCAGCTTTACAAGATACTCTTTCTAGTCCCAACTCTTTCATTTAATTAACTCATTTATATCTTTAGCCTGTAACAATTTGTTTTAAATATTCTAAAACTTGCCTACTTGGATAATATGAATTCAATCATTTGAATGGTTTCATGCAGCTTTACAAGATTCTCTTACTAACGCCAGTTCTTTCATTTAAATAACCCATTTATATCATTAGCCTGAACAATTTGTTTCAAATATTCTAAAACTTGCCTACTTGAATAATATGAATTCAATCATTTGAATGGTTTCATGCAGCTTTACAAGATTCTCTTTCTAGTCCCAACTCTTTCATTTAATTAACATATTTATATCATTAGCCTGTAACAATTTGTTTTTAATATTCTAAAACTTGCCTACTTGAATAATATGAATTCAATCATTTGAATGGTTTCATCCAGCTTTACAAGATTCTCTTTCTTGTCCCACCTTTTTCATTTAATTAACTTATTTATATCTTTAGCCTGTAACAATTTGTTTTAAATATTCTAAAACTTGCCTACTTTAATAATATGAATTTAATCATTTGAATGGTTTCATGCAGCTTTACAATATTCTCTTTCTAGTCCCAACTCTTTCATTTAATTAACTTATTTATAACTTTAGCCTGTAACAATTTGTTTTAAATATTATAAAACTTGCCTACTTTAATAATATGAATTCAATCATTTGAATGGTTTCATGCAGCTTTAAAAGATTCTCTTTCTAGTCACAACTCTTTCATTTAATTAACCAATTTCTATCTTTAGCCTGTAAAAATTTGTTTTAAATATTCTAAAACTTGCCTACTTGAATAATATGAATTCAATCATTTGACTGGTTTCATGCACCTTTACAAGATTCTCTTTCTAGTCCCAACTCTTTCATTTCATTAACATATTTATATCTTTAGCCTGTAACTATTTGTTTTAAATATTCTAAAACTTGCCTACTTTAATAATATGAATTCAATCATATGAATGGTTTCATGCAGCTTTAAAAGATTCTCTTTCTAGTCCCAACTCTTTCATTTAATTAAACTATTTATATCATTAGCCTCTAACAATTTGTTTTAAATATTCTAAAACTTACCTACTTGAATAATATGAATTCAATCATTTCAATGGTTTCATGCAGCTTTACAAGATTCTCATTCTAGTCCCAACACTTTCATTTCATTAACCTATTTATATCATTAGCCTCTAACAATTTGTTTTAAATATTCTAAAACTTACCTACTTGAATAATATGAATTCAATCATTTGAATGGTTTCATGCAGCTTTACAAGATTCTCTTTCTAGTCCCAACTCTTTCATTTAATTAACTCATTTATATCTTTAGCCTGTAACAATTTGTTTCAAATATACTAAAACTTGCCTACTTGGATAATATGAATTCAATCATTTGACTGGTTTCATGCAGCTTTACAAGATTCTCTTTCTAGTCCCAACTCTTACATTTCATTAATATTTTTATATCTTTAGCCTGTAAATATTTGTTTTAAATATACTAAAACTTGCCTACTTGAATAATATGAATTCAATCATTTGACTGGTTACATGCAGCTTCACAAGATTCTCTTTCTAGTCCCAACTCTTTCATTTAATTAACTCATTTATATCGTTAGCTTGTAACAATTCGTTTTAAATATTCTAAAACTTGCCTACTTTAATAATATGAATTCAACCATTTGAATGGTTTCATGCAGCTTTACAAGATTCTCTTACTAACGCCAGTTCTTTCATTTAAATAACCGATTTATATCTTTAGCCTGAACAATTTGTTTTAAATATTCTAAAACTTGCCTACTTGAATAATATGAATTCAATCATTTGAATGGTTTCATGCACGTTTAAAAGATTATTTTTCTAGGCCCAACTCTTTCAATTAATTAACTTATTTATATCTTTAGCCTGTAAGAATTTGTTTTAAATATTGTAAAACTTGCCTACTCTTATAATATGAATTCAATCATTTGAATGGTTTCATTCAGCTTTACAAGATTCTCTTTCTAGTCCCAACTCTTTCATTTAATTAACTTATTTATATCTTTAGCCTGTAACAATTTGTTTTAAATATTCTAAAACTTGCCTACTTGAATAATATGAATTCAATCATTCGAATGGTTTCAAGCAGCTTTACAAGATTCTCTTTCTAGTCCCAACTCTTTCATTTAATTAACCAATTTATATCTTTAGCCTGTAAAAATTTGTTTTAAATATTCTAAAACTTGCCTACTTGAATAATATGAATTCAATCATTTGACTGGTTTCATGCAACTTTACAAGATTTTCTTTCTAGTCCCAACCCTTTCATTTCATTAACATATTTATATCTTTAGCCTGTAACTATTTGTTTTAAATATTCTAAAACTTGCCTAAGTGAATAATATGAATTCAATCATTTGACTGGTTACATGCAGCTTCACAAGATTCTCTTTCTAGTCCCAACTCTTTCATTTAATTAACTCATTTATATCGTTAGCCTGTAACAATTTGTTTTAAATATTCTAAAACTTGCCTACTTTAATAATATGAATTCAATCATTTGAATGGTTTCATGCAGCTTTACAAGATTCTCTTACTAACGCCAGTTCTTTCATTTAAATAACCCATTTATATCTTTAGCCTGAACAATTTGTTTCAAATATTCTAAAACTTGCCTACTTGAATAATATGAATTCAATAATTTGAATGGTTTCATGCAGCTTTACAAGATTCTCTTTCTAGTCCCAACTCTTTCATTTAATTAACCTATTTATATCATTAGCCTGTAACAATTTGTTTTTAATATTCTAAAACTTGCCTACTTGAATAATATGAATTCAATCATTTGAATGGTTTCATCCAGCTTTACAAGATTCTCTTTCTTGTCCCACCTTTTTCATTTAATTAACTTATTTATATCTTTAGCCTGTAACAATTTGTTTTAAATATTCTAAAACTTGCCTACTTTAATAATATGAATTCAATCATTTGAATGGTTTCATGCAGCTTTACAATATTCTCTTTCTAGTCCCAACTCTTTCATTTAATTAACTTATTTATAACTTTAGCCTGTAACAATTTGTTTTAAATATTATAAAACTTGCCTACTTTAATAATATGAATTCAATCATTTGAATGGTTTCATGCAGCTTTAAAAGATTCTCTTTCTAGTCCCAACTCTTTCATTTAATTAACCAATTTCTATCTTTAGCCTGTAAAAATTTGTTTTAAATATTCTAAAACTTGCCTACTTGAATAATATGAATTCAATCATTTGACTGGTTTCATGCACCTTTACAAGAATCTCTTTCTAGTCCCAACTCTTTCATTTCATTAACATATTTATATCTTTAGCCTGTAACTATTTGTTTTAAATATTCTAAAACTTGCCTACTTTAATAATATGAATTCAATCATATGAATGGTTTCATGCAGCTTTAAAAGATTCTCTTTCTAGTCCCAACTCTTTCATTTAATTAACCTATTTATATCATTAGCCTCTAACAATTTGTTTTAAATATTCTAAAACTTACCTACTTGAATAATATGAATTCAATCATTTCAATGGTTTCATGCAGCTTTACAAGATTCTCATTCTAGTCCCAACACTTTCATTTCATTAACCTATTTATATCATTAGCCTCTAACAATTTGTTTTAAATATTCTAAAACTTACCTACTTGAATAATATGAATTCAATCATTTGAATGGTTTCATGCAGCTTTACAAGATTCTCTTTCTAGTCCCAACTCTTTCATTTAATTAACTCATTTATATCTTTAGCCTGTAACAATTTGTTTTAAATATTCTAAAACTTGCCTACTTTAATAATATGAATTCAATCATTTGAATGGTTTCATGCAGCTTTACAAGATTCTCTTACTAACGCCAGTTCTTTCATTTAAATAACCCATTTATATCTTTAGCCTGAACAATTTGTTTCAAATATTCTAAAACTTGCCTACATGAATAATATGAATTCAATCATTTGAATGGTTTCATGCAGCTTTACAAGATTCTCTTTCTAGTCCCAACTCTTTCATTTAATTAACCTATTTATATCATTAGCCTGTAACAATTTGTTTTTAATATTCTAAAACTTGCCTACTTGAATAATATGAATTCAATCATTTGAATGGTTTCATCCAGCTTTACAAGATTCTCTTTCTTGTCCCACCTTTTTCATTTAATTAACTTATTTATATCTTTAGCCTGTAACAATTTGTTTTAAATATTCTAAAACTTGCCTACTTTAATAATATGAATTTAATCATTTGAATGGTTTCATGCAGCTTTACAATATTCTCTTTCTAGTCCCAACTCTTTCATTTAATTAACTTATTTATAACTTTAGCCTGTAACAATTTGTTTTAAATATTATAAAACTTGCCTACTTTAATAATATGAATTCAATCATTTGAATGGTTTCATGCAGCTTTAAAAGATTCTCTTTCTAGTCACAACTCTTTCATTTAATTAACCAATTTCTATCTTTAGCCTGTAAAAATTTGTTTTAAATATTCTAAAACTTGCCTACTTGAATAATATGAATTCAATCATTTGACTGGTTTCATGCACCTTTACAAGATTCTCTTTCTAGTCCCAACTCTTTCATTTCATTAACATATTTATATCTTTAGCCTGTAACTATTTGTTTTAAATATTCTAAAACTTGCCTACTTTAATAATATGAATTCAATCATATGAATGGTTTCATGCAGCTTTAAAAGATTCTCTTTCTAGTCCCAACTCTTTCATTTAATTAACCTATTTATATCATTAGCCTCTAACAATTTGTTTTAAATATTCTAAAACTTACCTACTTGAATAATATGAATTCAATCATTTCAATGGTTTCATGCAGCTTTACAAGATTCTCATTCTAGTCCCAACACTTTCATTTCATTAACCTATTTATATCATTAGCCTCTAACAATTTGTTTTAAATATTCTAAAACTTACCTACTTGAATAATATGAATTCAATCATTTGAATGGTTTCATGCAGCTTTACAAGATTCTCTTTCTAGTCCCAACTCTTTCATTTAATTAACTCATTTATATCTTTAGCCTGTAACAATTTGTTTTAAATATTCTAAAACTTGCCTACTTGGATAATATGAATTCAATCATTTGACTGGTTTCATGCAGCTTTACAAGATTTTCTTTCTAGTCCCAACTCTTACATTTCATTAACATTTTTATATCTTTAGCCTGTAAATATTTGTTTTAAATATACTAAAACTTGCCTACTTGAATAATATGAATTCAATCATTTGACTGGTTACATGCAGCTTCACAAGATTCTCTTTCTAGTCCCAACTCTTTCATTTAATTAACTCATTTATATCGTTAGCTTGTAACAATTCGTTTTAAATATTCTAAAACTTGCCTACTTTAATAATATGAATTCAACCATTTGAATGGTTTCATGCAGCTTTACAAGATTCTCTTACCAACGCCAGTTCTTTCATTTAAATAACCGATTTATATCTTTAGCCTGAACAATTTGTTTTAAATATTCTAAAACTTGCCTACTTGAATAATATGAATTCAATCATTTGAATGGTTTCATGCACGTTTAAAAGATTATTTTTCTAGGCCCAACTCTTTCAATTAATTAACTTATTTATATCTTTAGCCTGTAACAATTTGTTTTAAATATTGTAAAACTTGCCTACTCTTATAATATGAATTCAATCATTTGAATGGTTTAATGCAGCTTTACAAGATTCTCTTTGTAGTCCCAACTCTTTCATTTTATTAACTTATTTATATCTTTAGCCTGTAACAATTTGTTTTAAATATTCTAAAACTTGCCTACTTGAATAATATGAATTCAATCATTTGAATGGTTTCATGCAGCGTTACACGATTCTCTTTCTAGTCCCAACTCTTTCATTTAATTAACCTATTTATATCATTAGCCTGTAACAATTTGTTTTAAATATTCTAAAACTTGCCTACATGAATAATATGAATTCAATCATTTGAATGGTTTCATGCAGCTTTACAAGATTCTCTTTCTAGTCCCAACTCTTTCATTTAATTAACCAATTTATATCTTTCGCCTGTAACATTTTGTTTTAAATATTCTAAAACTTGCCTACTTGAATAATATGAATTCAATCATTTGAATGGTTTCATGCACCTTTACAAGATTATTTTGCTAGGCCCAACTCTTTCAATAATTTAACTTATTTATATCTTTAGCCTGTAACAATTTGTTTTAAGTATTCTAAAACTTGCCTACTTGAATAATATGAATTCAATCATTTGAATGGTTTCATGCACCTTTACAAGATTATTTTTCTAGTCCCAACTCTTTGATTTATTTAACTTATTTATATCTTTAGCCTGTAACAATTTGTTTTAAATATTCTACAACTTGCCTACATGAATAATATGAATTCAATCATTAGAATGGTTTCATGCAGCTTTAAAAGATTCCCTTTCTAGTCCCAACGCTTTAATTTAATTAACTTATTTATATCTTTAGCCTGTAACAATTTGTTTTAAATATTCTAAAACTTGCCTACTTTAATAATATGAATTCAATCATTTGAATGGTTTCATGCAGCGTTACACGATTCTCTTTCTAGTCCCAACTCTTTCATTTAATTAACCTATTCATATCATTAGCCTGTAACAATTTGTTTTAAATATTCTAAAACTTGCCTACATGAATTCAATCATTTGAATGGTTTCATGCAGCTTTACAAGATTCTCATTCTAGTCCCAACACTTTCATTTAATTACCCTATTTATATCATTAGCCTCTAACAATTTGTTTTAAATATTCTAAAACTTACCTACTTGAATAATATGAATTCAATCATTTGAATGGTTTCATTCAGCTTTACAAGATTCTCTTTCTAGTCCCAACTCTTTCATTTAATTAACTTATTTATATCTTTAGCCTGTAACAATTTGTTTTAAATATTCTAAAACTTGCAACTTGAATAATATGAATTCAATTATTCGAATGGTTTCAAGCAGCTTTACAAGATTCTCTTTCTAGTCCCAACTCTTTCATTTAATTAACCAATTTATATCTTTAGCCTGTAAAAATTTGTTTTAAATATTCTAAAACTTGCCTACTTGAATAATATGAATTCAATCATTTGACTGGTTTCATGCAACTTTACAAGATTTTCTTTCTAGTCCCAACTCTTTTATTTCATTAACATATTTATATCTTTAGCCTGTAACTATTTGTTTTAAATATTCTAAAACTTGCATACGTGAATAATATGAATTCAATCATTTGACTGGTTACATGCAGCTTCACAAGATTCTCTTTCTAGTCCCAACTCTTTCATTTAATTAACTCATTTATATCGTTAGCCTGTAACAATTTGTTTTAAATATTCTAAAACTTGCCTACTTTAATAATATGAATTCAATCATTTGAATGGTTTCATGCAGCTTTACAAGATTCTCTTACTAACGCCAGTTCTTTCATTTAAATAACACATTTATATCTTTAGCCTGAACAATTTGTTTCAAATATTCTAAAACTTGCCTACTTGAATAATATGAATTCAATCATTTGAATGGTTTCATGCAGCTTTACAAGATTCTCTTTCTAGTCCCAACTCTTTCATTTAAATAACCTATTTATATCATTAGCCTGTAACAATTTGTTTTTAATATTCTAAAACTTGCCTACTTGAATAATATGAATTCAATCATTTGAATGGTTTCATCCAGCTTTACAAGATTCTCTTTCTTGTCCCACCTTTTTCATTTAATTAACTTATTTATATCTTTAGCCTGTAACAATTTGTTTTAAATATTCTAAAACTTGCCTACTTTAATAATATGAATTCAATCATTTGAATGGTTTCATGCAGCTTTACAATATTCTCTTTCTAGTCCCAACTCTTACATTTTATTAACTGCTTTATATCTTTCGCCTGTAACAATTTGTTTTAAATATTCTAAAACTTGCCTACTTGAATAATATGAATTCAATCATTTGAATGGTTTCATGCACCTTTAAAAGATTATTTTTCTAGGCCCAACTCTTTCAATTAATTAACTTATTTATATCTTTAGCCTGTAACAATTTGTTTTAAATATTCTAAAACTTGCCTACTTGAATAATATGAATTCAATCAGTTGACTGGTTACATGCAACTTTACAAGATTCTCGTTCTAGTCCCAATTCTTTCATTTAATTAACCCATTTATATCGTTAGCCTGTAACAATTTGTTTTAAATATTCTAAAACTTGCCTACTTGAATAATATGAATTCAATCATTTGACTGGTTTCATGCAGCTTTACAAGATTCTCTTACTAATGCCAGTTATTTATTTTAATTAACCCTTTTATATCTTTAGCCTCTAATAATTTGTTTTAAATATTCTAAAACTTGCCTACTTGAATAATATGAATTCGAGTAATTGAATGGTTTCATGCAGCTTTACAAGATTCTCCTTCTAGTCGTAACTCTTTCATTTAATTAACTTATTTATAACTTTAGCCTGTAACAATTTGTTTTAAATATTATAAAACTTGCCTACTTTAATAATATGAATTCAATCATTTGAATGGTTTCATGCAGCTTTAAAAGATTCTCTTTCTAGTCCCAACTCTTTCATTTAATTAACCAATTTCTATCTTTAGCCTGTAAAAATTTGTTTTAAATATTCTAAAACTTGCCTACTTGAATAATATGAATTCAATCATTTGACTGGTTTCATGCACCTTTACAAGATTGTCTTTCTAGTCCTAACTCTTTCATTTCATTAACATATTTATATCTTTAGCCTGCAACTATTTGTTTTAAATATTCTAAAACTTGCCTACTTTAATAATATGAATTCAATCATTTGAATGGTTTCATGCAGCTTTAAAAGATTCTCTTTCTAGTCCCAACACTTTCATTTCATTAACCTATTTATATCATTAGCCTCTAACAATTTGTTTTAAATATTCTAAAACTTACCTACTTGAATAATATGAATTCAATCATTTGAATGGTTTCATGCAGCTTTACAAGATTCTCTTTCTAGTCCCAACTCTTTCATTTAATTAACTCATTTATATCTTTAGCCTGTAAAAATTTGTTTTAAATATTCTAAAACTTGCCTACTTGAATAATATGAATTCAATCATTTGACTGGTTTCATGCAACTTTACAAGATTTTCTTTCTAGTCCCAACTCTTTCATTTCATTAACATATTTATATCTTTAGCCTGTAACTATTTGTTTTAAATATTCTAAAACTTGCCTACGTGAATAATATGAATTCAATCATTTGACTGGTTACATGCAGCTTCACAAGATTCTCTTTCTAGTCCCAACTCTTTCATTTAATTAACTCATTTATATCGTTAGCCTGTAACAATTTGTTTTAAATATTCTAAAACTTGCCTACTTTAATAATATGAATTCAATCATTTGAATGGTTTCATGCAGCTTTACAAGATTCTCTTACTAACGCCAGTTCTTTCATTTAAATAACACATTTATATCTTTAGCCTGTAACAATTTGTTTTAAATATTCTAAAACTTGCCTACTTTAATAATATGAATTCAATCATTTGAATGGTTTCATGCAGCTTTACAATATTCTCTTTCTAGTCCCAACTCTTACATTTTATTAACTGCTTTATATCTTTCGCCTGTAACAATTTGTTTTAAATATTCTAAAACTTGCCTACTTGAATAATATGAATTCAATCATTTGAATGGTTTCATGCACCTTTAAAAGATTATTTTTCTAGGCCCAACTCTTTCAATTAATTAACTTATTTATATCTTTAGCCTGTAACAATTTGTTTTAAATATTCTAAAACTTGCCTACTTGAATAATATGAATTCAATCAGTTGACTGGTTACATGCAACTTTACAAGATTCTCGTTCTAGTCCCAATTCTTTCATTTAATTAACCCATTTATATCGTTAGCCTGTAACAATTTGTTTTAAATATTCTAAAACTTGCCTACTTGAATAATATGAATTCAATCATTTGACTGGTTTCATGCAGCTTTACAAGATTCTCTTACTAATGCCAGTTATTTATTTTAATTAACCCTTTTATATCTTTAGCCTCTAATAATTTGTTTTAAATATTCTAAAACTTGCCTACTTGAATAATATGAATTCGAGTAATTGAATGGTTTCATGCAGCTTTACAAGATTCTCCTTCTAGTCGTAACTCTTTCATTTAATTAACTTATTTATAACTTTAGCCTGTAACAATTTGTTTTAAATATTATAAAACTTGCCTACTTTAATAATATGAATTCAATCATTTGAATGGTTTCATGCAGCTTTAAAAGATTCTCTTTCTAGTGCCAACTCTTTCATTTAATTAACCAATTTCTATCTTTAGCCTGTAAAAATTTGTTTTAAATATTCTAAAACTTGCCTACTTGAATAATATGAATTCAATCATTTGACTGGTTTCATGCACCTTTACAAGATTCTCTTTCTAGTCCCAACTCTTTCATTTAATTAACCTATTTATATCATTAGCCTGTAACAATTTGTTTTAAATATTCTAAAACTTGCCTACATGAATAATATGAATTCAATCATTTGAATGGTTTCATGCACCTTTAAAAGATTATTTTTCTAGGCCCAACTCTTTCATTTTATTAACTGATTTATATCTTTAGCCTGTAACAATTTGTTTTAAATATTCTAAAACTTGCCTACTTGAATAATATGAATTCAATCATTTGAATGGTTTCATGCACCTTTACAAGATTCCCTTTCTAGTCCCAACGCTTTAATTTAATTAACTTATTTATATCTTTAGCCTGTAACAATTTGTTTTAAATATTCTAAAACTTGCCTACTTGAATAATATGAATTCAATAATTTGAATGGTTTCATGCACCTTTACTTTTTTTTTTTTCTAGTCCCAACTCTTTGATTTATTTAACTTATTTATATCTTTAGCCTGTAACAATTTGTTTTAAATATTCTACAACTTGCCTACATGAATAATATGAATTCAATCATTAGAATGGTTTCATGCAGCTTTAAAAGATTCCCTTTCTAGTCCCAACGCTTTAATTTAATTAACTTATTTATATCTTTAGCCTGTAACAATTTGTTTTAAATATTCTAAAACTTGCCTACTTTAATAATATGAATTCAATCATTTGAATGGTTTCATGCAGCGTTACACGATTCTCTTTCTAGTCCCAACTCTTTCATTTAATTAACCTATTTATATCATTAGCCTGTAACAATTTGTTTTAAATATTCTAAAACTTGCCTACATGAATAATATGAATTCAATCATTTGAATGGTTACATGCAGCTTTACAAGATTCTCATTCTAGTCCCAACACTTTCATTTAATTACCCTATTTATATCATTAGCCTCTAACAATTTGTTTTAAATATTCTAAAACTTACCTACTTGAATAATATGAATTCAATCATTTGAATGGTTTCATTCAGCTTTACAAGATTCTCTTTCTAGTCCCAACTCTTTCATTTAATTAACTTATTTATATCTTTAGCCTGTAACAATTTGTTTTAAATATTCTAAAACTTGCCTACTTGAATAATATGAATTCAATCATTCGAATGGTTTCAAGCAGCTTTACAAGATTCTCTTTCTAGTCCCAACTCTTTCATTTAATTAACCAATTTATATCTTTAGCCTGTAAAAATTTGTTTTAAATATTCTAAAACTTGCCTACTTGAATAATATGAATTCAATCATTTGACTGGTTTCATGCAACTTTACAAGATTTTCTTTCTAGTCCCAACTCTTTCATTTCATTAACATATTTATATCTTTAGCCTGTAACTATTTGTTTTAAATATTCTAAAACTTGCCTACGTGAATAATATGAATTCAATCATTTGACTGGTTACATGCAGCTTCACAAGATTCTCTTTCTAGTCCCAACTCTTTCATTTAATTAACTCATTTATATCGTTAGCCTGTAACAATTTGTTTTAAATATTCTAAAACTTGCCTACTTTAATAATATGAATTCAATCATTTGAATGGTTTCATGCAGCTTTACAAGATTCTCTTACTAACGCCAGTTCTTTCATTTAAATAACCCATTTATATCTTTAGCCTGAACAATTTGTTTCAAATATTCTAAAACTTGCCTACTTGAATAATATGAATTCAATAATTTGAATGGTTTCATGCAGCTTTACAAGATTCTCTTTCTAGTCCCAACTCTTTCATTTAATTAACCTATTTATATCATTAGCCTGTAACAATTTGTTTTTAATATTCTAAAACTTGCCTACTTTAATAATATGAATTCAATCATTTGAATGGTTTCATGCAGCTTTACAATATTCTCTTTCTAGTCCCAACTCTTTCATTTAATTAACTTATTTATAACTTTAGCCTGTAACAATTTGTTTTAAATATTATAAAACTTGCCTACTTTAATAATATGAATTCAATCATTTGAATGGTTTCATGCAGCTTTAAAAGATTCTCTTTCTAGTCCCAACTCTTTCATTTAATTAACCAATTTCTATCTTTAGCCTGTAAAAATTTGTTTTAAATATTCTAAAACTTGCCTACTTGAATAATATGAATTCAATCATTTGACTGGTTTCATGCACCTTTACAAGAATCTCTTTCTAGTCCCAACTCTTTCATTTCATTAACATATTTATATCTTTAGCCTGTAACTATTTGTTTTAAATATTCTAAAACTTGCCTACTTTAATAATATGAATTCAATCATATGAATGGTTTCATGCAGCTTTAAAAGATTCTCTTTCTAGTCCCAACTCTTTCATTTAATTAACCTATTTATATCATTAGCCTCTAACAATTTGTTTTAAATATTCTAAAACTTACCTACTTGAATAATATGAATTCAATCATTTCAATGGTTTCATGCAGCTTTACAAGATTCTCATTCTAGTCCCAACACTTTCATTTCATTAACCTATTTATATCATTAGCCTCTAACAATTTGTTTTAAATATTCTAAAACTTACCTACTTGAATAATATGAATTCAATCATTTGAATGGTTTCATGCAGCTTTACAAGATACTCTTTCTAGTCCCAACTCTTTCATTTAATTAACTCATTTATATCTTTAGCCTGTAACAATTTGTTTTAAATATTCTAAAACTTGCCTACTTGGATAATATGAATTCAATCATTTGAATGGTTTCATGCAGCTTTACAAGATTCTCTTACTAACGCCAGTTCTTTCATTTAAATAACTCATTTATATCTTTAGCCTGAACAATTTGTTTCAAATATTCTAAAACTTGCCTACTTGAATAATATGAATTCAATCATTTGAATGGTTTCATGCAGCTTTACAAGATTCTCTTTCTAGTCCCAACTCTTTCATTTAATTAACCTATTTATATCATTAGCCTGTAACAATTTGTTTTTAATATTCTAAAACTTGCCTACTTGAATAATATGAATTCAATCATTTGAATGGTTTCATCCAGCTTTACAAGATTCTCTTTCTTGTCCCACCTTTTTCATTTAATTAACTTATTTATATCTTTAGCCTGTAACAATTTGTTTTAAATATTCTAAAACTTGCCTACTTTAATAATATGAATTTAATCATTTGAATGGTTTCATGCAGCTTTACAATATTCTCTTTCTAGTCCCAACTCTTTCATTTAATTAACTTATTTATAACTTTAGCCTGTAACAATTTGTTTTAAATATTATAAAACTTGCCTACTTTAATAATATGAATTCAATCATTTGAATGGTTTCATGCAGCTTTAAAAGATTCTCTTTCTAGTCACAACTCTTTCATTTAATTAACCAATTTCTATCTTTAGCCTGTAAAAATTTGTTTTAAATATTCTAAAACTTGCCTACTTGAATAATATGAATTCAATCATTTGACTGGTTTCATGCACCTTTACAAGATTCTCTTTCTAGTCCCAACTCTTTCATTTCATTAACATATTTATATCTTTAGCCTGTAACTATTTGTTTTAAATATTCTAAAACTTGCCTACTTTAATAATATGAATTCAATCATATGAATGGTTTCATGCAGCTTTAAAAGATTCTCTTTCTAGTCCCAACTCTTTCATTTAATTAAACTATTTATATCATTAGCCTCTAACAATTTGTTTTAAATATTCTAAAACTTACCTACTTGAATAATATGAATTCAATCATTTCAATGGTTTCATGCAGCTTTACAAGATTCTCATTCTAGTCCCAACACTTTCATTTCATTAACCTATTTATATCATTAGCCTCTAACAATTTGTTTTAAATATTCTAAAACTTACCTACTTGAATAATATGAATTCAATCATTTGAATGGTTTCATGCAGCTTTACAAGATTCTCTTTCTAGTCCCAACTCTTTCATTTAATTAACTCATTTATATCTTTAGCCTGTAACAATTTGTTTCAAATATACTAAAACTTGCCTACTTGGATAATATGAATTCAATCATTTGACTGGTTTCATGCAGCTTTACAAGATTCTCTTTCTAGTCCCAACTCTTACATTTCATTAACATTTTTATATCTTTAGCCTGTAAATATTTGTTTTAAATATACTAAAACTTGCCTACTTGAATAATATGAATTCAATCATTTGACTGGTTACATGCAGCTTCACAAGATTCTCTTTCTAGTCCCAACTCTTTCATTTAATTAACTCATTTATATCGTTAGCTTGTAACAATTCGTTTTAAATATTCTAAAACTTGCCTACTTTAATAATATGAATTCAACCATTTGAATGGTTTCATGCAGCTTTACAAGATTCTCTTACTAACGCCAGTTCTTTCATTTAAATAACCGATTTATATCTTTAGCCTGAACAATTTGTTTTAAATATTCTAAAACTTGCCTACTTGAATAATATGAATTCAATCATTTGAATGGTTTCATGCACGTTTAAAAGATTATTTTTCTAGGCCCAACTCTTTCAATTAATTAACTTATTTATATCTTTAGCCTGTAACAATTTGTTTTAAATATTGTAAAACTTGCCTACTCTTATAATATGAATTCAATCATTTGAATGGTTTAATGCAGCTTTACAAGATTCTCTTTGTAGTCCCAACTCTTTCATTTTATTAACTTATTTATATCTTTAGCCTGTAACAATTTGTTTTAAATATTCTAAAACTTGCCTACTTGAATAATATGAATTCAATCATTTGAATGGTTTCATGCAGCGTTACACGATTCTCTTTCTAGTCCCAACTCTTTCATTTAATTAACCTATTTATATCATTAGCCTGTAACAATTTGTTTTAAATATTCTAAAACTTGCCTACATGAATAATATGAATTCAATCATTTGAATGGTTTCATGCAGCTTTACAAGATTCTCTTTCTAGTCCCAACTCTTTCATTTAATTAACCAATTTATATCTTTCGCCTGTAACAATTTGTTTTAAATATTGTAAAACTTGCCTACTTGAATAATATGAATTCAATCATTTGTATGGTTTCATGCACCTTTACAAGATTATTTTGCTAGGCCCAACTCTTTCAATAATTTAACTTATTTATATCTTTAGCCTGTAACAATTTGTTTTAAATATTCTAAAACTTGCCTACTTGAATAATATGAATTCAATCATTTGAATGGTTTCATGCACCTTTACAAGATTATTTTTCTAGTCCCAACTCTTTGATTTATTTAACTTATTTATATCTTTAGCCTGTAACAATTTGTTTTAAATATTCTACAACTTGCCTACATGAATAATATGAATTCAATCATTAGAATGGTTTCATGCAGCTTTAAAAGATTCCCTTTCTAGCCCCAACGCTTTAATTTAATTAACTTATTTATATCTTTAGCCTGTAACAATTTGTTTTAAATATTCTAAAACTTGCCTACTTTAATAATATGAATTCAATCATTTGAATGGTTTCATGCAGCGTTACACGATTCTCTTTCTAGTCCCAACTCTTTCATTTAATTAACCTATTTATATCATTAGCCTGTAACAATTTGTTTTAAATATTCTAAAACTTGCCTACATGAATAATATGAATTCAATCATTTGAATGGTTTCATGCAGCTTTACAAGATTCTCATTCTAGTCCCAACACTTTCATTTAATTACCCTATTTATATCATTAGCCTCTAACAATTTGTTTTAAATATTCTAAAACTTACCTACTTGAATAATATGAATTCAATCATTTGAATGGTTTCATTCAGCTTTACAAGATTCTCTTTCTAGTCCCAACTCTTTCATTTAATTAACTTATTTATATCTTTAGCCTGTAACAATTTGTTTTAAATATTCTAAAACTTGCCTACTTGAATAATATGAATTCAATCATTCGAATGGTTTCAAGCAGCTTTACAAGATTCTCTTTCTAGTCCCAACTCTTTCATTTAATTAACCAATTTATATCTTTAGCCTGTAAAAATTTGTTTTAAATATTCTAAAACTTGCCTACTTGAATAATATGAATTCAATCATTTGACTGGTTTCATGCAACTTTACAAGATTTTCTTTCTAGTCCCAACTCTTTCATTTCATTAACATATTTATATCTTTAGCCTGTAACTATTTGTTTTAAATATTCTAAAACTTGCCTAAGTGAATAATATGAATTCAATCATTTGACTGGTTACATGCAGCTTCACAAGATTCTCTTTCTAGTCCCAACTCTTTCATTTAATTAACTCATTTATATCGTTAGCCTGTTACAATTTGTTTTAAATATTCTAAAACTTGCCTACTTTAATAATATGAATTCAATCATTTGAATGGTTTCATGCAGCTTTACAAGATTCTCTTACTAACGCCAGTTCTTTCATTTAAATAACCCATTTATATCTTTAGCCTGAACAATTTGTTTCAAATATTCTAAAACTTGCCTACTTGAATAATATGAATTCAATAATTTGAATGGTTTCATGCAGCTTTACAAGATTCTCTTTCTAGTCCCAACTCTTTCATTTAATTAACCTATTTATATCATTAGCCTGTAACAATTTGTTTTTAATATTCTAAAACTTGCCTACTTGAATAATATGAATTCAATCATTTGAATGGTTTCATCCAGCTTTACAAGATTCTCTTTCTTGTCCCACCTTTTTCATTTAATTAACTTATTTATATCTTTAGCCTGTAACAATTTGTTTTAAATATTCTAAAACTTGCCTACTTTAATAATATGAATTCAATCATTTGAATGGTTTCATGCAGCTTTACAATATTCTCCTTCTAGTCCCAACTCTTTGATTTATTTAACTTATTTATATCTTTAGCCTGTAACAATTTGTTTTAAATATTCTACAACTTGCCTACATGAATAATATGAATTCAATCATTAGAATGGTTTCATGCAGCTTTAAAAGATTCCCTTTCTAGTCCCAACGCTTTAATTTAATTAACTTATTTATATCTTTAGCCTGTAACAATTTGTTTTAAATATTCTAAAACTTGCCTACTTTAATAATATGAATTCAATCATTTGAATGGTTTCATGCAGCGTTACACGATTCTCTTTCTAGTCCCAACTCTTTCATTTAATTAACCTATTTATATCATTAGCCTGTAACAATTTGTTTTAAATATTCTAAAACTTGCCTACATGAATAATATGAATTCAATCATTTGAATGGTTTCATGCAGCTTTACAAGATTCTCATTCTAGTCCCAACACTTTCATTTAATTACCCTATTTATATCATTAGCCTCTAACAATTTGTTTTAAATATTCTAAAACTTACCTACTTGAATAATATGAATTCAATCATTTGAATGGTTTCATTCAGCTTTACAAGATTCTCTTTCTAGTCCCAACTCTTTCATTTAATTAACTTATTTATATCTTTAGCCTGTAACAATTTGTTTTAAATATTCTAAAACTTGCCTACTTGAATAATATGAATTCAATCATTCGAATGGTTTCAAGCAGCTTTACAAGATTCTCTTTCTAGTCCCAACTCTTTCATTTAATTAACCAATTTATATCTTTAGCCTGTAAAAATTTGTTTTAAATATTCTAAAACTTGCCTACTTGAATAATATGAATTCAATCATTTGACTGGTTTCATGCAACTTTACAAGATTTTCTTTCTAGTCCCAACTCTTTCATTTCATTAACATATTTATATCTTTAGCCTGTAACTATTTGTTTTAAATATTCTAAAACTTGCCTACGTGAATAATATGAATTCAATCATTTGACTGGTTACATGCAGCTTCACAAGATTCTCTTTCTAGTCCCAACTCTTTCATTTAATTAACTCATTTATATCGTTAGCCTGTAACAATTTGTTTTAAATATTCTAAAACTTGCCTACTTTAATAATATGAATTCAATCATTTGAATGGTTTCATGCAGCTTTACAAGATTCTCTTACTAACGCCAGTTCTTTCATTTAAATAACCCATTTATATCTTTAGCCTGAACAATTTGTTTCAAATATTCTAAAACTTGCCTACTTGAATAATATGAATTCAATAATTTGAATGGTTTCATGCAGCTTTACAAGATTCTCTTTCTAGTCCCAACTCTTTCATTTAATTAACCTATTTATATCATTAGCCTGTAACAATTTGTTTTTAATATTCTAAAACTTGCCTACTTGAATAATATGAATTCAATCATTTGAATGGTTTCATCCAGCTTTACAAGATTCTCTTTCTTGTCCCACCTTTTTCATTTAATTAACTTATTTATATCTTTAGCCTGTAACAATTTGTTTTAAATATTCTAAAACTTGCCTACTTTAATAATATGAATTCAATCATTTGAATGGTTTCATGCAGCTTTACAATATTCTCTTTCTAGTCCCAACTCTTTCATTTAATTAACTTATTTATAACTTTAGCCTGTAACAATTTGTTTTAAATATTATAAAACTTGCCTACTTTAATAATATGAATTCAATCATTTGAATGGTTTCATGCAGCTTTAAAAGATTCTCTTTCTAGTCCCAACTCTTTCATTTAATTAACCAATTTCTATCTTTAGCCTGTAAAAATTTGTTTTAAATATTCTAAAACTTGCCTACTTGAATAATATGAATTCAATCATTTGACTGGTTTCATGCACCTTTACAAGAATCTCTTTCTAGTCCCAACTCTTTCATTTCATTAACATATTTATATCTTTAGCCTGTAACTATTTGTTTTAAATATTCTAAAACTTGCCTACTTTAATAATATGAATTCAATCATATGAATGGTTTCATGCAGCTTTAAAAGATTCTCTTTCTAGTCCCAACTCTTTCATTTAATTAACCTATTTATATCATTAGCCTCTAACAATTTGTTTTAAATATTCTAAAACTTACCTACTTGAATAATATGAATTCAATCATTTCAATGGTTTCATGCAGCTTTACAAGATTCTCATTCTAGTCCCAACACTTTCATTTCATTAACCTATTTATATCATTAGCCTCTAACAATTTGTTTTAAATATTCTAAAACTTACCTACTTGAATAATATAAATTCAATCATTTGAATGGTTTCATGCAGCTTTACAAGATACTCTTTCTAGTCCCAACTCTTTCATTTAATTAACTCATTTATATCTTTAGCCTGTAACAATTTGTTTTAAATATTCCAAAACTTGCCTACTTGGATAATATGAATTCAATCATTTGAATGGTTTCATGCAGCTTTACAAGATTCTCTTACTAACGCCAGTTCTTTCATTTAAATAACCCATTTATATCTTTAGCCTGAACAATTTGTTTCAAATATTCTAAAACTTGCCTACTTGAATAATATGAATTCAATCATTTGAATGGTTTCATGAAGCTTTACAAGATTCTCTTTCTAGTCCCAACTCTTTCATTTAATTAACCTATTTATATCATTAGCCTGTAACAATTTGTTTTTAATATTCTAAAACTTGCCTACTTGAATAATATGAATTCAATCATTTGAATGGTTTCATCCAGCTTTACAAGATTCTCTTTCTTGTCCCACCTTTTTCATTTAATTAACTTATTTATATCTTTAGCCTGTAACAATTTGTTTTAAATATTCTAAAACTTGCCTACTTTAATAATATGAATTTAATCATTTGAATGGTTTCATGCAGCTTTACAATATTCTCTTTCTAGTCCCAACTCTTTCATTTAATTAACTTATTTATAACGTTAGCCTGTAACAATTTGTTTTAAATATTATAAAACTTGCCTACTTTAATAATATGAATTCAATCATTTGAATGGTTTCATGCAGCTTTAAAAGATTCTCTTTCTAGTCACAACTCTTTCATTTAATTAACCAATTTCTATCTTTAGCCTGTAAAAATTTGTTTTAAATATTCTAAAACTTGCCTACTTGAATAATATGAATTCAATCATTTGACTGGTTTCATGCACCTTTACAAGATTCTCTTTCTAGTCCCAACTCTTTCATTTCATTAACATATTTATATCTTTAGCCTGTAACTATTTGTTTTAAATATTCTAAAACTTGCCTACTTTAATAATATGAATTCAATCATATGAATGGTTTCATGCAGCTTTAAAAGATTCTCTTTCTAGTCCCAACTCTTTCATTTAATTAAACTATTTATATCATTAGCCTCTAACAATTTGTTTTAAATATTCTAAAACTTACCTACTTGAATAATATGAATTCAATCATTTGAATGGTTTCATGCAGCTTTACAAGATTCTCTTTCTAGTCCCAACTCTTTCATTTAATTAACTCATTTATATCTTTAGCCTGTAACAATTTGTTTCAAATATACTAAAACTTGCCTACTTGGATAATATGAATTCAATCATTTGACTGGTTTCATGCAGCTTTACAAGATTCTCTTTCTAGTCCCAACTCTTACATTTCATTAACATTTTTATATCTTTAGCCTGTAAATATTTGTTTTAAATATACTAAAACTTGCCTACTTGAATAATATGAATTCAATCATTTGACTGGTTACATGCAGCTTCACAAGATTCTCTTTCTAGTCCCAACTCTTTCATTTAATTAACTCATTTATATCGTTAGCTTGTAACAATTCGTTTTAAATATTCTAAAACTTGCCTACTTTAATAATATGAATTCAACCATTTGAATGGTTTCATGCAGCTTTACAAGATTCTCTTACTAACGCCAGTTCTTTCATTTAAATAACCGATTTATATCTTTAGCCTGAACAATTTGTTTTAAATATTCTAAAACTTGCCTACTTGAATAATATGAATTCAATCATTTGAATGGTTTCATGCACGTTTAAAAGATTATTTTTCTAGGCCCAACTCTTTCAATTAATTAACTTATTTATATCTTTAGCCTGTAACAATTTGTTTTAAATATTGTAAAACTTGCCTACTCTTATAATATGAATTCAATCATTTGAATGGTTTAATGCAGCTTTACAAGATTCTCTTTGTAGTCCCAACTCTTTCATTTTATTAACTTATTTATATCTTTAGCCTGTAACAATTTGTTTTAAATATTCTAAAACTTGCCTACTTGAATAATATGAATTCAATCATTTGAATGGTTTCATGCAGCGTTACACGATTCTCTTTCTAGTCCCAACTCTTTCATTTAATTAACCTATTTATATCATTAGCCTGTAACAATTTGTTTTAAATATTCTAAAACTTGCCTACATGAATAATATGAATTCAATCATTTGAATGGTTTCATGCAGCTTTACAAGATTCTCTTTCTAGTCCCAACTCTTTCATTTAATTAACCAATTTATATCTTTCGCCTGTAACAATTTGTTTTAAATATTCTAAAACTTGCCTACTTGAATAATATGAATTCAATCATTTGTATGGTTTCATGCACCTTTACAAGATTATTTTGCTAGGCCCAACTCTTTCAATAATTTAACTTATTTATATCTTTAGCCTGTAACAATTTGTTTTAAATATTCTAAAACTTGCCTACTTGAATAATATGAATTCAATCATTTGAATGGTTTCATGCACCTTTACAAGATTATTTTTCTAGTCCCAACTCTTTGATTTATTTAACTTATTTATATCTTTAGCCTGTAACAATTTGTTTTAAATATTCTACAACTTGCCTACATGAATAATATGAATTCAATCATTAGAATGGTTTCATGCAGCTTTAAAAGATTCCCTTTCTAGTCCCAACGCTTTAATTTAATTAACTTATTTATATCTTTAGCCTGTAACAATTTGTTTTAAATATTCTAAAACTTGCCTACTTTAATAATATGAATTCAATCATTTGAATGGTTTCATGCAGCGTTACACGATTCTCTTTCTAGTCCCAACTCTTTCATTTAATTAACCTATTTATATCATTAGCCTGTAACAATTTGTTTTAAATATTCTAAAACTTGCCTACATGAATAATATGAATTCAATCATTTGAATGGTTTCATGCAGCTTTACAAGATTCTCATTCTAGTCCCAACACTTTCATTTAATTACCCTATTTATATCATTAGCCTCTAACAATTTGTTTTAAATATTCTAAAACTTACCTACTTGAATAATATGAATTCAATCATTTGAATGGTTTCATTCAGCTTTACAAGATTCTCTTTCTAGTCCCAACTCTTTCATTTAATTAACTTATTTATATCTTTAGCCTGTAACAATTTGTTTTAAATATTCTAAAACTTGCCTACTTGAATAATATGAATTCAATCATTCGAATGGTTTCAAGCAGCTTTACAAGATTCTCTTTCTAGTCCCAACTCTTTCATTTAATTAACCAATTTATATCTTTAGCCTGTAAAAATTTGTTTTAAATATTCTAAAACTTGCCTACTTGAATAATATGAATTCAATCATTTGACTGGTTTCATGCAACTTTACAAGATTTTCTTTCTAGTCCCAACTCTTTCATTTCATTAACATATTTATATCATTAGCCTGTAACTATTTGTTTTAAATATTCTAAAACTTGCCTAAGTGAATAATATGAATTCAATCATTTGACTGGTTACATGCAGCTTCACAAGATTCTCTTTCTAGTCCCAACTCTTTCATTTAATTAACTCATTTATATCGTTAGCCTGTAACAATTTGTTTTAAATATTCTAAAACTTGCCTACTTTAATAATATGAATTCAATCATTTGAATGGTTTCATGCAGCTTTACAAGATTCTCTTACTAACGCCAGTTCTTTCATTTAAATAACCCATTTATATCTTTAGCCTGAACAATTTGTTTCAAATATTCTAAAACTTGCCTACTTGAATAATATGAATTCAATAATTTGAATGGTTTCATGCAGCTTTACAAGATTCTCTTTCTAGTCCCAACTCTTTCATTTAATTAACCTATTTATATCATTAGCCTGTAACAATTTGTTTTTAATATTCTAAAACTTGCCTACTTGAATAATATGAATTCAATCATTTGAATGGTTTCATCCAGCTTTACAAGATTCTCTTTCTTGTCCCACCTTTTTCATTTAATTAACTTATTTATATCTTTAGCCTGTAACAATTTGTTTTAAATATTCTAAAACTTGCCTACTTTAATAATATGAATTCAATCATTTGAATGGTTTCATGCAGCTTTACAATATTCTCCTTCTAGTCCCAACTCTTTGATTTATTTAACTTATTTATATCTTTAGCCTGTAACAATTTGTTTTAAATATTCTACAACTTGCCTACATGAATAATATGAATTCAATCATTAGAATGGTTTCATGCAGCTTTAAAAGATTCCCTTTCTAGTCCCAACGCTTTAATTTAATTAACTTATTTATATCTTTAGCCTGTAACAATTTGTTTTAAATATTCTAAAACTCTCCTACTTTAATAATATGAATTCAATCATTTGAATGGTTTCATGCAGCGTTACACGATTCTCTTTCTAGTCCCAACTCTTTCATTTAATTAACCTATTTATATCATTAGCCTGTAACAATTTGTTTTAAATATTCTAAAACTTGCCTACATGAATAATATGAATTCAATCATTTGAATGGTTTCATGCAGCTTTACAAGATTCTCATTCTAGTCCCAACACTTTCATTTAATTACCCTATTTATATCATTAGCCTCTAACAATTTGTTTTAAATATTCTAAAACTTACCTACTTGAATAATATGAATTCAATCATTTGAATGGTTTCATTCAGCTTTACAAGATTCTCTTTCTAGTCCCAACTCTTTCATTTAATTAACTTATTTATATCTTTAGCCTGTAACAATTTGTTTTAAATATTCTAAAACTTGCCTACTTGAATAATATGAATTCAATCATTCGAATGGTTTCAAGCAGCTTTACAAGATTCTCTTTCTAGTCCCAACTCTTTCATTTAATTAACCAATTTATATCTTTAGCCTGTAAAAATTTGTTTTAAATATTCTAAAACTTGCCTACTTGAATAATATGAATTCAATCATTTGACTGGTTTCATGCAACTTTACAAGATTTTCTTTCTAGTCCCAACTCTTTCATTTCATTAACATATTTATATCTTTAGCCTGTAACTATTTGTTTTAAATATTCTAAAACTTGCCTACGTGAATAATATGAATTCAATCATTTGACTGGTTACATGCAGCTTCACAAGATTCTCTTTCTAGTCCCAACTCTTTCATTTAATTAACTCATTTATATCGTTAGCCTGTAACAATTTGTTTTAAATATTCTAAAACTTGCCTACTTTAATAATATGAATTCAATCATTTGAATGGTTTCATGCAGCTTTACAAGATTCTCTTACTAACGCCAGTTCTTTCATTTAAATAACCCATTTATATCTTTAGCCTGAACAATTTGTTTTAAATATTCTAAAACTTGCCTACTTTAATAATATGAATTCAATCATTTGAATGGTTTCATGCAGCTTTACAAGATTCTCATTCTAGTCCCAACACTTTCATTTAATTACCCTATTTATATCATTAGCCTCTAACAATTTGTTTTAAATATTCTAAAACTTACCTACTTGAATAATATGAATTCAATCATTTGAATGGTTTCATTCAGCTTTACAAGATTCTCTTTCTAGTCCCAACTCTTTCATTTAATTAACTTATTTATATCTTTAGCCTGAACAATTTGTTTCAAATATTCTAAAACTTGCCTACTTGAATAATATGAATTCAATCATTTGAATGGTTTCATGAAGCTTTACAAGATTCTCTTTCTAGTCCCAACTCTTTCATTTAATTAACCTATTTATATCATTAGCCTGTAACAATTTGTTTTTAATATTCTAAAACTTGCCTACTTGAATAATATGAATTCAATCATTTGAATGGTTTCATCCAGCTTTACAAGATTCTCTTTCTTGTCCCACCTTTTTCATTTAATTAACTTATTTATATCTTTAGCCTGTAACAATTTGTTTTAAATATTCTAAAACTTGCCTACTTTAATAATATGAATTTAATCATTTGAATGGTTTCATGCAGCTTTACAATATTCTCTTTCTAGTCCCAACTCTTTCATTTAATTAACTTATTTATAACGTTAGCCTGTAACAATTTGTTTTAAATATTATAAAACTTGCCTACTTTAATAATATGAATTCAATCATTTGAATGGTTTCATGCAGCTTTAAAAGATTCTCTTTCTAGTCACAACTCTTTCATTTAATTAACCAATTTCTATCTTTAGCCTCTAACAATTTGTTTTAAATATTCTAAAACTTACCTACTTGAATAATATGAATTCAATCATTTGAATGGTTTCATGCAGCTTTACAAGATTCTCTTTCTAGTCCCAACTCTTTCATTTAATTAACTCATTTATATCTTTAGCCTGTAACAATTTGTTTCAAATATACTAAAACTTGCCTACTTGGATAATATGAATTCAATCATTTGACTGGTTTCATGCAGCTTTACAAGATTCTCTTTCTAGTCCCAACTCTTACATTTCATTAACATTTTTATATCTTTAGCCTGTAAATATTTGTTTTAAATATACTAAAACTTGCCTACTTGAATAATATGAATTCAATCATTTGACTGGTTACATGCAGCTTCACAAGATTCTCTTTCTAGTCCCAACTCTTTCATTTAATTAACTCATTTATATCGTTAGCTTGTAACAATTCGTTTTAAATATTCTAAAACTTGCCTACTTTAATAATATGAATTCAACCATTTGAATGGTTTCATGCAGCTTTACAAGATTCTCTTACTAACGCCAGTTCTTTCATTTAAATAACCGATTTATATCTTTAGCCTGAACAATTTGTTTTAAATATTCTAAAACTTGCCTACTTGAATAATATGAATTCAATCATTTGAATGGTTTCATGCACGTTTAAAAGATTATTTTTCTAGGCCCAACTCTTTCAATTAATTAACTTATTTATATCTTTAGCCTGTAACAATTTGTTTTAAATATTGTAAAACTTGCCTACTCTTATAATATGAATTCAATCATTTGAATGGTTTAATGCAGCTTTACAAGATTCTCTTTGTAGTCCCAACTCTTTCATTTTATTAACTTATTTATATCTTTAGCCTGTAACAATTTGTTTTAAATATTCTAAAACTTGCCTACTTGAATAATATGAATTCAATCATTTGAATGGTTTCATGCAGCGTTACACGATTCTCTTTCTAGTCCCAACTCTTTCATTTAATTAACCTATTTATATCATTAGCCTGTAACAATTTGTTTTAAATATTCTAAAACTTGCCTACATGAATAATATGAATTCAATCATTTGAATTGTTTCATGCAGCTTTACAAGATTCTCTTTCTAGTCCCAACTCTTTCATTTAATTAACCAATTTATATCTTTCGCCTGTAACAATTTGTTTTAAATATTCTAAAACTTGCCTACTTGAATAATATGAATTCAATCATTTGAATGGTTTCATGCACCTTTACAAGATTATTTTGCTAGGCCCAACTCTTTCAATAATTTAACTTATTTATATCTTTAGCCTGTAACAATTTGTTTTAAATATTCTAAAACTTGCCTACTTGAATAATATGAATTCAATCATTTGAATGGTTTCATGCACCTTTACAAGATTATTTTTCTAGTCCCAACTCTTTGATTTATTTAACTTATTTATATCTTTAGCCTGTAACAATTTGTTTTAAATATTCTACAACTTGCCTACATGAATAATATGAATTCAATCATTAGAATGGTTTCATGCAGCTTTAAAAGATTCCCTTTCTAGTCCCAACGCTTTAATTTAATTAACTTATTTATATCTTTAGCCTGTAACAATTTGTTTTAAATATTCTAAAACTTGCCTACTTTAATAATATGAATTCAATCATTTGAATGGTTTCATGCAGCGTTACACGATTCTCTTTCTAGTCCCAACTCTTTCATTTAATTAACCTATTTATATCATTAGCCTGTAACAATTTGTTTTAAATATTCTAAAACTTGCCTACATGAATAATATGAATTCAATCATTTGAATGGTTTCATGCAGCTTTACAAGATTCTCATTCTAGTCCCAACACTTTCATTTAATTACCCCATTTATATCATTAGCCTCTAACAATTTGTTTTAAATATTCTAAAACTTACCTACTTGAATAATATGAATTCAATCATTTGAATGGTTTCATTCAGCTTTACAAGATTCTCTTTCTAGTCCCAACTCTTTCATTTAATTAACTTATTTATATCTTTAGCCTGTAACAATTTGTTTTAAATATTCTAAAACTTGCCTACTTGAATAATATGAATTCAATCATTCGAATGGTTCAAGCAGCTTTACAAGATTCTCTTTCTAGTCCCAACTCTTTCATTTAATTAACCAATTTATATCTTTAGCCTGTAAAAATTTGTTTTAAATATTCTAAAACTTGCCTACTTGAATAATATGAATTCAATCATTTGACTGGTTTCATGCAACTTTACAAGATTTTCTTTCTAGTCCCAACTCTTTCATTTCATTAACATATTTATATCTTTAGCCTGTAACTATTTGTTTTAAATATTCTAAAACTTGCCTAAGTGAATAATATGAATTCAATCATTTGACTGGTTACATGCAGCTTCACAAGATTCTCTTTCTAGTCCCAACTCTTTCATTTAATTAACTCATTTATATCGTTAGCCTGTAACAATTTGTTTTAAATATTCTAAAACTTGCCTACTTTAATAATATGAATTCAATCATTTGAATGGTTTCATGCAGCTTTACAAGATTCTCTTACTAACGCCAGTTCTTTCATTTAAATAACCCATTTATATCTTTAGCCTGAACAATTTGTTTCAAATATTCTAAAACTTGCCTACTTGAATAATATGAATTCAATAATTTGAATGGTTTCATGCAGCTTTACAAGATTCTCTTTCTAGTCCCAACTCTTTCATTTAATTAACCTATTTATATCATTAGCCTGTAACAATTTGTTTTTAATATTCTAAAACTTGCCTACTTGAATAATATGAATTCAATCATTTGAATGGTTTCATCCAGCTTTACAAGATTCTCTTTCTTGTCCCACCTTTTTCATTTAATTAACTTATTTATATCTTTAGCCTGTAACAATTTGTTTTAAATATTCTAAAACTTGCCTACTTTAATAATATGAATTCAATCATTTGAATGGTTTCATGCAGCTTTACAATATTCTCTTTCTAGTCCCAACTCTTTCATTTAATTAACTTATTTATAACTTTAGCCTGTAACAATTTGTTTTAAATATTATAAAACTTGCCTACTTTAATAATATGAATTCAATCATTTGAATGGTTTCATGCAGCTTTAAAAGATTCTCTTTCTAGTCCCAACTCTTTCATTTAATTAACCAATTTCTATCTTTAGCCTGTAAAAATTTGTTTTAAATATTCTAAAACTTGCCTACTTGAATAATATGAATTCAATCATTTGACTGGTTTCATGCACCTTTACAAGAATCTCTTTCTAGTCCCAACTCTTTCATTTCATTAACATATTTATATCTTTAGCCTGTAACTATTTGTTTTAAATATTCTAAAACTTGCCTACTATAATAATATGAATTCAATCATATGAATGGTTTCATGCAGCTTTAAAAGATTCTCTTTCTAGTCCCAACTCTTTCATTTAATTAACCTATTTATATCATTAGCCTCTAACAATTTGTTTTAAATATTCTAAAACTTACCTACTTGAATAATATGAATTCAATCATTTCAATGGTTTCATGCAGCTTTACAAGATTCTCATTCTAGTCCCAACACTTTCATTTCATTAACCTATTTATATCATTAGCCTCTAACAATTTGTTTTAAATATTCTAAAACTTACCTACTTGAATAATATGAATTCAATCATTTGAATGGTTTCATGCAGCTTTACAAGATTCTCTTTCTAGTCCCAACTCTTTCATTTAATTAACTCATTTATATCTTTAGCCTGTAACAATTTGTTTTAAATATTCTAAAACTTGCCTACTTTAATAATATGAATTCAATCATTTGAATGGTTTCATGCAGCTTTACAAGATTCTCTTACTAACGCCAGTTCTTTCATTTAAATAACCCATTTATATCTTTAGCCTGAACAATTTGTTTCAAATATTCTAAAACTTGCCTACTTGAATAATATGAATTCAATCATTTGAATGGTTTCATGCAGCTTTACAAGATTCTCTTTCTAGTCCCAACTCTTTCATTTAATTAAGCTATTTATATCATTAGCCTGTAACAATTTGTTTTTAATATTCTAAAACTTGCCTACTTGAATAATATGAATTCAATCATTTGAATGGTTTCATCCAGCTTTACAAGATTCTCTTTCTTGTCCCACCTTTTTCATTTAATTAACTTATTTATATCTTTAGCCTGTAACAATTTGTTTTAAATATTCTAAAACTTGCCTACTTTAATAATATGAATTTAATCATTTGAATGGTTTCATGCAGCTTTACAATATTCTCTTTCTAGTCCCAACTCTTTCATTTAATTAACTTATTTATAACTTTAGCCTGTAACAATTTGTTTTAAATATTATAAAACTTGCCTACTTTAATAATATGAATTCAATCATTTGAATGGTTTCATGCAGCTTTAAAAGATTCTCTTTCTAGTCACAACTCTTTCATTTAATTAACCAATTTCTATCTTTAGCCTGTAAAAATTTGTTTTAAATATTCTAAAACTTGCCTACTTGAATAATATGAATTCAATCATTTGACTGGTTTCATGCACCTTTACAAGATTCTCTTTCTAGTCCCAACTCTTTCATTTCATTAACATATTTATATCTTTAGCCTGTAACTATTTGTTTTAAATATTCTAAAACTTGCCTACTTTAATAATATGAATTCAATCATATGAATGGTTTCATGCAGCTTTAAAAGATTCTCTTTCTAGTCCCAACTCTTTCATTTAATTAACCTATTTATATCATTAGCCTCTAACAATTTGTTTTAAATATTCTAAAACTTACCTACTTGAATAATATGAATTCAATCATTTCAATGGTTTCATGCAGCTTTACAAGATTCTCATTCTAGTCCCAACACTTTCATTTCATTAACCTATTTATATCATTAGCCTCTAACAATTTGTTTTAAATATTCTAAAACTTACCTACTTGAATAATATGAATTCAATCATTTGAATGGTTTCATGCAGCTTTACAAGATTCTCTTTCTAGTCCCAACTCTTTCATTTAATTAACTCATTTATATCTTTAGCCTGTAACAATTTGTTTTAAATATTCTAAAACTTGCCTACTTGGATAATATGAATTCAATCATTTGACTGGTTTCATGCAGCTTTACAAGATTCTCTTTCTAGTCCCAACTCTTACATTTCATTAACATTTTTATATCTTTAGCCTGTAAATATTTGTTTTAAATATACTAAAACTTGCCTACTTGAATAATATGAATTCAATCATTTGACTGGTTACATGCAGCTTCACAAGATTCTCTTTCTAGTCCCAACTCTTTCATTTAATTAACTCATTTATATCGTTAGCTTGTAACAATTCGTTTTAAATATTCTAAAACTTGCCTACTTTAATAATATGAATTCAACCATTTGAATGGTTTCATGCAGCTTTACAAGATTCTCTTACCAACGCCAGTTCTTTCATTTAAATAACCGATTTATATCTTTAGCCTGAACAATTTGTTTTAAATATTCTAAAACTTGCCTACTTGAATAATATGAATTCAATCATTTGAATGGTTTCATGCACGTTTAAAAGATTATTTTTCTAGGCCCAACTCTTTCAATTAATTAACTTATTTATATCTTTAGCCTGTAACAATTTGTTTTAAATATTGTAAAACTTGCCTACTCTTATAATATGAATTCAATCATTTGAATGGTTTAATGCAGCTTTACAAGATTCTCTTTGTAGTCCCAACTCTTTCATTTTATTAACTTATTTATATCTTTAGCCTGTAACAATTTGTTTTAAATATTCTAAAACTTGCCTACTTGAATAATATGAATTCAATCATTTGAATGGTTTCATGCAGCGTTACACGATTCTCTTTCTAGTCCCAACTCTTTCATTTAATTACCCTATTTATATCATTAGCCTGTAACAATTTGTTTTAAATATTCTAAAACTTGCCTACATGAATAATATGAATTCAATCATTTGAATGGTTTCATGCAGCTTTACAAGATTCTCTTTCTAGTCCCAACTCTTTCATTTAATTAACCAATTTATATCTTTCGCCTGTAACATTTTGTTTTAAATATTCTAAAACTTGCCTACTTGAATAATATGAATTCAATCATTTGAATGGTTTCATGCACCTTTACAAGATTATTTTGCTAGGCCCAACTCTTTCAATAATTTAACTTATTTATATCTTTAGCCTGTAACAATTTGTTTTAAGTATTCTAAAACTTGCCTACTTGAATAATATGAATTCAATCATTTGAATGGTTTCATGCACCTTTACAAGATTATTTTTCTAGTCCCAACTCTTTGATTTATTTAACTTATTTATATCTTTAGCCTGTAACAATTTGTTTTAAATATTCTACAACTTGCCTACATGAATAATATGAATTCAATCATTAGAATGGTTTCATGCAGCTTTAAAAGATTCCCTTTCTAGTCCCAACGCTTTAATTTAATTAACTTATTTATATCTTTAGCCTGTAACAATTTGTTTTAAATATTCTAAAACTTGCCTACTTTAATAATATGAATTCAATCATTTGAATGGTTTCATGCAGCGTTACACGATTCTCTTTCTAGTCCCAACTCTTTCATTTAATTAACCTATTCATATCATTAGCCTGTAACAATTTGTTTTAAATATTCTAAAACTTGCCTACATGAATAATATGAATTCAATCATTTGAATGGTTTCATGCAGCTTTACAAGATTCTCATTCTAGTCCCAACACTTTCATTTAATTACCCTATTTATATCATTAGCCTCTAACAATTTGTTTTAAATATTCTAAAACTTACCTACTTGAATAATATGAATTCAATCATTTGAATGGTTTCATTCAGCTTTACAAGATTCTCTTTCTAGTCCCAACTCTTTCATTTAATTAACTTATTTATATCTTTAGCCTGTAACAATTTGTTTTAAATATTCTAAAACTTGCCTACTTGAATAATATGAATTCAATCATTCGAATGGTTTCAAGCAGCTTTACAAGATTCTCTTTCTAGTCCCAACTCTTTCATTTAATTAACCAATTTATATCTTTAGCCTGTAAAAATTTGTTTTAAATATTCTAAAACTTGCCTACTTGAATAATATGAATTCAATCATTTGACTGGTTTCATGCAACTTTACAAGATTTTCTTTCTAGTCCCAA
Organism: Lycorma delicatula; assembly: GCF_047948215.1. Taxonomy (NCBI): domain Eukaryota; kingdom Metazoa; phylum Arthropoda; class Insecta; order Hemiptera; family Fulgoridae; genus Lycorma; species Lycorma delicatula. Next base: position 122,100,660 of record NC_134457.1, read on the forward strand.
CTCTTTCATTTCATTAACATATTTATATCTTTAGCCTGTAACTATTTGTTTTAAATATTCTAAAACTTGCCTACGTGAATAATATGAATTCAATCATTTGACTGGTTACATGCAGCTTCACAAGATTCTCTTTCTAGTCCCAACTCTTTCATTTAATTAACTCATTTATATCGTTAGCCTGTAACAATTTGTTTTAAATATTCTAAAACTTGCCTACTTTAATAATATGAATTCAATCATTTGAATGGTTTCATGCAGCTTTACAAGATTCTCTTACTAACGCCAGTTCTCTCATTTAAATAACCCATTTATATCTTTAGCCTGAACAATTTGTTTCAAATATTCTAAAACTTGCCTACTTGAATAATATGAATTCAATCATTTGAATGGTTTCATGCAGCTTTACAAGATTCTCTTTCTAGTCCCAACTCTTTCATTTAAATAACCTATTTATATCATTAGCCTGTAACAATTTGTTTTTAATATTCTAAAACTTGCCTACTTGAATAATATGAATTCAATCATTTGAATGGTTTCATCCAGCTTTACAAGATTCTCTTTCTTGTCCCACCTTTTTCATTTAATTAACTTATTTATATCTTTAGCCTGTAACAATTTGTTTTAAATATTCTAAAACTTGCCTACTTTAATAATATGAATTCAATCATTTGAATGGTTTCATGCAGCTTTACAATATTCTCTTTCTTGTCCCAACTCTTACATTTTATTAACTGCTTTATATCTTTCGCCTGTAACAATTTGTTTTAAATATTCTAAAACTTGCCTACTTGAATAATATGAATTCAATCATTTGAATGGTTTCATGCACCTTTAAAAGATTATTTTTCTAGGCCCAACTCTTTCAATTAATTAACTTATTTATATCTTTAGCCTGTAACAATTTGTTTTAAATATTCTAAAACTTGCGTACTTGAATAATATGAATTCAATCAGTTGACTGGTTACATGCAACTTTACAAGATTCTCGTTCTAGTCCCAATTCTTTCATTTAATTAACCCATTTATATCGTTAGCCTGTAACAATTTGTTTTAAATATTCTAAAACTTGCCTACTTGAATAATATGAATTCAATCATTTGACTGGTTTCATGCAGCTTTACAAGATTCTCTTACTAATGCCAGTTATTTATTTTAATTAACCCTTTTATATCTTTAGCCTCTAATAATTTGTTTTAAATATTCTAAAACTTGCCTACTTGAATAATATGAATTCGAGTAATTGAATGGTTTCATGCAGCTTTACAAGATTCTCCTTCTAGTCGTAACTCTTTCATTTAATTAACTTATTTATAACTTTAGCCTGTAACAATTTGTTTTAAATATTATAAAACTTGCCTACTTTAATAATATGAATTCAATCATTTGAATGGTTTCATGCAGCTTTAAAAGATTCTCTTTCTAGTCCCAACTCTTTCATTTAATTAACCAATTTCTATCTTTAGCCTGTAAAAATTTGTTTTAAATATTCTAAAACTTGCCTACTTGAATAATATGAATTCAATCATTTGACTGGTTTCATGCACCTTTACAAGATTGTCTTTCTAGTCCTAACTCTTTCATTTCATTAACATATTTATATCTTTAGCCTGCAACTATTTGTTTTAAATATTCTAAAACTTGCCTACTTTAATAATATGAATTCAATCATTTGAATGGTTTCATGCAGCTTTAAAAGATTCTCTTTCTAGTCCCAACACTTTCATTTCATTAACCTATTTATATCATTAGCCTCTAACAATTTGTTTTAAATATTCTAAAACTTACCTACTTGAATAATATGAATTCAATCATTTGAATGGTTTCATGCAGCTTTACAAGATTCTCTTTCTAGTCCCAACTCTTTCATTTAATTAACTCATTTATATCTTTAGCCTGTAACAATTTGTTTTAAATATTCTAAAACTTGCCTACTTGGATAATATGAATTCAATCATTAGAATGGTTTCATGCAGCTTTACAAGATTCTCTTTCTAGTCCCAACTCTTTCATTTAATTAACCAATTTATATCTTTAGCCTCTAACAATTTGTTTTAAATATTCTAAAACTTGCCTATTTGAATAATATGAATTCAATCATTTGACTGGTTTCATGCAGCTTTACAAGATTCTCTTTCTAGTCCCAACTCTTACATTTCATTAACATTTTTATATCTTTAGCCTGTAAATATTTGTTTTAAATATACTAAAACTTGCCTACTTGAATAATATGAATTCAATCATTTGACTGGTTACATGCAGCTTCACAAGATTCTCTTTCTAGTCCCAACTCTTTCATTTAATTAACTCATTTATATCGTTAGCCTGTAACAATTCGTTTTAAATATTCTAAAACTTGCCTACTTTAATAATATGAATTCAACCATTTGAATGGTTTCATGCAGCTTTACAAGATTCTCTTACTAACGCCAGTTCTTTCATTTAAATAACCCATTTATATCTTTAGCCTGAACAATTTGTTTTAAATATTCTAAAACTTGCCTACTTGAATAATATGAATTCAATCATTTGAATGGTTTAATGCAGCTTTACAAGATTCTCTTTCTAGTCCCAACTCTTTCATTTAATTAACCTATTAATATCATTAGCCTGTAACAATTTGTTTTTAATATTCTAAAACTTGCCTACTTGAATAATATGAATTCAATCATTTGAATGGTTTCATGCACCTTTACAAGATTATTTTTCTAGGCCCAACTCTTTCAATTAATTAACTTATTTATATCGTTAGCCTGTAACAATTTGTTTTAAATATTCTAAAACTTGCCTACTTGAATAATATGAATTCAATCATTCGAATGGTTTCAAGCAGCTTTACAAGATTCTCATTCTAGTCCCAACACTTTCATTTAATTACCCTATTTATATCATTAGCCTCTAACAATTTGTTTTAAATATTCTAAAACTTACCTACTTAAATAATATGAATTCAATCATTTGAATGGTTCATGCAGCTTTACAAGATTCTCTTTCTAGTCCCAACTCTTTCATTTAATTAACCAATTTATATCTTTAGCCTGTAAAAATTTGTTTTAAATATTCTAAAACTTGCCTACTTGAATAATATGAATTCAATCATTTGACTGGTTACATGCAGCTTCACAAGATTCTCTTTCTAGTCCCAACTCTTTCATTTAATTAACTCATTTATATCGTTAGCCTGTAAAAATTTGTTTTAAATATTCTAAAACTTGCCTACTTGAATAATATGAATTCAATCATTTGACTGGTTACATGCAGCTTCACAAGATTCTCTTTCTAGTCCCAACTCTTTCATTTAATTAACTCATTTATATCGTTAGCCCGTAAAAATTTGTTTTAAATATTCTAAAACTTGCCTACTTGAATAATATGAATTCAATCATTTGACTGGTTACATGCAGCTTCACAAGATTCTCTTTCTAGTCCCAACTCTTTCATTTAATTAACCCATTTATATCTTTAGCCTGAACAATTTGTTTCAAATATTCTAAAACTTGCCTACTTGAATAATATGAATTCAATCATTTGAATGGTTTCATGCAGCTTTACAAGATTCTCTTTCTAGTCCCAACTCTTTCATTTAATTAACCTATTTATATCATTAGCCTGTAACAATTTGTTTTTAATATTCTAAAACTTGCCTACTTGAATAATATGAATTCAATCATTAGAATGGTTTCATCCAGCTTTACAAGATTCTCTTTCTTGTCCCACCTTTTTCATTTAATTAACTTATTTATATCTTTAGCCTGTAACAATTTGTTTTAAATATTCTAAAACTTGCCTATTTTTATAATATGAATTCAATCATTTGAATGGTTTCATGCAGCTTTACAAGATTCTCTTTCTAGTCCCAACTCTTTCATTTTATTAACTGATTTATATCTTTCGCCTGTAACAATTTGTTTTAAATATTCTAAAACTTGCCTACTTGAATAATATGAATTCAATCATTTGAATGGTTTCATGCACGTTTAAAAGATTATTTTTCTAGGCCCAACTCTTTCAATTAATTAACTTATTTATATCTTTAGCCTGTAACAATTTGTTTTAAATATTGTAAAACTTGCCTACTCTTATAATATGAATTCAATCATTTGAATGGTTTCATGCAGCTTTACAAGATTCTCTTTGTAGTCCCAACTCTTTCATTTTATTAACTTATTTATATCTTTAGCCTGTAACAATTTGTTTTAAATATTCTAAAACTTGCCTACTTGAATAATATGAATTCAAACATTTGAATGGTTTCATGCAGCGTTACACGATTCTCTTTCTAGTCCCAACTCTTTCATTTAATTAACCTATTTATATCATTAGCCTGTAACAATTTGTTTTAAATATTCTAAAACTTGCCTACATGAATAATGTGAATTCAATCATTTGAATGGTTTCATGCAGCTTTACAAGATTCTCATTCTAGTCTCAACACTTTCATTTAATTACCCTATTTATATCATTAGCCTCTAACAATTTGTTTTAAATATTCTAAAACTTACCTACTTGAATAATATGAATTCAATCATTTGAATGGTTTCATGCAGCTTTACAAGATTCTCTTTCTAGTCCCAACTCTTTCATTTAATTAACCAATTTATATCTTTAGCCTCTAACAATTTGTTTTAAATATTCTAAAACTTGCCTATTTGAATAATATGAATTCAATCATTTGACTGGTTTCATGCAGCTTTACAAGATTCTCTTTCTAGTCCCAACTCTTACATTTCATTAACATTTTTATATCTTTAGCCTGTAAATATTTGTTTTAAATATACTAAAACTTGCCTACTTGAATAATATGAATTCAATCATTTGACTGGTTACATGCAGCTTCACAAGATTCTCTTTCTAGTCCCAACTCTTTCATTTAATTAACTCATTTATATCGTTAGCCTGTAACAATTCGTTTTAAATATTCTAAAACTTGCCTACTTTAATAATATGAATTCAACCATTTGAATGGTTTCATGCAGCTTTACAAGATTCTCTTACTAACGCCAGTTCTTTCATTTAAATAACCCATTTATATCTTTAGCCTGAACAATTTGTTTTAAATATTCTAAAACTTGCCTACTTGAATAATATGAATTCAATCATTTGAATGGTTTAATGCAGCTTTACAAGATTCTCTTTCTAGTCCCAACTCTTTCATTTAATTAACCTATTAATATCATTAGCCTGTAACAATTTGTTTTTAATATTCTAAAACTTGCCTACTTGAATAATATGAATTCAATCATTTGAATGGTTTCATGCACCTTTACAAGATTATTTTTCTAGGCCCAACTCTTTCAATTAATTAACTTATTTATATCGTTAGCCTGTAACAATTTGTTTTAAATATTCTAAAACTTGCCTACTTGAATAATATGAATTCAATCATTCGAATGGTTTCAAGCAGCTTTACAAGATTCTCATTCTAGTCCCAACACTTTCATTTAATTACCCTATTTATATCATTAGCCTCTAACAATTTGTTTTAAATATTCTAAAACTTACCTACTTAAATAATATGAATTCAATCATTTGAATGGTTCATGCAGCTTTACAAGATTCTCTTTCTAGTCCCAACTCTTTCATTTAATTAACCAATTTATATCTTTAGCCTGTAAAAATTTGTTTTAAATATTCTAAAACTTGCCTACTTGAATAATATGAATTCAATCATTTGACTGGTTACATGCAGCTTCACAAGATTCTCTTTCTAGTCCCAACTCTTTCATTTAATTAACTCATTTATATCGTTAGCCTGTAAAAATTTGTTTTAAATATTCTAAAACTTGCCTACTTGAATAATATGAATTCAATCATTTGACTGGTTACATGCAGCTTCACAAGATTCTCTTTCTAGTCCCAACTCTTTCATTTAATTAACTCATTTATATCGTTAGCCTGTAAAAATTTGTTTTAAATATTCTAAAACTTGCCTACTTGAATAATATGAATTCAATCATTTGACTGGTTACATGCAGCTTCACAAGATTCTCTTTCTAGTCCCAACTCTTTCATTTAATTAACCCATTTATATCTTTAGCCTGAACAATTTGTTTCAAATATTCTAAAACTTGCCTACTTGAATAATATGAATTCAATCATTTGAATGGTTTCATGCAGCTTTACAAGATTCTCTTTCTAGTCCCAACTCTTTCATTTAATTAACCTATTTATATCATTAGCCTGTAACAATTTGTTTTTAATATTCTAAAACTTGCCTACTTGAATAATATGAATTCAATCATTAGAATGGTTTCATCCAGCTTTACAAGATTCTCTTTCTTGTCCCACCTTTTTCATTTAATTAACTTATTTATATCTTTAGCCTGTAACAATTTGTTTTAAATATTCTAAAACTTGCCTATTTTTATAATATGAATTCAATCATTTGAATGGTTTCATGCAGCTTTACAAGATTCTCTTTCTAGTCCCAACTCTTTCATTTTATTAACTGATTTATATCTTTCGCCTGTAACAATTTGTTTTAAATATTCTAAAACTTGCCTACTTGAATAATATGAATTCAATCATTTGAATGGTTTCATGCACGTTTAAAAGATTATTTTTCTAGGCCCAACTCTTTCAATTAATTAACTTATTTATATCTTTAGCCTGTAACAATTTGTTTTAAATATTGTAAAACTTGCCTACTCTTATAATATGAATTCAATCATTTGAATGGTTTCATGCAGCTTTACAAGATTCTCTTTGTAGTCCCAACTCTTTCATTTTATTAACTTATTTATATCTTTAGCCTGTAACAATTTGTTTTAAATATTCTAAAACTTGCCTACTTGAATAATATGAATTCAAACATTTGAATGGTTTCATGCAGCGTTACACGATTCTCTTTCTAGTCCCAACTCTTTCATTTAATTAACCTATTTATATCATTAGCCTGTAACAATTTGTTTTAAATATTCTAAAACTTGCCTACATGAATAATGTGAATTCAATCATTTGAATGGTTTCATGCAGCTTTACAAGATTCTCATTCTAGTCTCAACACTTTCATTTAATTACCCTATTTATATCATTAGCCTCTAACAATTTGTTTTAAATATTCTAAAACTTACCTACTTGAATAATATGAATTCAATCATTTGAATGGTTTCATTCAGCTTTACAAGATTCTCTTTCTAGTCCCAACTCTTTCATTTAATTAACTTATTTATATCTTTAGCCTGTAACAATTTGTTTTAAATATTCTAAAACTTGCCTACTTGAATAATATTAATTCAATCATTCGAATGGTTTCAAGCAGCTTTACAAGATTCTCATTCTAGTCCCAACACTTTCATTTAATTACCTTATTTATATCATTAGCCTCTAACAATTTGTTTTAAATATTCTAAAACTTACCTACTTGAATAATATGAATTCAATCATTTGAATGGTTTCATGCAGCTTTACAAGATTCTCTTTCTAGTCCCAACTCTTTCATTTAATTAACCAATTTATATCTTTCGCCTGTAACAATTTGTTTTAAATATTCTAAAACTTGCCTACTTGAATAATATGAATTCAATCATTTGAATGGTTTCATGCACCTTTAAAAGATTATTTTTCTAGGCCCAACTCTTTCATTTTATTAACTGATTTATATCTTTAGCCTGTAACAATTTGTTTTAAATATTCTAAAACTTGCCTACTTGAATAATATGAATTCAATCATTTGAATGGTTTCATGCACCTTTACAAGATTATTTTTCTAGTCCCAACTCTTTGATTTATTTAACTTATTTATATCTTTAGCCTGTAACAATTTGTTGTAAATATTCTACAACTTGCCTACATGAATAATATGAATTCAATCATTAGAATGGTTTCATGCAGCTCTAAAAGATTCCCTTTCTAGTCCCAACGCTTTAATTTAATTAACTTATTTATATCTTTAGCCTGTAACAATTTGTTTTAAATATTCTAAAACTTGCCTACTTTAATAATATGAATTCAATCATTTGAATGGTTTCATGCAGCGTTACACGATTCTCTTTCTAGTCCCAACTCTTTCATTTAATTAACCTATTCATATCATTAGCCTGTAACAATTTGTTTTAAATATTCTAAAACTTGCCTACATGAATAATATGAATTCAATCATTTGAATGGTTTCATGCAGCTTTACAAGATTCTCATTCTAGTCCCAACACTTTCATTTAATTACCCTATTTATATCATTAGCCTCTAACAATTTGTTTTAAATATTCTAAAACTTACCTACTTGAATAATATGAATTCAATCATTTGAATGGTTTCATTCAGCTTTTCAAGATTCTCTTTCTAGTCCCAACTCTTTCATTTAATTAACTTATTTATATCTTTAGCCTGTAACAATTTGTTTTAAATATTCTAAAACTTGCCTACTTGAATAATATGAATTCAATCATTCGAATGGTTTCAAGCAGCTTTACAAGATTCCCTTTCTAGTCCCAACTCTTTCATTTAATTAACTCATTTATATCGTTAGCCTGTAACAATTTGTTTTAAATATTCTAAAACTTGCCTACTTTAAAAATATGAATTCAATCATTTGAATGGTTTCATGCAGCTTTACAAGATTCTCTTACTAACGCCAGTTCTTTCATTTAAATAACCCATTTATATCTTTAGCCTGAACAATTTGTTTCAAATATTCTAAAACTTGCCTACTTGAATAATATGAATTCAATCATTTGAATGGTTTCATGCAGCTTTACAAGATTCTCTTTCTAGTCCCAACTCTTTCATTTAATTAACCTATTTATATCATTAGCCTGTAACAATTTGTTTTTAATATTCTAAAACTTGCCTACTTGAATAATATGAATTCAATCATTTGAATGGTTTCATCCAGCTTTACAAGATTCTCTTTCTTGTCCCACCTTTTTCATTTAATTAACTTATTTATATCTTTAGCCTGTAACAATTTGTTTTAAATATTCTAAAACATGCCTACTTTAATAATATGAATTCAATCATTTGAATGGTTTCATGCAGCTTTACAATATTCTCTTTCTAGTCCCAACTCTTACATTTTATTAACTGCTTTATATCTTTCGCCTGTAACAATTTGTTTTAAATATTCTAAAACTTGCCTACTTGAATAATATGAATTCAATCATTTGAATGGTTTCATGCAGCTTTACAAGATTCTCTTACTAATGCCAGTTATTTATTTTAATTAACCCTTTTATATCTTTAGCCTCTAATAATTTGTTTTAAATATTCTAAAACTTGCCTACTTGAATAATATGAATTCGAGTAATTGAATGGTTTCATGCAGCTTTACAAGATTCTCCTTCTAGTCGTAACTCTTTCATTTAATTAACTTATTTATAACTTTAGCCTGTAACAATTTGTTTTAAATATTATAAAACTTGCCTACTTTAATAATATGAATTCAATCATTTGAATGGTTTCATGCAGCTTTAAAAGATTCTCTTTCTAGTCCCAACTCTTTCATTTAATTAACTTATTTATATCTTTAGCCTGTAAAAATTTGTTTTAAATATTCTAAAACTTGCCTACTTGAATAATATGAATTCAATCATTTGACTGGTTTCATGCACCTTTACAAGATTGTCTTTCTAGTCCTAACTCTTTCATTTCATTAACATATTTATATCTTTAGCCTGTAACTATTTGTTTTAAATATTCTAAAACTTACCTACTTGAATAATATGAATTCAATCATTTGAATGGTTTCATGCAGCTTTACAAGATTCTCTTTCTAGTCCCAACTCTTTCATTTAATTAACCAATTTATATCTTTAGCCTGTAAAAATTTGTTTTAAATATTCTAAAACTTGCCTACTTGAATAATATGAATTCAATCATTTGACTGGTTACATGCAGCTTCACAAGATTCTCTTTCTAGTCCCAACTCTTTCATTTAATTAACTCATTTATATCGTTAGCCTGTAACAATTTGTTTTAAATATTCTAAAACTTGCCTACTTTAATAATATGAATTCAATCATTTGAATGGTTTCATGCAGCTTTACAAGATTCTCTTACTAACGCCAGTTCTTTCATTTAATTAACCCATTTATATCTTTAGCCTGAACAATTTGTTTCAAATATTCTAAAACTTGCCTACTTGAATAATATGAATTCAATCATTTGAATGGTTTCATGCAGCTTTACAAGATTCTCTTTCTAGTCCCAACTCTTTCATTTAATTAACCTATTTATATCATTAGCCTGTAACAATTTGTTTTTAATATTCTAAAACTTGCCTACTTGAATAATATGAATTCAATCATTAGAATGGTTTCATCCAGCTTTACAAGATTCTCTTTCTTGTCCCACCTTTTTCATTTAATTAACTTATTTATATCTTTAGCCTGTAACAATTTGTTTTAAATATTCTAAAACTTGCCTATTTTTATAATATGAATTCAATCATTTGAATGGTTTCATGCAGCTTTACAAGATTCTCTTTCTAGTCCCAACTCTTTCATTTTATTAACTGATTTATATCTTTCGCCTGTAACAATTTGTTTTAAATATTCTAAAACTTGCCTACTTGAATAATATGAATTCAATCATTTGAATGGTTTCATGCACGTTTAAAAGATTATTTTTCTAGGCCCAACTCTTTCAATTAATTAACTTATTTATATCTTTAGCCTGTAACAATTTGTTTTAAATATTGTAAAACTTGCCTACTCTTATAATATGAATTCAATCATTTGAATGGTTTCATGCAGCTTTACAAGATTCTCTTTGTAGTCCCAACTCTTTCATTTTATTAACTTATTTATATCTTTAGCCTGTAACAATTTGTTTTAAATATTCTAAAACTTGCCTACTTGAATAATATGAATTCAAACATTTGAATGGTTTCATGCAGCGTTACACGATTCTCTTTCTAGTCCCAACTCTTTCATTTAATTAACCTATTTATATCATTAGCCTGTAACAATTTGTTTTAAATATTCTAAAACTTGCCTACATGAATAATGTGAATTCAATCATTTGAATGGTTTCATGCAGCTTTACAAGATTCTCATTCTAGTCTCAACACTTTCATTTAATTACCCTATTTATATCATTAGCCTCTAACAATTTGTTTTAAATATTCTAAAACTTACCTACTTGAATAATATGAATTCAATCATTTGAATGGTTTCATTCAGCTTTACAAGATTCTCTTTCTAGTCCCAACTCTTTCATTTAATTAACTTATTTATATCTTTAGCCTGTAACAATCTGTTTTAAATATTCTAAAACTTGCCTACTTGAATAATATTAATTCAATCATTCGAATGGTTTCAAGCAGCTTTACAAGATTCTCATTCTAGTCCCAACACTTTCATTTAATTACCCTATTTATATCATTAGCCTCTAACAATTTGTTTTAAATATTCTAAAACTTACCTACTTGAATAATATGAATTCAATCATTTGAATGGTTTCATGCAGCTTTACAAGATTCTCTTTCTAGTCCCAACTCTTTCATTTAATTAACCAATTTATATCTTTCGCCTGTAACAATTTGTTTTAAATATTCTAAAACTTGCCTACTTGAATAATATGAATTCAATCATTTGAATGGTTTCATGCACCTTTAAAAGATTATTTTTCTAGGCCCAACTCTTTCATTTTATTAACTGATTTATATCTTTAGCCTGTAACAATTTGTTTTAAATATTCTAAAACTTGCCTACTTGAATAATATGAATTCAATCATTTGAATGGTTTCATGCACCTTTACAAGATTATTTTGCTAGGCCCAACTCTTTCAATAATTTAACTTATTTATATCTTTAGCCTGTGACAATTTGTTTTAAATATTCTAAAACTTGCCTACTTGAATAATATGAATTCAATCATTTGAATGGTTTCATGCACCTTTACAAGATTATTTTTCTAGTCCCAACTCTTTGATTTATTTAACTTATTTATATCTTTAGCCTGTAACAATTTGTTGTAAATATTCTACAACTTGCCTACATGAATAATATGAATTCAATCATTAGAATGGTTTCATGCAGCTCTAAAAGATTCCCTTTCTAGTCCCAACGCTTTAATTTAATTAACTTATTTATATCTTTAGCCTGTAACAATTTGTTTTAAATATTCTAAAACTTGCCTACTTTAATAATATGAATTCAATCATTTGAATGGTTTCATGCAGCGTTACACGATTCTCTTTCTAGTCCCAACTCTTTCATTTAATTAACCTATTCATATCATTAGCCTGTAACAATTTGTTTTAAATATTCTAAAACTTGCCTACATGAATAATATGAATTCAATCATTTGAATGGTTTCATGCAGCTTTACAAGATTCTCATTCTAGTCCCAACACTTTCATTTAATTACCCTATTTATATCATTAGCCTCTAACAATTTGTTTTAAATATTCTAAAACTTACCTACTTGAATAATATGAATTCAATCATTTGAATGGTTTCATTCAGCTTTTCAAGATTCTCTTTCTAGTCCCAACTCTTTCATTTAATTAACTTATTTATATCTTTAGCCTGTAACAATTTGTTTTAAATATTCTAAAACTTGCCTACTTGAATAATATGAATTCAATCATTCGAATGGTTTCAAGCAGCTTTACAAGATTCCCTTTCTAGTCCCAGCTCTTTCATTTAATTAACTCATTTATATCGTTAGCCTGTAACAATTTGTTTTAAATATTCTAAAACTTGCCTACTTTAAAAATATGAATTCAATCATTTGAATGGTTTCATGCAGCTTTACAAGATTCTCTTACTAACGCCAGTTCTTTCATTTAAATAACCTATTTATATCTTTAGCCTGAACAATTTGTTTCAAATATTCTAAAACTTGCCTACTTGAATAATATGAATTCAATCATTTGAATGGTTTCATGCAGCTTTACAAGATTCTCTTTCTAGTCCCAACTCTTTCATTTAATTAACCTATTTATATCATTAGCCTGTAACAATTTGTTTTTAATATTCTAAAACTTGCCTACTTGAATAATATGAATTCAATCATTTGAATGGTTTCATCCAGCTTTACAAGATTCTCTTTCTTGTCCCACCTTTTTCATTTAATTAACTTATTTATATCTTTAGCCTGTAACAATTTGTTTTAAATATTCTAAAACATGCCTACTTTAATAATATGAATTCAATCATTTGAATGGTTTCATGCAGCTTTACAATATTCTCTTTCTAGTCCCAACTCTTACATTTTATTAACTGCTTTATATCTTTCGCCTGTAACAATTTGTTTTAAATATTCTAAAACTTGCCTACTTGAATAATATGAATTCAATCATTTGAATGGTTTCATGCAGCTTTACAAGATTCTCTTACTAATGCCAGTTATTTATTTTAATTAACCCTTTTATATCTTTAGCCTCTAATAATTTGTTTTAAATATTCTAAAACTTGCCTACTTGAATAATATGAATTCGAGTAATTGAATGGTTTCATGCAGCTTTACAAGATTCTCCTTCTAGTCGTAACTCTTTCATTTAATTAACTTATTTATAACTTTAGCCTGTAACAATTTGTTTTAAATATTATAAAACTTGCCTACTTTAATAATATGAATTCAATCATTTGAATGGTTTCATGCAGCTTTAAAAGATTCTCTTTCTAGTCCCAACTCTTTCATTTAATTAACTTATTTATATCTTTAGCCTGTAAAAATTTGTTTTAAATATTCTAAAACTTGCCTACTTGAATAATATGAATTCAATCATTTGACTGGTTTCATGCACCTTTACAAGATTGTCTTTCTAGTCCTAACTCTTTCATTTCATTAACATATTTATATCTTTAGCCTGTAACTATTTGTTTTAAATATTCTAAAACTTGCCTACTTTAATAATATGAATTCAATCATTTGAATGGTTTCATGCAGCTTTAAAAGATTCTCTTTCTAGTCCCAACTCTTTCATTTAATTAAACTATTTATATCATTAGCCTCTAACAATTTGTTTTAAATATTCTAAAACTTACCTACTTGAATAATATGAATTCAATCATTTGAATAGTTTCATGCAGCTTTACAAGATTCTCTTTCTAGTCCCAACTCTTTCATTTAATTAACTCATTTATATCTTTAGCCTGTAACAATTTGTTTTAAATATTCTAAAACTTGCCTACTTGGATAATATGAATTCAATCATTTGAATGGTTTCATGCAGCTTTACAAGATTCTCTTACTAACGCCAGTTCTTTCATTTAAATAACCCATTTATATCTTTAGCCTGAACAATTTGTTTCAAATATTCTAAAACTTGCCTACTTGAATAATATGAATTCAATCATTTGAATGGTTTCATGCAGCTTTACAAGATTCTCTTTCTAGTCCCAACTCTTTCATTTAATTAACCTATTTATATCATTAGCCTGTAACAATTTGTTTTTAATATTCTAAAACTTGCCTACTTGAATAATATGAATTCAATCATTTGAATGGTTTCATCCAGCTTTACAAGATTCTCTTTCTAGTCCCAACTCTTTCATTTAATTAACTTATTTATATCTTTAGCCTGTAACAATTTGTTTTAAATATTCTAAAACTTGCCTACTTTAATAATATGAATTCAATCATTTGAATGGTTTCATGCAGCTTTACAATATTCTCTTTCTAGTCCCAACTCTTTCATTTAATTAACTTATTTATAACTTTAGCCTGTAACAATTTGTTTTAAATATTATAAAACTTGCCTACTTTAATAATATGAATTCAATCATTTGAATGGTTTCATGCAGCTTTAAAAGATTCTCTTTCTAGTCCCAACTCTTTCATTTAATTAACCAATTTATATCATTAGCCTGTAACAATTTGTTTTAAATATTCTAAAACTTGCCTACATGAATAATATAAATTCAATCATTTGAATGGTTTCATGCAGCTTTACAAGATTCTCATTCTAGTCTCAACACTTTCATTTAATTACCCTATTTATATCATTAGCCTCTAACAATTTGTTTTAAATATTCTAAAACTTACCTACTTGAATAATATGAATTCAATCATTTGAATGGTTTCATGCAGCTTTACAAGATTCTCTTTCTAGTACCAACTCTTTCATTTAATTAACCAATTTATATCTTTCGCCTGTAACAATTTGTTTTAAATATTCTAAAACTTGCCTACTTGAATAATATGAATTCAATCATTTGAATGGTTTCATGCACCTTTACAAGATTATTTTGCTAGGCCCAACTCTTTCAATAATTTAACTTATTTATATCTTTAGCCTGTAACAATTTGTTTTAAATATTCTAAAACTTGCCTACTTGAATAATATGAATTCAATCATTTGAATGGTTTCATGCACCTTTACAAGATTATTTTTCTAGTCCCAACTCTTTGATTTATTTAACTTATTTATATCTTTAGCCTGTAACAATTTGTTTTAAATATTCTACAACTTGCCTACATGAATAATATGAAATCAATCATTAGAATGGTTTCATGCAGCTTTAAAAGATTCCCTTTCTAGTCCCAACGCTTTAATTTAATTAACTTATTTATATCTTTAGCCTGTAACAATTTGTTTTAAATATTCTAAAACTTGCCTACTTTAATAATATGAATTCAATCATTTGAATGGTTTCATGCAGCGTTACACGATTCTCTTTCTAGTCCCAACTCTTTCATTTAATTAACCTATTCATATCATTAGCCTGTAACAATTTGTTTTAAATATTCTAAAACTTGCCTACATGAATAATATGAATTCAATCATTTGAATGGTTTCATGCAGCTTTACAAGATTCTCATTCTAGTCCCAACACTTTCATTTAATTACCCTATTTATATCATTAGCCTCTAACAATTTGTTTTAAATATTCTAAAACTTACCTACTTGAATAATATGAATTCAATCATTTGAATGGTTTCATTCAGCTTTACAAGATTCTCTTTCTAGTCCCAACTCTTTCATTTAATTAACTTATTTATATCTTTAGCCTGTAACAATTTGTTTTAAATATTCTAAAACTTGCCTACTTGAATAATATGAATTCAATCATTCGAATGGTTTCAAGCAGCTTTACAAGATTCTCTTTCTAGTCCCAACTCTTTCATTTAATTAACCAATTTATATCTTTAGCCTGTAAAAATTTGTTTTAAATATTCTAAAACTTGCCTACTTGAATAATATGAATTCAATCATTTGACTGGTTTCATGCAACTTTACAAGATTTTCTTTCTAGTCCCAACTCTTTCATTTCATTAACCTATTTATATCATTAGCCTCTAACAATTTGTTTTAAATATTCTAAAACTTACCTACTTGAATAATATGAATTCAATCATTTGAATGGTTTCATGCAGCTTTACAAGATTCTCTTTCTAGTCCCAACTCTTTCATTTAATTAACTCATTTATATCTTTAGCCTGTAACAATTTGTTTTAAATATTCTAAAACTTGCCTACTTGGATAATATGAATTCAATCATTTGAATGGTTTCATGCAGCTTTACAAGATTCTCTTACTAACGCCAGTTCTTTCATTTAAATAACCCATTTATATCTTTAGCCTGAACAATTTGTTTCAAATATTCTAAAACTTGCCTACTTGAATAATATGAATTCAATCATTTGAATGGTTTCATGCAGCTTTACAAGATTCTCTTTCTAGTCCCAACTCTTTCATTTAATTAACCTATTTATATCATTAGCCTGTAACAATTTGTTTTTAATATTCTAAAACTTGCCTACTTGAATAATATGAATTCAATCATTTGAATGGTTTCATGCAGCTTTACAAGATTCTCTTTCTAGTACCAACTCTTTCATTTAATTAACCAATTTATATCTTTCGCCTGTAACAATTTGTTTTAAATATTCTAAAACTTGCCTACTTGAATAATATGAATTCAATCATTTGAATGGTTTCATGCACCTTTACAAGATTATTTTTCTAGTCCCAACTCTTTGATTTATTTAACTTATTTATATCTTTAGCCTGTAACAATTTGTTTTAAATATTCTACAACTTGCCTACATGAATAATATGAATTCAATCATTAGAATGGTTTCATGCAGCTCTAAAAGATTCCCTTTCTAGTCCCAACGCTTTAATTTAATTAACTTATTTATATCTTTAGCCTGTAACAATTTGTTTTAAATATTCTAAAACTTGCCTACTTTAATAATATGAATTCAATCATTTGAATGGTTTCATGCAGCGTTACACGATTCTCTTTCTAGTCCCAACTCTTTCATTTAATTAACCTATTCATATCATTAGCCTGTAACAATTTGTTTTAAATATTCTAAAACTTGCCTACATGAATAATATGAATTCAATCATTTGAATGGTTTCATGCAGCTTTACAAGATTCTCATTCTAGTCCCAACACTTTCATTTAATTACCCTATTTATATCATTAGCCTCTAACAATTTGTTTTAAATATTCTAAAACTTACCTACTTGAATAATATGAATTCAATCATTTGAATGGTTTCATTCAGCTTTTCAAGATTCTCTTTCTAGTCCCAACTCTTTCATTTAATTAACTTATTTATATCTTTAGCCTGTAACAATTTGTTTTAAATATTCTAAAACTTGCCTACTTGAATAATATGAATTCAATCATTCGAATGGTTTCAAGCAGCTTTACAAGATTCCCTTTCTAGTCCCAACTCTTTCATTTAATTAACTCATTTATATCGTTAGCCTGTAACAATTTGTTTTAAATATTCTAAAACTTGCCTACTTTAAAAATATGAATTCAATCATTTGAATGGTTTCATGCAGCTTTACAAGATTCTCTTACTAACGCCAGTTCTTTCATTTAAATAACCCATTTATATCTTTAGCCTGAACAATTTGTTTCAAATATTCTAAAACTTGCCTACTTGAATAATATGAATTCAATCATTTGAATGGTTTCATGCAGCTTTACAAGATTCTCTTTCTAGTCCCAACTCTTTCATTTAATTAACCTATTTATATCATTAGCCTGTAACAATTTGTTTTTAATATTCTAAAACTTGCCTACTTGAATAATATGAATTCAATCATTTGAATGGTTTCATCCAGCTTTACAAGAGTCTCTTTCTTGTCCCACCTTTTTCATTTAATTAACTTATTTATATCTTTAGCCTGTAACAATTTGTTTTAAATATTCTAAAACATGCCTACTTTAATAATATGAATTCAATCATTTGAATGGTTTCATGCAGCTTTACAATATTCTCTTTCTAGTCCCAACTCTTACATTTTATTAACTGCTTTATATCTTTCGCCTGTAACAATTTGTTTTAAATATTCTTAAACTTGCCTACTTGAATAATATGAATTCAATCATTTGAATGGTTTCATGCAGCTTTACAAGATTCTCTTACTAATGCCAGTTATTTATTTTAATTAACTCTTTTATATCTTTAGCCTCTAATAATTTGTTTTAAATATTCTAAAACTTGCCTACTTGAATAATATGAATTCGAGTAATTGAATGGTTTCATGCAGCTTTACAAGATTCTCCTTCTAGTCGTAACTCTTTCATTTAATTAACTTATTTATAACTTTAGCCTGTAACAATTTGTTTTAAATATTATAAAACTTGCCTACTTTAATAATATGAATTCAATCATTTGAATGGTTTCATGCAGCTTTAAAAGATTCTCTTTCTAGTCCCAACTCTTTCATTTAATTAACTTATTTATATCTTTAGCCTGTAAAAATTTGTTTTAAATATTCTAAAACTTGCCTACTTGAATAATATGAATTCAATCATTTGACTGGTTTCATGCACCTTTACAAGATTGTCTTTCTAGTCCTAACTCTTTCATTTCATTAACATATTTATATCTTTAGCCTGTAACTATTTGTTTTAAATATTCTAAAACTTACCTACTTGAATAATATGAATTCAATCATTTGAATGGTTTCATGCAGCTTTACAAGATTCTCTTTCTAGTCCCAACTCTTTCATTTAATTAACCAATTTATATCTTTAGCCTGTAAAAATTTGTTTTAAATATTCTAAAACTTGCCTACTTGAATAATATGAATTCAATCATTTGACTGGTTACATGCAGCTTCACAAGATTCTCTTTCTAGTCCCAACTCTTTCATTTAATTAACTCATTTATATCGTTAGCCTGTAACAATTTGTTTTAAATATTCTAAAACTTGCCTACTTTAATAATATGAATTCAATCATTTGAATGGTTTCATGCAGCTTTACAAGATTCTCTTACTAACGCCAGTTCTTTCATTTAATTAACCCATTTATATCTTTAGCCTGAACAATTTGTTTCAAATATTCTAAAACTTGCCTACTTGAATAATATGAATTCAATCATTTGAATGGTTTCATGCAGCTTTACAAGATTCTCTTTCTAGTCCCAACTCTTTCATTTAATTAACCTATTTATATCATTAGCCTGTAACAATTTGTTTTTAATATTCTAAAACTTGCCTACTTGAATAATATGAATTCAATCATTAGAATGGTTTCATCCAGCTTTACAAGATTCTCTTTCTTGTCCCACCTTTTTCATTTAATTAACTTATTTATATCTTTAGCCTGTAACAATTTGTTTTAAATATTCTAAAACTTGCCTATTTTTATAATATGAATTCAATCATTTGAATGGTTTCATGCAGCTTTACAAGATTCTCTTTCTAGTCCCAACTCTTTCATTTTATTAACTGATTTATATCTTTCGCCTGTAACAATTTGTTTTAAATATTCTAAAACTTGCCTACTTGAATAATATGAATTCAATCATTTGAATGGTTTCATGCACGTTTAAAAGATTATTTTTCTAGGCCCAACTCTTTCAATTAATTAACTTATTTATATCTTTAGCCTGTAACAATTTGTTTTAAATATTGTAAAACTTGCCTACTCTTATAATATGAATTCAATCATTTGAATGGTTTCATGCAGCTTTACAAGATTCTCTTTGTAGTCCCAACTCTTTCATTTTATTAACTTATTTATATCTTTAGCCTGTAACAATTTGTTTTAAATATTCTAAAACTTGCCTACTTGAATAATATGAATTCAAACATTTGAATGGTTTCATGCAGCGTTACACGATTCTCTTTCTAGTCCCAACTCTTTCATTTAATTAACCTATTTATATCATTAGCCTGTAACAATTTGTTTTAAATATTCTAAAACTTGCCTACATGAATAATGTGAATTCAATCATTTGAATGGTTTCATGCAGCTTTACAAGATTCTCATTCTAGTCTCAACACTTTCATTTAATTACCCTATTTATATCATTAGCCTCTAACAATTTGTTTTAAATATTCTAAAACTTACCTACTTGAATAATATGAATTCAATCATTTGAATGGTTTCATTCAGCTTTACAAGATTCTCTTTCTAGTCCCAACTCTTTCATTTAATTAACTTATTTATATCTTTAGCCTGTAACAATCTGTTTTAAATATTCTAAAACTTGCCTACTTGAATAATATTAATTCAATCATTCGAATGGTTTCAAGCAGCTTTACAAGATTCTCATTCTAGTCCCAACACTTTCATTTAATTACCCTATTTATATCATTAGCCTCTAACAATTTGTTTTAAATATTCTAAAACTTACCTACTTGAATAATATGAATTCAATCATTTGAATGGTTTCATGCAGCTTTACAAGATTCTCTTTCTAGTCCCAACTCTTTCATTTAATTAACCAATTTATATCTTTCGCCTGTAACAATTTGTTTTAAATATTCTAAAACTTGCCTACTTGAATAATATGAATTCAATCATTTGAATGGTTTCATGCACCTTTAAAAGATTATTTTTCTAGGCCCAACTCTTTCATTTTATTAACTGATTTATATCTTTAGCCTGTAACAATTTGTTTTAAATATTCTAAAACTTGCCTACTTGAATAATATGAATTCAATCATTTGAATGGTTTCATGCACCTTTACAAGATTATTTTGCTAGGCCCAACTCTTTCAATAATTTAACTTATTTATATCTTTAGCCTGTGACAATTTGTTTTAAATATTCTAAAACTTGCCTACTTGAATAATATGAATTCAATCATTTGAATGGTTTCATGCACCTTTACAAGATTATTTTTCTAGTCCCAACTCTTTGATTTATTTAACTTATTTATATCTTTAGCCTGTAACAATTTGTTGTAAATATTCTACAACTTGCCTACATGAATAATATGAATTCAATCATTAGAATGGTTTCATGCAGCTCTAAAAGATTCCCTTTCTAGTCCCAACGCTTTAATTTAATTAACTTATTTATATCTTTAGCCTGTAACAATTTGTTTTAAATATTCTAAAACTTGCCTACTTTAATAATATGAATTCAATCATTTGAATGGTTTCATGCAGCGTTACACGATTCTCTTTCTAGTCCCAACTCTTTCATTTAATTAACCTATTCATATCATTAGCCTGTAACAATTTGTTTTAAATATTCTAAAACTTGCCTACATGAATAATATGAATTCAATCATTTGAATGGTTTCATGCAGCTTTACAAGATTCTCATTCTAGTCCCAACACTTTCATTTAATTACCCTATTTATATCATTAGCCTCTAACAATTTGTTTTAAATATTCTAAAACTTACCTACTTGAATAATATGAATTCAATCATTTGAATGGTTTCATTCAGCTTTTCAAGATTCTCTTTCTAGTCCCAACTCTTTCATTTAATTAACTTATTTATATCTTTAGCCTGTAACAATTTGTTTTAAATATTCTAAAACTTGCCTACTTGAATAATATGAATTCAATCATTCGAATGGTTTCAAGCAGCTTTACAAGATTCCCTTTCTAGTCCCAGCTCTTTCATTTAATTAACTCATTTATATCGTTAGCCTGTAACAATTTGTTTTAAATATTCTAAAACTTGCCTACTTTAAAAATATGAATTCAATCATTTGAATGGTTTCATGCAGCTTTACAAGATTCTCTTACTAACGCCAGTTCTTTCATTTAAATAACCTATTTATATCTTTAGCCTGAACAATTTGTTTCAAATATTCTAAAACTTGCCTACTTGAATAATATGAATTCAATCATTTGAATGGTTTCATGCAGCTTTACAAGATTCTCTTTCTAGTCCCAACTCTTTCATTTAATTAACCTATTTATATCATTAGCCTGTAACAATTTGTTTTTAATATTCTAAAACTTGCCTACTTGAATAATATGAATTCAATCATTTGAATGGTTTCATCCAGCTTTACAAGATTCTCTTTCTTGTCCCACCTTTTTCATTTAATTAACTTATTTATATCTTTAGCCTGTAACAATTTGTTTTAAATATTCTAAAACATGCCTACTTTAATAATATGAATTCAATCATTTGAATGGTTTCATGCAGCTTTACAATATTCTCTTTCTAGTCCCAACTCTTACATTTTATTAACTGCTTTATATCTTTCGCCTGTAACAATTTGTTTTAAATATTCTAAAACTTGCCTACTTGAATAATATGAATTCAATCATTTGAATGGTTTCATGCAGCTTTACAAGATTCTCTTACTAATGCCAGTTATTTATTTTAATTAACCCTTTTATATCTTTAGCCTCTAATAATTTGTTTTAAATATTCTAAAACTTGCCTACTTGAATAATATGAATTCGAGTAATTGAATGGTTTCATGCAGCTTTACAAGATTCTCCTTCTAGTCGTAACTCTTTCATTTAATTAACTTATTTATAACTTTAGCCTGTAACAATTTGTTTTAAATATTATAAAACTTGCCTACTTTAATAATATGAATTCAATCATTTGAATGGTTTCATGCAGCTTTAAAAGATTCTCTTTCTAGTCCCAACTCTTTCATTTAATTAACTTATTTATATCTTTAGCCTGTAAAAATTTGTTTTAAATATTCTAAAACTTGCCTACTTGAATAATATGAATTCAATCATTTGACTGGTTTCATGCACCTTTACAAGATTGTCTTTCTAGTCCTAACTCTTTCATTTCATTAACATATTTATATCTTTAGCCTGTAACTATTTGTTTTAAATATTCTAAAACTTGCCTACTTTAATAATATGAATTCAATCATTTGAATGGTTTCATGCAGCTTTAAAAGATTCTCTTTCTAGTCCCAACTCTTTCATTTAATTAAACTATTTATATCATTAGCCTCTAACAATTTGTTTTAAATATTCTAAAACTTACCTACTTGAATAATATGAATTCAATCATTTGAATAGTTTCATGCAGCTTTACAAGATTCTCTTTCTAGTCCCAACTCTTTCATTTAATTAACTCATTTATATCTTTAGCCTGTAACAATTTGTTTTAAATATTCTAAAACTTGCCTACTTGGATAATATGAATTCAATCATTTGAATGGTTTCATGCAGCTTTACAAGATTCTCTTACTAACGCCAGTTCTTTCATTTAAATAACCCATTTATATCTTTAGCCTGAACAATTTGTTTCAAATATTCTAAAACTTGCCTACTTGAATAATATGAATTCAATCATTTGAATGGTTTCATGCAGCTTTACAAGATTCTCTTTCTAGTCCCAACTCTTTCATTTAATTAACCTATTTATATCATTAGCCTGTAACAATTTGTTTTTAATATTCTAAAACTTGCCTACTTGAATAATATGAATTCAATCATTTGAATGGTTTCATCCAGCTTTACAAGATTCTCTTTCTAGTCCCAACTCTTTCATTTAATTAACTTATTTATATCTTTAGCCTGTAACAATTTGTTTTAAATATTCTAAAACTTGCCTACTTTAATAATATGAATTCAATCATTTGAATGGTTTCATGCAGCTTTACAATATTCTCTTTCTAGTCCCAACTCTTTCATTTAATTAACTTATTTATAACTTTAGCCTGTAACAATTTGTTTTAAATATTATAAAACTTGCCTACTTTAATAATATGAATTCAATCATTTGAATGGTTTCATGCAGCTTTAAAAGATTCTCTTTCTAGTCCCAACTCTTTCATTTAATTAACCAATTTATATCATTAGCCTGTAACAATTTGTTTTAAATATTCTAAAACTTGCCTACATGAATAATATAAATTCAATCATTTGAATGGTTTCATGCAGCTTTACAAGATTCTCATTCTAGTCTCAACACTTTCATTTAATTACCCTATTTATATCATTAGCCTCTAACAATTTGTTTTAAATATTCTAAAACTTACCTACTTGAATAATATGAATTCAATCATTTGAATGGTTTCATGCAGCTTTACAAGATTCTCTTTCTAGTACCAACTCTTTCATTTAATTAACCAATTTATATCTTTCGCCTGTAACAATTTGTTTTAAATATTCTAAAACTTGCCTACTTGAATAATATGAATTCAATCATTTGAATGGTTTCATGCACCTTTACAAGATTATTTTGCTAGGCCCAACTCTTTCAATAATTTAACTTATTTATATCTTTAGCCTGTAACAATTTGTTTTAAATATTCTAAAACTTGCCTACTTGAATAATATGAATTCAATCATTTGAATGGTTTCATGCACCTTTACAAGATTATTTTTCTAGTCCCAACTCTTTGATTTATTTAACTTATTTATATCTTTAGCCTGTAACAATTTGTTTTAAATATTCTACAACTTGCCTACATGAATAATATGAAATCAATCATTAGAATGGTTTCATGCAGCTTTAAAAGATTCCCTTTCTAGTCCCAACGCTTTAATTTAATTAACTTATTTATATCTTTAGCCTGTAACAATTTGTTTTAAATATTCTAAAACTTGCCTACTTTAATAATATGAATTCAATCATTTGAATGGTTTCATGCAGCGTTACACGATTCTCTTTCTAGTCCCAACTCTTTCATTTAATTAACCTATTCATATCATTAGCCTGTAACAATTTGTTTTAAATATTCTAAAACTTGCCTACATGAATAATATGAATTCAATCATTTGAATGGTTTCATGCAGCTTTACAAGATTCTCATTCTAGTCCCAACACTTTCATTTAATTACCCTATTTATATCATTAGCCTCTAACAATTTGTTTTAAATATTCTAAAACTTACCTACTTGAATAATATGAATTCAATCATTTGAATGGTTTCATTCAGCTTTACAAGATTCTCTTTCTAGTCCCAACTCTTTCATTTAATTAACTTATTTATATCTTTAGCCTGTAACAATTTGTTTTAAATATTCTAAAACTTGCCTACTTGAATAATATGAATTCAATCATTCGAATGGTTTCAAGCAGCTTTACAAGATTCTCTTTCTAGTCCCAACTCTTTCATTTAATTAACCAATTTATATCTTTAGCCTGTAAAAATTTGTTTTAAATATTCTAAAACTTGCCTACTTGAATAATATGAATTCAATCATTTGACTGGTTTCATGCAACTTTACAAGATTTTCTTTCTAGTCCCAACTCTTTCATTTCATTAACCTATTTATATCATTAGCCTCTAACAATTTGTTTTAAATATTCTAAAACTTACCTACTTGAATAATATGAATTCAATCATTTGAATGGTTTCATGCAGCTTTACAAGATTCTCTTTCTAGTCCCAACTCTTTCATTTAATTAACTCATTTATATCTTTAGCCTGTAACAATTTGTTTTAAATATTCTAAAACTTGCCTACTTGGATAATATGAATTCAATCATTTGAATGGTTTCATGCAGCTTTACAAGATTCTCTTACTAACGCCAGTTCTTTCATTTAAATAACCCATTTATATCTTTAGCCTGAACAATTTGTTTCAAATATTCTAAAACTTGCCTACTTGAATAATATGAATTCAATCATTTGAATGGTTTCATGCAGCTTTACAAGATTCTCTTTCTAGTCCCAACTCTTTCATTTAATTAACCTATTTATATCATTAGCCTGTAACAATTTGTTTTTAATATTCTAAAACTTGCCTACTTGAATAATATGAATTCAATCATTTGAATGGTTTCATGCAGCTTTACAAGATTCTCTTTCTAGTACCAACTCTTTCATTTAATTAACCAATTTATATCTTTCGCCTGTAACAATTTGTTTTAAATATTCTAAAACTTGCCTACTTGAATAATATGAATTCAATCATTTGAATGGTTTCATGCACCTTTACAAGATTATTTTTCTAGTCCCAACTCTTTGATTTATTTAACTTATTTATATCTTTAGCCTGTAACAATTTGTTTTAAATATTCTACAACTTGCCTACATGAATAATATGAATTCAATCATTAGAATGGTTTCATGCAGCTTTACAAGATTCTCTTTCTAGTCCCAACGCTTTAATTTAATTAACTTATTTATATCTTTAGCCTGTAACAATTTGTTTTAAATATTCTAAAACTTGCCTACTTTAATAATATGAATTCAATCATTTGAATGGTTTCATGCAGCGTTACAAGATTCTCTTTCTAGTCCCAACTCTTTCATTTAATTAACCTATTTATATATTTAGCCTGTAACTATTTGTTTTAAATATTCTAAAACTTGCCTACTTTAATAATATGAATTCAATCATATGAATGGTTTCATGCAGCTTTAAAAGATTCTCTTTCTAGTCCCAACTCTTTCATTTAATTAACCTATTTATATCATTAGCCTCTAACAATTTGTTTTAAATATTCTAAAACTTACCTACTTGAATAATATGAATTCAATCATTTCAATGGTTTCATGCAGCTTTACAAGATTCTCATTCTAGTCCCAACACTTTCATTTCATTAACCTATTTATATCATTAGCCTCTAACAATTTGTTTTAAATATTCTAAAACTTACCTACTTGAATAATATGAATTCAATCATTTGAATGGTTTCATGCAGCTTTACAAGATTCTCTTTCTAGTCCCAACTCTTTCATTTAATTAACTCATTTATATCTTTAGCCTGTAACAATTTGTTTTAAATATTCTAAAACTTGCCTACTTGGATAATATGAATTCAATCATTAGAATGGTTTCATGCAGCTTTACAAGATTCTCTTTCTAGTCCCAACTCTTTCATTTAATTAACCAATTTATATCTTTAGCCTCTAACAATTTGTTTTAAATATTCTAAAACTTGCCTATTTGAATAATATGAATTCAATCATTTGACTGGTTTCATGCAGCTTTACAAGATTCTCTTTCTAGTCCCAACTCTTACATTTCATTAACATTTTTATATCTTTAGCCTGTAAATATTTGTTTTAAATATACTAAAACTTGCCTACTTGAATAATATGAATTCAATCATTTGACTGGTTACATGCAGCTTCACAAGATTCTCTTTCTAGTCCCAACTCTTTCATTTAATTAACTCATTTATATCGTTAGCTTGTAACAATTTGTTTTAAATATTCTACAACTTGCCTACATGAATAATATGAATTCAATCATTAGAATGGTTTCATGCAGCTTTAAAAGATTCCCTTACTAGTCCCAACGCTTTAATTTAATTAACTTATTTATATCTTTAGCCTGTAACAATTTGTTTTAAATATTCTAAAACTTGCCTACTTTAATAATATGAATTCAATCATTTGAATGGTTTCATGCAGCGTTACAAGATTCTCTTTCTAGTCCCAACTCTTTCATTTAATTAACCTATTCATATCATTAGCCTGTAACAATTTGTTTTAAATATTCTAAAACTTGCCTACATGAATAATATGAATTCAATCATTTGAATGGGTTCATGCAGCTTTACAAGATTCTCATTCTAGTCCCAACACTTTCATTTAATTACCCTATTTATATCATTAGCCTGTAACAATTTGTTTTAAATATTCTAAAACTTACCTACTTGAATAATATGAATTCAATCATTTGAATGGTTTCATGCAGCTTTACAAGATTCTCTTTCTAGTCCCAACTCTTACATTTCATTAACATTTTTATATCTTTAGCCTGTAAATATTTGTTTTAAATATACTAAAACTTGCCTACTTGAATAATATGAATTCAATCATTTGACTGGTTACATGCAGCTTCACAAGATTCTCTTTCTAGTCCCAACTCTTTCATTTAATTAACTCATTTATATCGTTAGCTTGTAACAATTTGTTTTAAATATTCTAAAACTTGCCTACTTGAATAATATGAATTCAATCATTTGAATGGTTTCATGCAGCTTTACAAGATTCTCTTTCTAGTACCAACTCTTTCATTTAATTAACCAATTTATATCTTTCGCCTGTAACAATTTGTTTTAAATATTCTAAAACTTGCCTACTTGAATAATATGAATTCAATCATTTGAATGGTTTCATGCACCTTTACAAGATTATTTTTCTAGTCCCAACTCTTTGATTTATTTAACTTATTTATATCTTTAGCCTGTAACAATTTGTTTTAAATATTCTACAACTTGCCTACATGAATAATATGAATTCAATCATTAGAATGGTTTCATGCAGCTTTAAAAGATTCCCTTTCTAGTCCCAACGCTTTAATTTAATTAACTTATTTATATCTTTAGCCTGTAACAATTTGTTTTAAATATTCTAAAACTTGCCTACTTTAATAATATGAATTCAATCATTTGAATGGTTTCATGCAGCGTTACAAGATTCTCTTTCTAGTCCCAACTCTTTCATTTAATTAACCTATTCATATCATTAGCCTGTAACAATTTGTTTTAAATATTCTAAAACTTGCCTACATGAATAATATGAATTCAATCATTTGAATGGGTTCATGCAGCTTTACAAGATTCTCATTCTAGTCCCAACACTTTCATTTAATTACCCTATTTATATCATTAGCCTGTAACAATTTGTTTTAAATATTCTAAAACTTGCCTACTTTAATAATATGAATTCAATCATTTGAATGGTTTCATGCAGCTTTACAATATTCTCTTTCTAGTCCCAACTCTTACATTTTATTAACTGCTTTATATCTTTCGCCTGTAACAATTTGTTTTAAATATTCTAAAACTTGCCTACTTGAATAATATGAATTCAATCATTTGAATGGTTTCATGCACCTTTAAAAGATTATTTTTCTAGGCCCAACTCTTTCAATTAATTAACTTATTTATATCTTTAGCCTGTAACAATTTGTTTTAAATATTCTAAAACTTGCCTACTTGAATAATATGAATTCAATCAGTTGACTGGTTACATGCAACTTTACAAGATTCTCGTTCTAGTCCCAATTCTTTCATTTAATTAACCCATTTATATCGTTAGCCTGTAACAATTTGTTTTAAATATTCTAAAACTTGCCTATTTGAATAATATGAATTCAATCATTTGACTGGTTTCATGCAGCTTTACAAGATTCTCTTACTAATGCCAGTTATTTATTTTAATTAACCCTTTTATATCTTTAGCCTCTAATAATTTGTTTTAAATATTCTAAAACTTGCCTACTTGAATAATATGAATTCGAGTAATTGAATGGTTTCATGCAGCTTTACAAGATTCTCCTTCTAGTCGTAACTCTTTCATTTAATTAACTTATTTATAACTTTAGCCTGTAACAATT
Source organism: Lycorma delicatula (assembly GCF_047948215.1). Lineage (NCBI taxonomy): Eukaryota > Metazoa > Arthropoda > Insecta > Hemiptera > Fulgoridae > Lycorma > Lycorma delicatula. The sequence goes on from NC_134457.1 coordinate 122,130,004, forward strand.
TGTTTTAAATATTATAAAACTTGCCTACTTTAATAATATGAATTCAATCATTTGAATGGTTTCATGCAGCTTTAAAAGATTCTCTTTCTAGTCCCAACTCTTTCATTTAATTAACCAATTTCTATCTTTAGCCTGTAAAAATTTGTTTTAAATATTCTACAACTTGCCTACTTGAATAATATGAATTCAATCATTTGACTGGTTTCATGCACCTTTACAAGATTGTCTTTCTAGTCCTAACTCTTTCATTTCATTAACATATTTATATCTTTAGCCTGTAACTATTTGTTTTAAATATTCTAAAACTTGCCTACTTTAATAATATGAATTCAATCATTTGAATGGTTTCATGCAGCTTTAAAAGATTCTCTTTCTAGTCCCAACTCTTTCATTTAATTAACCTATTTATATCATTAGCCTCTAACAATATGTTTTAAATATTCTAAAACTTACCTACTTGAATAATATGAATTCAATCATTTCAATGGTTTCATGCAGCTTTACAAGATTCTCATTCTAGTCCCAACACTTTCATTTCATTAACCTATTTATATCATTAGCCTCTAACAATTTGTTTTAAATATTCTAAAACTTACCTACTTGAATAATATGAATTCAATCATTTGAATGGTTTCATGCAGCTTTACAAGATTCTCTTTCTAGTCCCAACTCTTTCATTTAATTAACTCATTTATATCTTTAGCCTGTAACAATTTGTTTTAAATATTCTAAAACTTGCCTACTTGGATAATATGAATTCAATCATTAGAATGGTTTCATGCAGCTTTACAAGATTCTCTTTCTAGTCCCAACTCTTTCATTTAATTAACCAATTTATATCTTTAGCCTCTAACAATTTGTTTTAAATATTCTAAAACTTGCCTATTTGAATAATATGAATTCAATCATTTGACTGGTTTCATGCAGCTTTACAAGATTCTCTTTCTAGTCCCAACTCTTACATTTCATTAACATTTTTATATCTTTAGCCTGTAACTATTTGTTTTAAATATTCTAAAACTTGCCTACTTTAATAATATGAATTCAATCATTTGAATGGTTTCATGCAGCTTTAAAAGATTCTCTTTCTAGTCCCAACTCTTTCATTTAATTAAACTATTTATATCATTAGCCTCTAACAATTTGTTTTAAATATTCTAAAACTTACCTACTTGAATAATATGAATTCAATCATTTGAATGGTTTCATGCAGCTTTACAAGATTCTCTTTCTAGTCCCAACTCTTTCATTTAATTAAACTATTTATATCATTAGCCTCTAACAATTTGTTTTAAATATTCTAAAACTTACCTACTTGAATAATATGAATTCAATCATTTGAATGGTTTCATGCAGCTTTACAAGATTCTCTTTCTAGTCCCAACTCTTTCATTTAATTAACTCATTTATATCTTTAGCCTGTAACAATTTGTTTTAAATATTCTAAAACTTGCCTACTTGGATAATATGAATTCAATCATTTGAATGGTTTCATGCAGCTTTACAAGATTCTCTTTCTAGTCCCAACTCTTTCATTTAATTAACCTATTTATATCATTAGCCTGTAACAATTTGTTTTTAATATTCTAAAACTTGCCTACTTGAATAATATGAATTCAATCATTTGAATGGTTTCATCCAGCTTTACAAGATTCTCTTTCTTGTCCCACCTTTTTCATTTAATTAACTTATTTATATCTTTAGCCTGTAACAATTTGTTTTAAATATTCTAAAACTTGCCTACTTTAATAATATGAATTCAATCATTTGAATGGTTTCATGCAGCTTTACAATATTCTCTTTCTAGTCCCAACTCTTTCATTTAATTAACTTATTTATAACTTTAGCCTGTAACAATTTGTTTTAAATATTATAAAACTTGCCTACTTTAATAATATGAATTCAATCATTTGAATGGTTTCATGCAGCTTTAAAAGATTCTCTTTCTAGTCCTAACTCTTTCATTTAATTAACCAATTTCTATCTTTAGCCTGTAAAAATTTGTTTTAAATATTCTAAAACTTGCCTACTTGAATAATATGAATTCAATCATTTGACTGGTTTCATGCACCTTTACAAGATTCTCTTTCTAGTCCCAACTCTTTCATTTCATTAACATATTTATATGTTTAGCCTGTAACTATTTGTTTTAAATATTCTAAAACTTGCCTACTTTAATAATATGAATTCAATCATATGAATGGTTTCATGCAGCTTTAAAAGATTCTCTTTCTAGTCCCAACTCTTTCATTTAATTAACCTATTTATATCATTAGCCTCTAACAATTTGTTTTAAATATTCTAAAACTTACCTACTTGAATAATATGAATTCAATCATTTCAATGGTTTCATGCAGCTTTACAAGATTCTCATTCTAGTCCCAACACTTTCATTTCATTAACTCATTTATATCTTTAGCCTGTAACAATTTGTTTTAAATATTCTAAAACTTGCCTACTTGGATAATATGAATTCAATCATTAGAATGGTTTCATGCAGCTTTACAAGATTCTCTTTCTAGTCCCAACTCTTTCATTTAATTAACCAATTTATATCTTTAGCCTCTAACAATTTGTTTTAAATATTCTAAAACTTGCCTATTTGAATAATATGAATTCAATCATTTGACTGGTTTCATGCAGCTTTACAAGATTCTCTTTCTAGACCCAACTCTTACATTTCATTAACATTTTTATATCTTTAGCCTGTAAATATTTGTTTTAAATATACTAAAACTTGCCTACTTGAATAATATGAATTCAATCATTTGACTGGTTACATGCAGCTTCACAAGATTCTCTTTCTAGTCCCAACTCTTTCATTTAATTAACTCATTTATATCGTTAGCTTGTAACAATTCGTTTTAAATATTCTAAAACTTGCCTACTTTAATAATATGAATTCAACCATTTGAATGGTTTCATGCAGCTTTACAAGATTCTCTTACTAACGCCAGTTCTTTCATTTAAATAACCGATTTATATCTTTAGCCTGAACAATTTGTTTTAAATATTCTAAAACTTGCCTACTTGAATAATATGAATTCAATCATTTGAATGGTTTCATGCACGTTTAAAAGATTATTTTTCTAGGCCCAACTCTTTCAATTAATTAACTTATTTATATCTTTAGCCTGTAACAATTTGTTTTAAATATTGTAAAACTTGCCTACTCTTATAATATGAATTCAATCATTTGAATGGTTTCATGCAGCTTTACAAGATTCTCTTTGTAGTCCCAACTCTTTCATTTTATTAACTTATTTATATCTTTAGCCTGTAACAATTTGTTTTAAATATTCTAAAACTTGCCTACTTGAATAATATGAATTCAATCATTTGAATGGTTTCATGCAGCGTTACACGATTCTCTTTCTAGTCCCAACTCTTTCATTTAATTAACCTATTTATATCATTAGCCTGTAACAATTTGTTTTAAATATTCTAAAACTTGCCTACATGAATAATATGAATTCAATCATTTGAATGGTTTCATGCAGCTTTACAAGATTCTCATTCTAGTCTCAACACTTTCATTTAATTACCCTATTTATATCATTGGCCTCTAACAATTTGTTTTAAATATTCTAAAACTTACCTACTTGAATAATATGAATTCAATCATTTGAATGGTTTCATGCAGCTTTACAAGATTCTCTTTCTAGTACCAACTCTTTCATTTAATTAACCAATTTATATCTTTCGCCTGTAACAATTTGTTTTAAATATTCTAAAACTTGCCTACTTGAATAATATGAATTCAATCATTTGAATGGTTTCATGCACCTTTACAAGATTATTTTTCTAGTCCCAACTCTTTGATTTATTTAACTTATTTATATCTTTAGCCTGTAACAATTTGTTTTAAATATTCTAAAACTTGCCTACTTTAATAATATGAATTCAATCATTTGAATGGTTTCATGCAGCGTTACACGATTCTCTTTCTAGTCCCAACTCTTTCATTTAATTAACCTATTCATATCATTAGCCTGTAACAATTTGTTTTAAATATTCTAAAACTTGCCTACTTGAATAATATGAATTCAATCATTCGAATGGTTTCAAGCAGCTTTACAAGATTCTCTTTCTAGTCCCAACTCTTTCATTTAATTAACCAATTTATATCTTTAGCCTGTAAAAATTTGTTTTAAATATTCTAAAACTTGCCTACTTGAATAATATGAATTCAATCATTTGACTGGTTTCATGCAACTTTACAAGATTTTCTTTCTAGTCCCAACTCTTTCATTTCATTAACATATTTATATCTTTAGCCTGTAACTATTTGTTTTAAATATTATACAACTTGCCTACATGAATAATATGAATTCAATCATTAGAATGGTTTCATGCAGCTCTAAAAGATTCCCTTTCTAGTCCCAACGCTTTAATTTAATTAACTTATTTATATCTTTAGCCTGTAACAATTTGTTTTAAATATTCTAAAACTTCCCTACTTTAATAATATGAATTCAATCATTTGAATGGTTTCATGCAGCGTTACACGATTCTCTTTCTAGTCCCAACTCTTTCATTTAATTAACCTATTCATATCATTAGCCTGTAACAATTTGTTTTAAATATTCTAAAACTTGCCTACATGAATAATATGAATTCAATCATTTGAATGGTTTCATGCAGCTTTACAAGATTCTCATTCTAGTCCCAACACTTTCATTTAATTACCCTATTTATATCATTAGCCTCTAACAATTTGTTTTAAATATTCTAAAACTTACCTACTTGAATAATATGAATTCAATCATTTGAATGGTTTCATTCAGCTTTTCAAGATTCTCTTTCTAGTCCCAACTCTTTCATTTAATTAACTTATTTATATCTTTAGCCTGTAACAATTTGTTTTAAATATTCTAAAACTTGCCTACTTGAATAATATGAATTCAATCATTCGAATGGTTTCAAGCAGCTTTACAAGATTCCCTTTCTAGTCCCAACTCTTTCATTTAATTAACTCATTTATATCGTTAGCCTGTAACAATTTGTTTTAAATATTCTAAAACTTGCCTACTTTAAAAATATGAATTCAATCATTTGAATGGTTTCATGCAGCTTTACAAGATTCTCTTACTAACGCCAGTTCTTTCATTTAAATAACCCATTTATATCTTTAGCCTGAACAATTTGTTTCAAATATTCTAAAACTTGCCTACTTGAATAATATGAATTCAATCATTTGAATGGTTTCATGCAGCTTTACAAGATTCTCTTTCTAGTCCCAACTCTTTCATTTAATTAACCTATTTATATCATTAGCCTGTAACAATTTGTTTTTAATATTCTAAAACTTGCCTACTTGAATAATATGAATTCAATCATTTGAATGGTTTCATCCAGCTTTACAAGATTCTCTTTCTTGTCCCACCTTTTTCATTTAATTAACTTATTTATATCTTTAGCCTGTAACAATTTGTTTTAAATATTCTAAAACTTGCCTACTTGAATAATATGAATTCAATCATTTGAATGGTTTCATGCAGCTTTACAATATTCTCTTTCTAGTCCCAACTCTTACATTTTATTAACTGCTTTATATCTTTCGCCTGTAACAATTTGTTTTAAATATTCTAAAACTTGCCTACTTGAATAATATGAATTCAATCATTTGAATGGTTTCATGCAGCTTTACAAGATTCTCTTACTAATGCCAGTTATTTATTTTAATTAACCCTTTTATATCTTTAGCCTCTAATAATTTTTTTTAAATATTCTAAAACTTGCCTACTTGAATAATATGAATTCGAGTAATTGAATGGTTTCATGCAGCTTTACAAGATTCTCCTTCTAGTCGTAACTCTTTCATTTAATTAACTTATTTATAACTTTAGCCTGTAACAATTTGTTTTAAATATTATAAAACTTGCCTACTTTAATAATATGAATTCAATCATTTGAATGGTTTCATGCAGCTTTAAAAGATTCTCTTTCTAGTCCCAACTCTTTCATTTAATTAACCAATTTCTATCTTTAGCCTGTAAAAATTTGTTTTAAATATTCTAAAACTTGCCTACTTGAATAATATGAATTCAATCATTTGACTGGTTTCATGCACCTTTACAAGATTGTCTTTCTAGTCCTAACTCTTTCATTTCATTAACATATTTATATCTTTAGCCTGTAACTATTTGTTTTAAATATTCTAAAACTTGCCTACTTTAATAATATGAATTCAATCATTTGAATGGTTTCATGCAGCTTTAAAAGATTCTCTTTCAAGTCCCAACTCTTTCATTTAATTAACCTATTTATATCATTAGCCTCTAACAATATGTTTTAAATATTCTAAAACTTACCAACTTGAATAATATGAATTCAATCATTTCAATGGTTTCATGCAGCTTTACAAGATTCTCATTCTAGTCCCAACACCTTCATTTCATTAACCTATTTATATCATTAGCCTCTAACAATTTGTTTTAAATATTCTAAAACTTGCCTACTTTAATAATATGAATTCAATCATTTGAATGGTTTCATGCAGCTTTACAAGATTCTCTTACTAACGCCAGTTCTTTCATTTAAATAACCCATTTATATCTTTAGCCTGAACAATTTGTTTCAAATATTCTAAAACTTGCCTACTTGAATAATATGAATTCAATCATTTGAATGGTTTCATGCAGCTTTACAAGATTCTCTTTCTAGTCCCAACTCTTTCATTTAATTAACCTATTTATATCATTAGCCTGTAACAATTTGTTTTTAATATTCTAAAACTTGCCTACTTGAATAATATGAATTCAATCATTTGAATGGTTTCATCCAGCTTTACAAGATTCTCTTTCTTGTCCCACCTTTTTCATTTAATTAACTTATTTATATCTTTAGCCTGTAACAATTTGTTTTAAATATTCTAAAACTTGCCTACTTTAATAATATGAATTCAATCATTTGAATGGTTTCATGCAGCTTTACAATATTCTCTTTCTAGTCCCAACTCTTACATTTTATTAACTGCTTTATATCTTTCGCCTGTAACAATTTGTTTTAAATATTCTAAAACTTGCCTACTTGAATAATATGAATTCAATCATTTGAATGGTTTCATGCACCTTTAAAAGATTATTTTTCTAGGCCCAACTCTTTCAATTAATTAACTTATTTATATCTTTAGCCTGTAACAATTTGTTTTAAATATTCTAAAACTTGCCTACTTGAATAATATGAATTCAATCAGTTGACTGGTTACATGCAACTTTACAAGATTCTCGTTCTAGTCCCAATTCTTTCATTTAATTAACCCATTTATATCATTAGCCTGTAACAATTTGTTTTAAATATTCTAAAACTTGCCTATTTGAATAATATGAATTCAATCATTTGACTGGTTTCATGCAGCTTTACAAGATTCTCTTACTAATGCCAGTTATTTATTTTAATTAACCCTTTTATATCTTTAGCCTCTAATAATTTGTTTTAAATATTCTAAAACTTGCCTACTTGAATAATATGAATTCGAGTAATTGAATGGTTTCATGCAGCTTTACAAGATTCTCCTTCTAGTCGTAACTCTTTCATTTAATTAACTTATTTATAACTTTAGCCTGTAACAATTTGTTTTAAATATTATAAAACTTGCCTACTTTAATAATATGAATTCAATCATTTGAATGGTTTCATGCAGCTTTAAAAGATTCTCTTTCTAGTCCCAACTCTTTCATTTAATTAACCAATTTCTATCTTTAGCCTGTAAAAATTTGTTTTAAATATTCTACAACTTGCCTACTTGAATAATATGAATTCAATCATTTGACTGGTTTCATGCACCTTTACAAGATTGTCTTTCTAGTCCTAACTCTTTCATTTCATTAACATATTTATATCTTAAGCCTGTAACTATTTGTTTTAAATTTTCTAAAACTTGCCTACTTTAATAATATGAATTCAATCATTTGAATGGTTTCATGCAGCTTTAAAAGATTCTCTTTCTAGTCCCAACTCTTTCATTTAATTAACCTATTTATATCATTAGCCTCTAACAATATGTTTTAAATATTCTAAAACTTACCTACTTGAATAATATGAATTCAATCATTTCAATGGTTTCATGCAGCTTTACAAGATTCTCATTCTAGTCCCAACACTTTCATTTCATTAACCTATTTATATCATTAGCCTCTAACAATTTGTTTTAAATATTCTAAAATTTACCTACTTGAATAATATGAATTCAATCATTTGAATGGTTTCATGCAGCTTTACAAGATTCTCTTTCTAGTCCCAACTCTTTCATTTAATTAACTCATTTATATCTTTAGCCTGTAACAATTTGTTTTAAATATTCTAAAACTTGCCTACTTGGATAATATGAATTCAATCATTTGAATGGTTTCATGCAGCTTTAAAAGATTCTCTTTCTAGTCCCAACTCTTACATTTCATTAACATTTTTATATCTTTAGCCTGTAACTATTTGTTTTAAATATTCTAAAACTTGCCTACTTTAATAATATGAATTCAATCATTTGAATGGTTTCATGCAGCTTTAAAAGATTCTCTTTCTAGTCCCAACTCTTTCATTTAATTAAACTATTTATATCATTAGCCTCTAACAATTTGTTTTAAATATTCTAAAACTTACCTACTTGAATAATATGAATTCAATCATTTGAATGGTTTCATGCAGCTTTACAAGATTCTCTTTCTAGTCCCAACTCTTTCATTTAATTAACTCATTTATATCTTTAGCCTGTAACAATTTGTTTTAAATATTCTAAAACTTGCCTACTTGGATAATATGAATTCAATCATTAGAATGGTTTCATGCAGCTTTACAAGATTCTCTTTCTAGTCCCAACTCTTTCATTTAATTAACCAATTTATATCTTTAGCCTCTAACAATTTGTTTTAAATATTCTAAAACTTGCCTATTTGAATAATATGAATTCAATCATTTGACTGGTTTCATGCAGCTTTACAAGATTCTCTTTCTAGTCCCAACTCTTACATTTCATTAACATTTTTATATCTTTAGCCTGTAAATATTTGTTTTAAATATACTAAAACTTGCCTACTTGAATAATATGAATTCAATCATTTGACTGGTTACATGCAGCTTCACAAGATTCTCTTTCTAGTCCCAACTCTTTCATTTAAATAACCGATTTATATCTTTAGCCTGAACAATTTGTTTTAAATATTCTAAAACTTGCCTACTTTAATAATATGAATTCAATCATTTGAATGGTTTCATGCAGCTTTAAAAGATTCTCTTTCTAGTCCCAACTCTTTCATTTAATTAACCAATTTCTATCTTTAGCCTGTAAAAATTTGTTTTAAATATTCTAAAACTTGCCTACTTGAATAATATGAATTCAATCATTTGACTGGTTTCATGCACCTTTACAAGATTGTCTTTCTAGTCCTAACTCTTTCATTTCATTAACATATTTATATCTTTAGCCTGTAACTATTTGTTTTAAATATTCTAAAACTTGCCTACTTTAATAATATGAATTCAATCATTTGAATGGTTTCATGCAGCTTTAAAAGATTCTCTTTCAAGTCCCAACTCTTTCATTTAATTAACCTATTTATATCATTAGCCTCTAACAATATGTTTTAAATATTCTAAAACTTACCAACTTGAATAATATGAATTCAATCATTTCAATGGTTTCATGCAGCTTTACAAGATTCTCATTCTAGTCCCAACACCTTCATTTCATTAACCTATTTATATCATTAGCCTCTAACAATTTGTTTTAAATATTCTAAAACTTGCCTACTTTAATAATATGAATTCAATCATTTGAATGGTTTCATGCAGCTTTACAAGATTCTCTTACTAACGCCAGTTCTTTCATTTAAATAACCCATTTATATCTTTAGCCTGAACAATTTGTTTCAAATATTCTAAAACTTGCCTACTTGAATAATATGAATTCAATCATTTGAATGGTTTCATGCAGCTTTACAAGATTCTCTTTCTAGTCCCAACTCTTTCATTTAATTAACCTATTTATATCATTAGCCTGTAACAATTTGTTTTTAATATTCTAAAACTTGCCTACTTGAATAATATGAATTCAATCATTTGAATGGTTTCATCCAGCTTTACAAGATTCTCTTTCTTGTCCCACCTTTTTCATTTAATTAACTTATTTATATCTTTAGCCTGTAACAATTTGTTTTAAATATTCTAAAACTTGCCTACTTTAATAATATGAATTCAATCATTTGAATGGTTTCATGCAGCTTTACAATATTCTCTTTCTAGTCCCAACTCTTACATTTTATTAACTGCTTTATATCTTTCGCCTGTAACAATTTGTTTTAAATATTCTAAAACTTGCCTACTTGAATAATATGAATTCAATCATTTGAATGGTTTCATGCACCTTTAAAAGATTATTTTTCTAGGCCCAACTCTTTCAATTAATTAACTTATTTATATCTTTAGCCTGTAACAATTTGTTTTAAATATTCTAAAACTTGCCTACTTGAATAATATGAATTCAATCAGTTGACTGGTTACATGCAACTTTACAAGATTCTCGTTCTAGTCCCAATTCTTTCATTTAATTAACCCATTTATATCATTAGCCTGTAACAATTTGTTTTAAATATTCTAAAACTTGCCTATTTGAATAATATGAATTCAATCATTTGACTGGTTTCATGCAGCTTTACAAGATTCTCTTACTAATGCCAGTTATTTATTTTAATTAACCCTTTTATATCTTTAGCCTCTAATAATTTGTTTTAAATATTCTAAAACTTGCCTACTTGAATAATATGAATTCGAGTAATTGAATGGTTTCATGCAGCTTTACAAGATTCTCCTTCTAGTCGTAACTCTTTCATTTAATTAACTTATTTATAACTTTAGCCTGTAACAATTTGTTTTAAATATTATAAAACTTGCCTACTTTAATAATATGAATTCAATCATTTGAATGGTTTCATGCAGCTTTAAAAGATTCTCTTTCTAGTCCCAACTCTTTCATTTAATTAACCAATTTCTATCTTTAGCCTGTAAAAATTTGTTTTAAATATTCTACAACTTGCCTACTTGAATAATATGAATTCAATCATTTGACTGGTTTCATGCACCTTTACAAGATTGTCTTTCTAGTCCTAACTCTTTCATTTCATTAACATATTTATATCTTAAGCCTGTAACTATTTGTTTTAAATTTTCTAAAACTTGCCTACTTTAATAATATGAATTCAATCATTTGAATGGTTTCATGCAGCTTTAAAAGATTCTCTTTCTAGTCCCAACTCTTTCATTTAATTAACCTATTTATATCATTAGCCTCTAACAATATGTTTTAAATATTCTAAAACTTACCTACTTGAATAATATGAATTCAATCATTTCAATGGTTTCATGCAGCTTTACAAGATTCTCATTCTAGTCCCAACACTTTCATTTCATTAACCTATTTATATCATTAGCCTCTAACAATTTGTTTTAAATATTCTAAAATTTACCTACTTGAATAATATGAATTCAATCATTTGAATGGTTTCATGCAGCTTTACAAGATTCTCTTTCTAGTCCCAACTCTTTCATTTAATTAACTCATTTATATCTTTAGCCTGTAACAATTTGTTTTAAATATTCTAAAACTTGCCTACTTGGATAATATGAATTCAATCATTTGAATGGTTTCATGCAGCTTTAAAAGATTCTCTTTCTAGTCCCAACTCTTACATTTCATTAACATTTTTATATCTTTAGCCTGTAACTATTTGTTTTAAATATTCTAAAACTTGCCTACTTTAATAATATGAATTCAATCATTTGAATGGTTTCATGCAGCTTTAAAAGATTCTCTTTCTAGTCCCAACTCTTTCATTTAATTAAACTATTTATATCATTAGCCTCTAACAATTTGTTTTAAATATTCTAAAACTTACCTACTTGAATAATATGAATTCAATCATTTGAATGGTTTCATGCAGCTTTACAAGATTCTCTTTCTAGTCCCAACTCTTTCATTTAATTAACTCATTTATATCTTTAGCCTGTAACAATTTGTTTTAAATATTCTAAAACTTGCCTACTTGGATAATATGAATTCAATCATTAGAATGGTTTCATGCAGCTTTACAAGATTCTCTTTCTAGTCCCAACTCTTTCATTTAATTAACCAATTTATATCTTTAGCCTCTAACAATTTGTTTTAAATATTCTAAAACTTGCCTATTTGAATAATATGAATTCAATCATTTGACTGGTTTCATGCAGCTTTACAAGATTCTCTTTCTAGTCCCAACTCTTACATTTCATTAACATTTTTATATCTTTAGCCTGTAAATATTTGTTTTAAATATACTAAAACTTGCCTACTTGAATAATATGAATTCAATCATTTGACTGGTTACATGCAGCTTCACAAGATTCTCTTTCTAGTCCCAACTCTTTCATTTAAATAACCGATTTATATCTTTAGCCTGAACAATTTGTTTTAAATATTCTAAAACTTGCCTACTTTAATAATATGAATTCAATCATTTGAATGGTTTCATGCAGCTTTAAAAGATTCTCTTTCTAGTCCCAACTCTTTCATTTAATTAACCAATTTCTATCTTTAGCCTGTAAAAATTTGTTTTAAATATTCTAAAACTTGCCTACTTGAATAATATGAATTCAATCATTTGACTGGTTTCATGCACCTTTACAAGATTGTCTTTCTAGTCCTAACTCTTTCATTTCATTAACATATTTATATCTTTAGCCTGTAACTATTTGTTTTAAATATTCTAAAACTTGCCTACTTTAATAATATGAATTCAATCATTTGAATGGTTTCATGCAGCTTTAAAAGATTCTCTTTCAAGTCCCAACTCTTTCATTTAATTAACCTATTTATATCATTAGCCTCTAACAATATGTTTTAAATATTCTAAAACTTACCAACTTGAATAATATGAATTCAATCATTTCAATGGTTTCATGCAGCTTTACAAGATTCTCATTCTAGTCCCAACACCTTCATTTCATTAACCTATTTATATCATTAGCCTCTAACAATTTGTTTTAAATATTCTAAAACTTGCCTACTTTAATAATATGAATTCAATCATTTGAATGGTTTCATGCAGCTTTACAAGATTCTCTTACTAACGCCAGTTCTTTCATTTAAATAACCCATTTATATCTTTAGCCTGAACAATTTGTTTCAAATATTCTAAAACTTGCCTACTTGAATAATATGAATTCAATCATTTGAATGGTTTCATGCAGCTTTACAAGATTCTCTTTCTAGTCCCAACTCTTTCATTTAATTAACCTATTTATATCATTAGCCTGTAACAATTTGTTTTTAATATTCTAAAACTTGCCTACTTGAATAATATGAATTCAATCATTTGAATGGTTTCATCCAGCTTTACAAGATTCTCTTTCTTGTCCCACCTTTTTCATTTAATTAACTTATTTATATCTTTAGCCTGTAACAATTTGTTTTAAATATTCTAAAACTTGCCTACTTTAATAATATGAATTCAATCATTTGAATGGTTTCATGCAGCTTTACAATATTCTCTTTCTAGTCCCAACTCTTACATTTTATTAACTGCTTTATATCTTTCGCCTGTAACAATTTGTTTTAAATATTCTAAAACTTGCCTACTTGAATAATATGAATTCAATCATTTGAATGGTTTCATGCACCTTTAAAAGATTATTTTTCTAGGCCCAACTCTTTCAATTAATTAACTTATTTATATCTTTAGCCTGTAACAATTTGTTTTAAATATTCTAAAACTTGCCTACTTGAATAATATGAATTCAATCAGTTGACTGGTTACATGCAACTTTACAAGATTCTCGTTCTAGTCCCAATTCTTTCATTTAATTAACCCATTTATATCATTAGCCTGTAACAATTTGTTTTAAATATTCTAAAACTTGCCTATTTGAATAATATGAATTCAATCATTTGACTGGTTTCATGCAGCTTTACTAGATTCTCTTACTAATGCCAGTTATTTATTTTAATTAACCCTTTTATATCTTTAGCCTCTAATAATTTGTTTTAAATATTCTAAAACTTGCCTACTTGAATAATATGAATTCGAGTAATTGAATGGTTTCATGCAGCTTTACAAGATTCTCCTTCTAGTCGTAACTCTTTCATTTAATTAACTTATTTATAACTTTAGCCTGTAACAATTTGTTTTAAATATTATAAAACTTGCCTACTTTAATAATATGAATTCAATCATTTGAATGGTTTCATGCACCTTTACAAGATTGTCTTTCTAGTCCTAACTCTTTCATTTCATTAACATATTTATATCTTTAGCCTGTAACTATTTGTTTTAAATATTCTAAAACTTGCCTACTTTAATAATATGAATTCAATCATTTGAATGGTTTCATGCAGCTTTAAAAGATTCTCTTTCTAGTCCCAACTCTTTCATTTAATTAACCTATTTATATCATTAGCCTCTAACAATATGTTTTAAATATTCTAAAACTTACCTACTTGAATAATATGAATTCAATCATTTCAATGGTTTCATGCAGCTTTACAAGATTCTCTTTCTAGTCCCAACTCTTTCATTTAATTAACCTATTTATATCATTAGCCTGTAACAATTTGTTTTTAATATTCTAAAACTTGCCTACTTGAATAATATGAATTCAATCATTAGAATGGTTTCATCCAGCTTTACAAGATTCTCTTTCTTGTCCCACCTTTTTCATTTAATTAACTTATTTATATCTTTAGCCTGTAACAATTTGTTTTAAATATTCTAAAACTTGCCTATTTTTATAATATGAATTCAATCATTTGAATGGTTTCATGCAGCTTTACAAGATTCTCTTTCTAGTCCCAACTCTTTCATTTTATTAACTGATTTATATCTTTCGCCTGTAACAATTTGTTTTAAATATTCTAAAACTTGCCTACTTGAATAATATGAATTCAATCATTTGAATGGTTTCATGCACGTTTAAAAGATTATTTTTCTAGGCCCAACTCTTTCAATTAATTAACTTATTTATATCTTTAGCCTGTAACAATTTGTTTTAAATATTGTAAAACTTGCCTACTCTTATAATATGAATTCAATCATTTGAATGGTTTCATGCAGCTTTACAAGATTCTCTTTGTAGTCCCAACTCTTTCATTTTATTAACTTATTTATATCTTTAGCCTGTAACAATTTGTTTTAAATATTCTAAAACTTGCCTACTTGAATAATATGAATTCAAACATTTGAATGGTTTCATGCAGCGTTACACGATTCTCTTTCTAGTCCCAACTCTTTCATTTAATTAACCTATTTATATCATTAGCCTGTAACAATTTGTTTTAAATATTCTAAAACTTGCCTACATGAATAATGTGAATTCAATCATTTGAATGGTTTCATGCAGCTTTACAAGATTCTCATTCTAGTCTCAACACTTTCATTTAATTACCCTATTTATATCATTAGCCTCTAACAATTTGTTTTAAATATTCTAAAACTTACCTACTTGAATAATATGAATTCAATCATTTGAATGGTTTCATTCAGCTTTACAAGATTCTCTTTCTAGTCCCAACTCTTTCATTTAATTAACTTATTTATATCTTTAGCCTGTAACAATTTGTTTTAAATATTCTAAAACTTGCCTACTTGAATAATATTAATTCAATCATTCGAATGGTTTCAAGCAGCTTTACAAGATTCTCATTCTAGTCCCAACACTTTCATTTAATTACCTTATTTATATCATTAGCCTCTAACAATTTGTTTTAAATATTCTAAAACTTACCTACTTGAATAATATGAATTCAATCATTTGAATGGTTTCATGCAGCTTTACAAGATTCTCTTTCTAGTCCCAACTCTTTCATTTAATTAACCAATTTATATCTTTCGCCTGTAACAATTTGTTTTAAATATTCTAAAACTTGCCTACTTGAATAATATGAATTCAATCATTTGAATGGTTTCATGCACCTTTAAAAGATTATTTTTCTAGGCCCAACTCTTTCATTTTATTAACTGATTTATATCTTTAGCCTGTAACAATTTGTTTTAAATATTCTAAAACTTGCCTACTTGAATAATATGAATTCAATCATTTGAATGGTTTCATGCACCTTTACAAGATTATTTTTCTAGTCCCAACTCTTTGATTTATTTAACTTATTTATATCTTTAGCCTGTAACAATTTGTTGTAAATATTCTACAACTTGCCTACATGAATAATATGAATTCAATCATTAGAATGGTTTCATGCAGCTCTAAAAGATTCCCTTTCTAGTCCCAACGCTTTAATTTAATTAACTTATTTATATCTTTAGCCTGTAACAATTTGTTTTAAATATTCTAAAACTTGCCTACTTTAATAATATGAATTCAATCATTTGAATGGTTTCATGCAGCGTTACACGATTCTCTTTCTAGTCCCAACTCTTTCATTTAATTAACCTATTCATATCATTAGCCTGTAACAATTTGTTTTAAATATTCTAAAACTTGCCTACATGAATAATATGAATTCAATCATTTGAATGGTTTCATGCAGCTTTACAAGATTCTCATTCTAGTCCCAACACTTTCATTTAATTACCCTATTTATATCATTAGCCTCTAACAATTTGTTTTAAATATTCTAAAACTTACCTACTTGAATAATATGAATTCAATCATTTGAATGGTTTCATTCAGCTTTTCAAGATTCTCTTTCTAGTCCCAACTCTTTCATTTAATTAACTTATTTATATCTTTAGCCTGTAACAATTTGTTTTAAATATTCTAAAACTTGCCTACTTGAATAATATGAATTCAATCATTCGAATGGTTTCAAGCAGCTTTACAAGATTCCCTTTCTAGTCCCAACTCTTTCATTTAATTAACTCATTTATATCGTTAGCCTGTAACAATTTGTTTTAAATATTCTAAAACTTGCCTACTTTAAAAATATGAATTCAATCATTTGAATGGTTTCATGCAGCTTTACAAGATTCTCTTACTAACGCCAGTTCTTTCATTTAAATAACCCATTTATATCTTTAGCCTGAACAATTTGTTTCAAATATTCTAAAACTTGCCTACTTGAATAATATGAATTCAATCATTTGAATGGTTTCATGCAGCTTTACAAGATTCTCTTTCTAGTCCCAACTCTTTCATTTAATTAACCTATTTATATCATTAGCCTGTAACAATTTGTTTTTAATATTCTAAAACTTGCCTACTTGAATAATATGAATTCAATCATTTGAATGGTTTCATCCAGCTTTACAAGATTCTCTTTCTTGTCCCACCTTTTTCATTTAATTAACTTATTTATATCTTTAGCCTGTAACAATTTGTTTTAAATATTCTAAAACATGCCTACTTTAATAATATGAATTCAATCATTTGAATGGTTTCATGCAGCTTTACAATATTCTCTTTCTAGTCCCAACTCTTACATTTTATTAACTGCTTTATATCTTTCGCCTGTAACAATTTGTTTTAAATATTCTAAAACTTGCCTACTTGAATAATATGAATTCAATCATTTGAATGGTTTCATGCAGCTTTACAAGATTCTCTTACTAATGCCAGTTATTTATTTTAATTAACCCTTTTATATCTTTAGCCTCTAATAATTTGTTTTAAATATTCTAAAACTTGCCTACTTGAATAATATGAATTCGAGTAATTGAATGGTTTCATGCAGCTTTACAAGATTCTCCTTCTAGTCGTAACTCTTTCATTTAATTAACTTATTTATAACTTTAGCCTGTAACAATTTGTTTTAAATATTATAAAACTTGCCTACTTTAATAATATGAATTCAATCATTTGAATGGTTTCATGCAGCTTTAAAAGATTCTCTTTCTAGTCCCAACTCTTTCATTTAATTAACTTATTTATATCTTTAGCCTGTAAAAATTTGTTTTAAATATTCTAAAACTTGCCTACTTGAATAATATGAATTCAATCATTTGACTGGTTTCATGCACCTTTACAAGATTGTCTTTCTACTCCTAACTCTTTCATTTCATTAACATATTTATATCTTTAGCCTGTAACTATTTGTTTTAAATATTCTAAAACTTACCTACTTGAATAATATGAATTCAATCATTTGAATGGTTTCATGCAGCTTTACAAGATTCTCTTTCTAGTCCCAACTCTTTCATTTAATTAACCAATTTATATCTTTAGCCTGTAAAAATTTGTTTTAAATATTCTAAAACTTGCCTACTTGAATAATATGAATTCAATCATTTGACTGGTTACATGCAGCTTCACAAGATTCTCTTTCTAGTCCCAACTCTTTCATTTAATTAACTCATTTATATCGTTAGCCTGTAACAATTTGTTTTAAATATTCTAAAACTTGCCTACTTTAATAATATGAATTCAATCATTTGAATGGTTTCATGCAGCTTTACAAGATTCTCTTACTAACGCCAGTTCTTTCATTTAATTAACCCATTTATATCTTTAGCCTGAACAATTTGTTTCAAATATTCTAAAACTTGCCTACTTGAATAATATGAATTCAATCATTTGAATGGTTTCATGCAGCTTTACAAGATTCTCTTTCTAGTCCCAACTCTTTCATTTAATTAACCTATTTATATCATTAGCCTGTAACAATTTGTTTTTAATATTCTAAAACTTGCCTACTTGAATAATATGAATTCAATCATTAGAATGGTTTCATCCAGCTTTACAAGATTCTCTTTCTTGTCCCACCTTTTTCATTTAATTAACTTATTTATATCTTTAGCCTGTAACAATTTGTTTTAAATATTCTAAAACTTGCCTATTTTTATAATATGAATTCAATCATTTGAATGGTTTCATGCAGCTTTACAAGATTCTCTTTCTAGTCCCAACTCTTTCATTTTATTAACTGATTTATATCTTTCGCCTGTAACAATTTGTTTTAAATATTCTAAAACTTGCCTACTTGAATAATATGAATTCAATCATTTGAATGGTTTCATGCACGTTTAAAAGATTATTTTTCTAGGCCCAACTCTTTCAATTAATTAACTTATTTATATCTTTAGCCTGTAACAATTTGTTTTAAATATTGTAAAACTTGCCTACTCTTATAATATGAATTCAATCATTTGAATGGTTTCATGCAGCTTTACAAGATTCTCTTTGTAGTCCCAACTCTTTCATTTTATTAACTTATTTATATCTTTAGCCTGTAACAATTTGTTTTAAATATTCTAAAACTTGCCTACTTGAATAATATGAATTCAAACATTTGAATGGTTTCATGCAGCGTTACACGATTCTCTTTCTAGTCCCAACTCTTTCATTTAATTAACCTATTTATATCATTAGCCTGTAACAATTTGTTTTAAATATTCTAAAACTTGCCTACATGAATAATGTGAATTCAATCATTTGAATGGTTTCATGCAGCTTTACAAGATTCTCATTCTAGTCTCAACACTTTCATTTAATTACCCTATTTATATCATTAGCCTCTAACAATTTGTTTTAAATATTCTAAAACTTACCTACTTGAATAATATGAATTCAATCATTTGAATGGTTTCATTCAGCTTTACAAGATTCTCTTTCTAGTCCCAACTCTTTCATTTAATTAACTTATTTATATCTTTAGCCTGTAACAATCTGTTTTAAATATTCTAAAACTTGCCTACTTGAATAATATTAATTCAATCATTCGAATGGTTTCAAGCAGCTTTACAAGATTCTCATTCTAGTCCCAACACTTTCATTTAATTACCCTATTTATATCATTAGCCTCTAACAATTTGTTTTAAATATTCTAAAACTTACCTACTTGAATAATATGAATTCAATCATTTGAATGGTTTCATGCAGCTTTACAAGATTCTCTTTCTAGTCCCAACTCTTTCATTTAATTAACCAATTTATATCTTTCGCCTGTAACAATTTGTTTTAAATATTCTAAAACTTGCCTACTTGAATAATATGAATTCAATCATTTGAATGGTTTCATGCACCTTTAAAAGATTATTTTTCTAGGCCCAACTCTTTCATTTTATTAACTGATTTATATCTTTAGCCTGTAACAATTTGTTTTAAATATTCTAAAACTTGCCTACTTGAATAATATGAATTCAATCATTTGAATGGTTTCATGCACCTTTACAAGATTATTTTGCTAGGCCCAACTCTTTCAATAATTTAACTTATTTATATCTTTAGCCTGTGACAATTTGTTTTAAATATTCTAAAACTTGCCTACTTGAATAATATGAATTCAATCATTTGAATGGTTTCATGCACCTTTACAAGATTATTTTTCTAGTCCCAACTCTTTGATTTATTTAACTTATTTATATCTTTAGCCTGTAACAATTTGTTGTAAATATTCTACAACTTGCCTACATGAATAATATGAATTCAATCATTAGAATGGTTTCATGCAGCTCTAAAAGATTCCCTTTCTAGTCCCAACGCTTTAATTTAATTAACTTATTTATATCTTTAGCCTGTAACAATTTGTTTTAAATATTCTAAAACTTGCCTACTTTAATAATATGAATTCAATCATTTGAATGGTTTCATGCAGCGTTACACGATTCTCTTTCTAGTCCCAACTCTTTCATTTAATTAACCTATTCATATCATTAGCCTGTAACAATTTGTTTTAAATATTCTAAAACTTGCCTACATGAATAATATGAATTCAATCATTTGAATGGTTTCATGCAGCTTTACAAGATTCTCATTCTAGTCCCAACACTTTCATTTAATTACCCTATTTATATCATTAGCCTCTAACAATTTGTTTTAAATATTCTAAAACTTACCTACTTGAATAATATGAATTCAATCATTTGAATGGTTTCATTCAGCTTTTCAAGATTCTCTTTCTAGTCCCAACTCTTTCATTTAATTAACTTATTTATATCTTTAGCCTGTAACAATTTGTTTTAAATATTCTAAAACTTGCCTACTTGAATAATATGAATTCAATCATTCGAATGGTTTCAAGCAGCTTTACAAGATTCCCTTTCTAGTCCCAGCTCTTTCATTTAATTAACTCATTTATATCGTTAGCCTGTAACAATTTGTTTTAAATATTCTAAAACTTGCCTACTTTAAAAATATGAATTCAATCATTTGAATGGTTTCATGCAGCTTTACAAGATTCTCTTACTAACGCCAGTTCTTTCATTTAAATAACCTATTTATATCTTTAGCCTGAACAATTTGTTTCAAATATTCTAAAACTTGCCTACTTGAATAATATGAATTCAATCATTTGAATGGTTTCATGCAGCTTTACAAGATTCTCTTTCTAGTCCCAACTCTTTCATTTAATTAACCTATTTATATCATTAGCCTGTAACAATTTGTTTTTAATATTCTAAAACTTGCCTACTTGAATAATATGAATTCAATCATTTGAATGGTTTCATCCAGCTTTACAAGATTCTCTTTCTTGTCCCACCTTTTTCATTTAATTAACTTATTTATATCTTTAGCCTGTAACAATTTGTTTTAAATATTCTAAAACATGCCTACTTTAATAATATGAATTCAATCATTTGAATGGTTTCATGCAGCTTTACAATATTCTCTTTCTAGTCCCAACTCTTACATTTTATTAACTGCTTTATATCTTTCGCCTGTAACAATTTGTTTTAAATATTCTAAAACTTGCCTACTTGAATAATATGAATTCAATCATTTGAATGGTTTCATGCAGCTTTACAAGATTCTCTTACTAATGCCAGTTATTTATTTTAATTAACCCTTTTATATCTTTAGCCTCTAATAATTTGTTTTAAATATTCTAAAACTTGCCTACTTGAATAATATGAATTCGAGTAATTGAATGGTTTCATGCAGCTTTACAAGATTCTCCTTCTAGTCGTAACTCTTTCATTTAATTAACTTATTTATAACTTTAGCCTGTAACAATTTGTTTTAAATATTATAAAACTTGCCTACTTTAATAATATGAATTCAATCATTTGAATGGTTTCATGCAGCTTTAAAAGATTCTCTTTCTAGTCCCAACTCTTTCATTTAATTAACTTATTTATATCTTTAGCCTGTAAAAATTTGTTTTAAATATTCTAAAACTTGCCTACTTGAATAATATGAATTCAATCATTTGACTGGTTTCATGCACCTTTACAAGATTGTCTTTCTAGTCCTAACTCTTTCATTTCATTAACATATTTATATCTTTAGCCTGTAACTATTTGTTTTAAATATTCTAAAACTTGCCTACTTTAATAATATGAATTCAATCATTTGAATGGTTTCATGCAGCTTTAAAAGATTCTCTTTCTAGTCCCAACTCTTTCATTTAATTAAACTATTTATATCATTAGCCTCTAACAATTTGTTTTAAATATTCTAAAACTTACCTACTTGAATAATATGAATTCAATCATTTGAATAGTTTCATGCAGCTTTACAAGATTCTCTTTCTAGTCCCAACTCTTTCATTTAATTAACTCATTTATATCTTTAGCCTGTAACAATTTGTTTTAAATATTCTAAAACTTGCCTACTTGGATAATATGAATTCAATCATTTGAATGGTTTCATGCAGCTTTACAAGATTCTCTTACTAACGCCAGTTCTTTCATTTAAATAACCCATTTATATCTTTAGCCTGAACAATTTGTTTCAAATATTCTAAAACTTGCCTACTTGAATAATATGAATTCAATCATTTGAATGGTTTCATGCAGCTTTACAAGATTCTCTTTCTAGTCCCAACTCTTTCATTTAATTAACCTATTTATATCATTAGCCTGTAACAATTTGTTTTTAATATTCTAAAACTTGCCTACTTGAATAATATGAATTCAATCATTTGAATGGTTTCATCCAGCTTTACAAGATTCTCTTTCTAGTCCCAACTCTTTCATTTAATTAACTTATTTATATCTTTAGCCTGTAACAATTTGTTTTAAATATTCTAAAACTTGCCTACTTTAATAATATGAATTCAATCATTTGAATGGTTTCATGCAGCTTTACAATATTCTCTTTCTAGTCCCAACTCTTTCATTTAATTAACTTATTTATAACTTTAGCCTGTAACAATTTGTTTTAAATATTATAAAACTTGCCTACTTTAATAATATGAATTCAATCATTTGAATGGTTTCATGCAGCTTTAAAAGATTCTCTTTCTAGTCCCAACTCTTTCATTTAATTAACCAATTTATATCATTAGCCTGTAACAATTTGTTTTAAATATTCTAAAACTTGCCTACATGAATAATATAAATTCAATCATTTGAATGGTTTCATGCAGCTTTACAAGATTCTCATTCTAGTCTCAACACTTTCATTTAATTACCCTATTTATATCATTAGCCTCTAACAATTTGTTTTAAATATTCTAAAACTTACCTACTTGAATAATATGAATTCAATCATTTGAATGGTTTCATGCAGCTTTACAAGATTCTCTTTCTAGTACCAACTCTTTCATTTAATTAACCAATTTATATCTTTCGCCTGTAACAATTTGTTTTAAATATTCTAAAACTTGCCTACTTGAATAATATGAATTCAATCATTTGAATGGTTTCATGCACCTTTACAAGATTATTTTGCTAGGCCCAACTCTTTCAATAATTTAACTTATTTATATCTTTAGCCTGTAACAATTTGTTTTAAATATTCTAAAACTTGCCTACTTGAATAATATGAATTCAATCATTTGAATGGTTTCATGCACCTTTACAAGATTATTTTTCTAGTCCCAACTCTTTGATTTATTTAACTTATTTATATCTTTAGCCTGTAACAATTTGTTTTAAATATTCTACAACTTGCCTACATGAATAATATGAAATCAATCATTAGAATGGTTTCATGCAGCTTTAAAAGATTCCCTTTCTAGTCCCAACGCTTTAATTTAATTAACTTATTTATATCTTTAGCCTGTAACAATTTGTTTTAAATATTCTAAAACTTGCCTACTTTAATAATATGAATTCAATCATTTGAATGGTTTCATGCAGCGTTACACGATTCTCTTTCTAGTCCCAACTCTTTCATTTAATTAACCTATTCATATCATTAGCCTGTAACAATTTGTTTTAAATATTCTAAAACTTGCCTACATGAATAATATGAATTCAATCATTTGAATGGTTTCATGCAGCTTTACAAGATTCTCATTCTAGTCCCAACACTTTCATTTAATTACCCTATTTATATCATTAGCCTCTAACAATTTGTTTTAAATATTCTAAAACTTACCTACTTGAATAATATGAATTCAATCATTTGAATGGTTTCATTCAGCTTTACAAGATTCTCTTTCTAGTCCCAACTCTTTCATTTAATTAACTTATTTATATCTTTAGCCTGTAACAATTTGTTTTAAATATTCTAAAACTTGCCTACTTGAATAATATGAATTCAATCATTCGAATGGTTTCAAGCAGCTTTACAAGATTCTCTTTCTAGTCCCAACTCTTTCATTTAATTAACCAATTTATATCTTTAGCCTGTAAAAATTTGTTTTAAATATTCTAAAACTTGCCTACTTGAATAATATGAATTCAATCATTTGACTGGTTTCATGCAACTTTACAAGATTTTCTTTCTAGTCCCAACTCTTTCATTTCATTAACCTATTTATATCATTAGCCTCTAACAATTTGTTTTAAATATTCTAAAACTTACCTACTTGAATAATATGAATTCAATCATTTGAATGGTTTCATGCAGCTTTACAAGATTCTCTTTCTAGTCCCAACTCTTTCATTTAATTAACTCATTTATATCTTTAGCCTGTAACAATTTGTTTTAAATATTCTAAAACTTGCCTACTTGGATAATATGAATTCAATCATTTGAATGGTTTCATGCAGCTTTACAAGATTCTCTTACTAACGCCAGTTCTTTCATTTAAATAACCCATTTATATCTTTAGCCTGAACAATTTGTTTCAAATATTCTAAAACTTGCCTACTTGAATAATATGAATTCAATCATTTGAATGGTTTCATGCAGCTTTACAAGATTCTCTTTCTAGTCCCAACTCTTTCATTTAATTAACCTATTTATATCATTAGCCTGTAACAATTTGTTTTTAATATTCTAAAACTTGCCTACTTGAATAATATGAATTCAATCATTTGAATGGTTTCATGCAGCTTTACAAGATTCTCTTTCTAGTACCAACTCTTTCATTTAATTAACCAATTTATATCTTTCGCCTGTAACAATTTGTTTTAAATATTCTAAAACTTGCCTACTTGAATAATATGAATTCAATCATTTGAATGGTTTCATGCACCTTTACAAGATTATTTTTCTAGTCCCAACTCTTTGATTTATTTAACTTATTTATATCTTTAGCCTGTAACAATTTGTTTTAAATATTCTACAACTTGCCTACATGAATAATATGAATTCAATCATTAGAATGGTTTCATGCAGCTCTAAAAGATTCCCTTTCTAGTCCCAACGCTTTAATTTAATTAACTTATTTATATCTTTAGCCTGTAACAATTTGTTTTAAATATTCTAAAACTTGCCTACTTTAATAATATGAATTCAATCATTTGAATGGTTTCATGCAGCGTTACACGATTCTCTTTCTAGTCCCAACTCTTTCATTTAATTAACCTATTCATATCATTAGCCTGTAACAATTTGTTTTAAATATTCTAAAACTTGCCTACATGAATAATATGAATTCAATCATTTGAATGGTTTCATGCAGCTTTACAAGATTCTCATTCTAGTCCCAACACTTTCATTTAATTACCCTATTTATATCATTAGCCTCTAACAATTTGTTTTAAATATTCTAAAACTTACCTACTTGAATAATATGAATTCAATCATTTGAATGGTTTCATTCAGCTTTTCAAGATTCTCTTTCTAGTCCCAACTCTTTCATTTAATTAACTTATTTATATCTTTAGCCTGTAACAATTTGTTTTAAATATTCTAAAACTTGCCTACTTGAATAATATGAATTCAATCATTCGAATGGTTTCAAGCAGCTTTACAAGATTCCCTTTCTAGTCCCAACTCTTTCATTTAATTAACTCATTTATATCGTTAGCCTGTAACAATTTGTTTTAAATATTCTAAAACTTGCCTACTTTAAAAATATGAATTCAATCATTTGAATGGTTTCATGCAGCTTTACAAGATTCTCTTACTAACGCCAGTTCTTTCATTTAAATAACCCATTTATATCTTTAGCCTGAACAATTTGTTTCAAATATTCTAAAACTTGCCTACTTGAATAATATGAATTCAATCATTTGAATGGTTTCATGCAGCTTTACAAGATTCTCTTTCTAGTCCCAACTCTTTCATTTAATTAACCTATTTATATCATTAGCCTGTAACAATTTGTTTTTAATATTCTAAAACTTGCCTACTTGAATAATATGAATTCAATCATTTGAATGGTTTCATCCAGCTTTACAAGATTCTCTTTCTTGTCCCACCTTTTTCATTTAATTAACTTATTTATATCTTTAGCCTGTAACAATTTGTTTTAAATATTCTAAAACATGCCTACTTTAATAATATGAATTCAATCATTTGAATGGTTTCATGCAGCTTTACAATATTCTCTTTCTAGTCCCAACTCTTACATTTTATTAACTGCTTTATATCTTTCGCCTGTAACAATTTGTTTTAAATATTCTAAAACTTGCCTACTTGAATAATATGAATTCAATCATTCGAATGGTTTCAAGCAGCTTTACAAGATTCCCTTTCTAGTCCCAACTCTTTCATTTAATTAACTCATTTATATCGTTAGCCTGTAACAATTTGTTTTAAATATTCTAAAACTTGCCTACTTTAAAAATATGAATTCAATCATTTGAATGGTTTCATGCAGCTTTACAAGATTCTCTTACTAACGCCAGTTCTTTCATTTAAATAACCCATTTATATCTTTAGCCTGAACAATTTGTTTCAAATATTCTAAAACTTGCCTACTTGAATAATATGAATTCAATCATTTGAATGGTTTCATGCAGCTTTACAAGATTCTCTTTCTAGTCCCAACTCTTTCATTTAATTAACCTATTTATATCATTAGCCTGTAACAATTTGTTTTTAATATTCTAAAACTTGCCTACTTGAATAATATGAATTCAATCATTTGAATGGTTTCATCCAGCTTTACAAGATTCTCTTTCTTGTCCCACCTTTTTCATTTAATTAACTTATTTATATCTTTAGCCTGTAACAATTTGTTTTAAATATTCTAAAACTTGCCTATTTTTATAATATGAATTCAATCATTTGAATGGTTTCATGCAGCTTTACAAGATTCTCTTTCTAGTCCCAACTCTTTCATTTTATTAACTGATTTATATCTTTCGCCTGTAACAATTTGTTTTAAATATTCTAAAACTTGCCTACTTGAATAATATGAATTCAATCATTTGAATGGTTTCATGCACGTTTAAAAGATTATTTTTCTAGGCCCAACTCTTTCAATTAATTAACTTATTTATATCTTTAGCCTGTAACAATTTGTTTTAAATATTGTAAAACTTGCCTACTCTTATAATATGAATTCAATCATTTGAATGGTTTCATGCAGCTTTACAAGATTCTCTTTGTAGTCCCAACTCTTTCATTTTATTAACTTATTTATATCTTTAGCCTGTAACAATTTGTTTTAAATATTCTAAAACTTGCCTACTTGAATAATATGAATTCAAACATTTGAATGGTTTCATGCAGCGTTACACGATTCTCTTTCTAGTCCCAACTCTTTCATTTAATTAACCTATTTATATCATTAGCCTGTAACAATTTGTTTTAAATATTCTAAAACTTGCCTACATGAATAATGTGAATTCAATCATTTGAATGGTTTCATGCAGCTTTACAAGATTCTCATTCTAGTCTCAACACTTTCATTTAATTACCCTATTTATATCATTAGCCTCTAACAATTTGTTTTAAATATTCTAAAACTTACCTACTTGAATAATATGAATTCAATCATTTGAATGGTTTCATTCAGCTTTACAAGATTCTCTTTCTAGTCCCAACTCTTTCATTTAATTAACTTATTTATATCTTTAGCCTGTAACAATCTGTTTTAAATATTCTAAAACTTGCCTACTTGAATAATATTAATTCAATCATTCGAATGGTTTCAAGCAGCTTTACAAGATTCTCATTCTAGTCCCAACACTTTCATTTAATTACCCTATTTATATCATTAGCCTCTAACAATTTGTTTTAAATATTCTAAAACTTACCTACTTGAATAATATGAATTCAATCATTTGAATGGTTTCATGCAGCTTTACAAGATTCTCTTTCTAGTCCCAACTCTTTCATTTAATTAACCAATTTATATCTTTCGCCTGTAACAATTTGTTTTAAATATTCTAAAACTTGCCTACTTGAATAATATGAATTCAATCATTTGAATGGTTTCATGCACCTTTAAAAGATTATTTTTCTAGGCCCAACTCTTTCATTTTATTAACTGATTTATATCTTTAGCCTGTAACAATTTGTTTTAAATATTCTAAAACTTGCCTACTTGAATAATATGAATTCAATCATTTGAATGGTTTCATGCACCTTTACAAGATTATTTTGCTAGGCCCAACTCTTTCAATAATTTAACTTATTTATATCTTTAGCCTGTGACAATTTGTTTTAAATATTCTAAAACTTGCCTACTTGAATAATATGAATTCAATCATTTGAATGGTTTCATGCACCTTTACAAGATTATTTTTCTAGTCCCAACTCTTTGATTTATTTAACTTATTTATATCTTTAGCCTGTAACAATTTGTTGTAAATATTCTACAACTTGCCTACATGAATAATATGAATTCAATCATTAGAATGGTTTCATGCAGCTCTAAAAGATTCCCTTTCTAGTCCCAACGCTTTAATTTAATTAACTTATTTATATCTTTAGCCTGTAACAATTTGTTTTAAATATTCTAAAACTTGCCTACTTTAATAATATGAATTCAATCATTTGAATGGTTTCATGCAGCGTTACACGATTCTCTTTCTAGTCCCAACTCTTTCATTTAATTAACCTATTCATATCATTAGCCTGTAACAATTTGTTTTAAATATTCTAAAACTTGCCTACATGAATAATATGAATTCAATCATTTGAATGGTTTCATGCAGCTTTACAAGATTCTCATTCTAGTCCCAACACTTTCATTTAATTACCCTATTTATATCATTAGCCTCTAACAATTTGTTTTAAATATTCTAAAACTTACCTACTTGAATAATATGAATTCAATCATTTGAATGGTTTCATTCAGCTTTTCAAGATTCTCTTTCTAGTCCCAACTCTTTCATTTAATTAACTTATTTATATCTTTAGCCTGTAACAATTTGTTTTAAATATTCTAAAACTTGCCTACTTGAATAATATGAATTCAATCATTCGAATGGTTTCAAGCAGCTTTACAAGATTCCCTTTCTAGTCCCAGCTCTTTCATTTAATTAACTCATTTATATCGTTAGCCTGTAACAATTTGTTTTAAATATTCTAAAACTTGCCTACTTTAAAAATATGAATTCAATCATTTGAATGGTTTCATGCAGCTTTACAAGATTCTCTTACTAACGCCAGTTCTTTCATTTAAATAACCTATTTATATCTTTAGCCTGAACAATTTGTTTCAAATATTCTAAAACTTGCCTACTTGAATAATATGAATTCAATCATTTGAATGGTTTCATGCAGCTTTACAAGATTCTCTTTCTAGTCCCAACTCTTTCATTTAATTAACCTATTTATATCATTAGCCTGTAACAATTTGTTTTTAATATTCTAAAACTTGCCTACTTGAATAATATGAATTCAATCATTTGAATGGTTTCATCCAGCTTTACAAGATTCTCTTTCTTGTCCCACCTTTTTCATTTAATTAACTTATTTATATCTTTAGCCTGTAACAATTTGTTTTAAATATTCTAAAACATGCCTACTTTAATAATATGAATTCAATCATTTGAATGGTTTCATGCAGCTTTACAATATTCTCTTTCTAGTCCCAACTCTTACATTTTATTAACTGCTTTATATCTTTCGCCTGTAACAATTTGTTTTAAATATTCTAAAACTTGCCTACTTGAATAATATGAATTCAATCATTTGAATGGTTTCATGCAGCTTTACAAGATTCTCTTACTAATGCCAGTTATTTATTTTAATTAACCCTTTTATATCTTTAGCCTCTAATAATTTGTTTTAAATATTCTAAAACTTGCCTACTTGAATAATATGAATTCGAGTAATTGAATGGTTTCATGCAGCTTTACAAGATTCTCCTTCTAGTCGTAACTCTTTCATTTAATTAACTTATTTATAACTTTAGCCTGTAACAATTTGTTTTAAATATTATAAAACTTGCCTACTTTAATAATATGAATTCAATCATTTGAATGGTTTCATGCAGCTTTAAAAGATTCTCTTTCTAGTCCCAACTCTTTCATTTAATTAACTTATTTATATCTTTAGCCTGTAAAAATTTGTTTTAAATATTCTAAAACTTGCCTACTTGAATAATATGAATTCAATCATTTGACTGGTTTCATGCACCTTTACAAGATTGTCTTTCTAGTCCTAACTCTTTCATTTCATTAACATATTTATATCTTTAGCCTGTAACTATTTGTTTTAAATATTCTAAAACTTGCCTACTTTAATAATATGAATTCAATCATTTGAATGGTTTCATGCAGCTTTAAAAGATTCTCTTTCTAGTCCCAACTCTTTCATTTAATTAAACTATTTATATCATTAGCCTCTAACAATTTGTTTTAAATATTCTAAAACTTACCTACTTGAATAATATGAATTCAATCATTTGAATAGTTTCATGCAGCTTTACAAGATTCTCTTTCTAGTCCCAACTCTTTCATTTAATTAACTCATTTATATCTTTAGCCTGTAACAATTTGTTTTAAATATTCTAAAACTTGCCTACTTGGATAATATGAATTCAATCATTTGAATGGTTTCATGCAGCTTTACAAGATTCTCTTACTAACGCCAGTTCTTTCATTTAAATAACCCATTTATATCTTTAGCCTGAACAATTTGTTTCAAATATTCTAAAACTTGCCTACTTGAATAATATGAATTCAATCATTTGAATGGTTTCATGCAGCTTTACAAGATTCTCTTTCTAGTCCCAACTCTTTCATTTAATTAACCTATTTATATCATTAGCCTGTAACAATTTGTTTTTAATATTCTAAAACTTGCCTACTTGAATAATATGAATTCAATCATTTGAATGGTTTCATCCAGCTTTACAAGATTCTCTTTCTAGTCCCAACTCTTTCATTTAATTAACTTATTTATATCTTTAGCCTGTAACAATTTGTTTTAAATATTCTAAAACTTGCCTACTTTAATAATATGAATTCAATCATTTGAATGGTTTCATGCAGCTTTACAATATTCTCTTTCTAGTCCCAACTCTTTCATTTAATTAACTTATTTATAACTTTAGCCTGTAACAATTTGTTTTAAATATTATAAAACTTGCCTACTTTAATAATATGAATTCAATCATTTGAATGGTTTCATGCAGCTTTAAAAGATTCTCTTTCTAGTCCCAACTCTTTCATTTAATTAACCAATTTATATCATTAGCCTGTAACAATTTGTTTTAATTATTCTAAAACTTGCCTACATGAATAATATAAATTCAATCATTTGAATGGTTTCATGCAGCTTTACAAGATTCTCATTCTAGTCTCAACACTTTCATTTAATTACCCTATTTATATCATTAGCCTCTAACAATTTGTTTTAAATATTCTAAAACTTACCTACTTGAATAATATGAATTCAATCATTTGAATGGTTTCATGCAGCTTTACAAGATTCTCTTTCTAGTACCAACTCTTTCATTTAATTAACCAATTTATATCTTTCGCCTGTAACAATTTGTTTTAAATATTCTAAAACTTGCCTACTTGAATAATATGAATTCAATCATTTGAATGGTTTCATGCACCTTTACAAGATTATTTTGCTAGGCCCAACTCTTTCAATAATTTAACTTATTTATATCTTTAGCCTGTAACAATTTGTTTTAAATATTCTAAAACTTGCCTACTTGAATAATATGAATTCAATCATTTGAATGGTTTCATGCACCTTTACAAGATTATTTTTCTAGTCCCAACTCTTTGATTTATTTAACTTATTTATATCTTTAGCCTGTAACAATTTGTTTTAAATATTCTACAACTTGCCTACATGAATAATATGAAATCAATCATTAGAATGGTTTCATGCAGCTTTAAAAGATTCCCTTTCTAGTCCCAACGCTTTAATTTAATTAACTTATTTATATCTTTAGCCTGTAACAATTTGTTTTAAATATTCTAAAACTTGCCTACTTTAATAATATGAATTCAATCATTTGAATGGTTTCATGCAGCGTTACACGATTCTCTTTCTAGTCCCAACTCTTTCATTTAATTAACCTATTCATATCATTAGCCTGTAACAATTTGTTTTAAATATTCTAAAACTTGCCTACATGAATAATATGAATTCAATCATTTGAATGGTTTCATGCAGCTTTACAAGATTCTCATTCTAGTCCCAACACTTTCATTTAATTACCCTATTTATATCATTAGCCTCTAACAATTTGTTTTAAATATTCTAAAACTTACCTACTTGAATAATATGAATTCAATCATTTGAATGGTTTCATTCAGCTTTACAAGATTCTCTTTCTAGTCCCAACTCTTTCATTTAATTAACTTATTTATATCTTTAGCCTGTAACAATTTGTTTTAAATATTCTAAAACTTGCCTACTTGAATAATATGAATTCAATCATTCGAATGGTTTCAAGCAGCTTTACAAGATTCTCTTTCTAGTCCCAACTCTTTCATTTAATTAACCAATTTATATCTTTAGCCTGTAAAAATTTGTTTTAAATATTCTAAAACTTGCCTACTTGAATAATATGAATTCAATCATTTGACTGGTTTCATGCAACTTTACAAGATTTTCTTTCTAGTCCCAACTCTTTCATTTCATTAACCTATTTATATCATTAGCCTCTAACAATTTGTTTTAAATATTCTAAAACTTACCTACTTGAATAATATGAATTCAATCATTTGAATGGTTTCATGCAGCTTTACAAGATTCTCTTTCTAGTCCCAACTCTTTCATTTAATTAACTCATTTATATCTTTAGCCTGTAACAATTTGTTTTAAATATTCTAAAACTTGCCTACTTGGATAATATGAATTCAATCATTTGAATGGTTTCATGCAGCTTTACAAGATTCTCTTACTAACGCCAGTTCTTTCATTTAAATAACCCATTTATATCTTTAGCCTGAACAATTTGTTTCAAATATTCTAAAACTTGCCTACTTGAATAATATGAATTCAATCATTTGAATGGTTTCATGCAGCTTTACAAGATTCTCTTTCTAGTCCCAACTCTTTCATTTAATTAACCTATTTATATCATTAGCCTGTAACAATTTGTTTTTAATATTCTAAAACTTGCCTACTTGAATAATATGAATTCAATCATTTGAATGGTTTCATGCAGCTTTACAAGATTCTCTTTCTAGTACCAACTCTTTCATTTAATTAACCAATTTATATCTTTCGCCTGTAACAATTTGTTTTAAATATTCTAAAACTTGCCTACTTGAATAATATGAATTCAATCATTTGAATGGTTTCATGCACCTTTACAAGATTATTTTTCTAGTCCCAACTCTTTGATTTATTTAACTTATTTATATCTTTATCCTGTAACAATTTGTTTTAAATATTCTACAACTTGCCTACATGAATAATATGAATTCAATCATTAGAATGGTTTCATGCAGCTTTACAAGATTCTCTTTCTAGTCCCAACGCTTTAATTTAATTAACTTATTTATATCTTTAGCCTGTAACAATTTGTTTTAAATATTCTAAAACTTGCCTACTTTAATAATATGAATTCAATCATTTGAATGGTTTCATGCAGCGTTACAAGATTCTCTTTCTAGTCCCAACTCTTTCATTTAATTAACCTATTTATATATTTAGCCTGTAACTATTTGTTTTAAATATTCTAAAACTTGCCTACTTTAATAATATGAATTCAATCATATGAATGGTTTCATGCAGCTTTAAAAGATTCTCTTTCTAGTCCCAACTCTTTCATTTAATTAACCTATTTATATCATTAGCCTCTAACAATTTGTTTTAAATATTCTAAAACTTACCTACTTGAATAATATGAATTCAATCATTTCAATGGTTTCATGCAGCTTTACAAGATTCTCATTCTAGTCCCAACACTTTCATTTCATTAACCTATTTATATCATTAGCCTCTAACAATTTGTTTTAAATATTCTAAAACTTACCTACTTGAATAATATGAATTCAATCATTTGAATGGTTTCATGCAGCTTTACAAGATTCTCTTTCTAGTCCCAACTCTTTCATTTAATTAACTCATTTATATCTTTAGCCTGTAACAATTTGTTTTAAATATTCTAAAACTTGCCTACTTGGATAATATGAATTCAATCATTAGAATGGTTTCATGCAGCTTTACAAGATTCTCTTTCTAGTCCCAACTCTTTCATTTAATTAACCAATTTATATCTTTAGCCTCTAACAATTTGTTTTAAATATTCTAAAACTTGCCTATTTGAATAATATGAATTCAATCATTTGACTGGTTTCATGCAGCTTTACAAGATTCTCTTTCTAGTCCCAACTCTTACATTTCATTAACATTTTTATATCTTTAGCCTGTAAATATTTGTTTTAAATATACTAAAACTTGCCTACTTGAATAATATGAATTCAATCATTTGACTGGTTACATGCAGCTTCACAAGATTCTCTTTCTAGTCCCAACTCTTTCATTTAATTAACTCATTTATATCGTTAGCTTGTAACAATTTGTTTTAAATATTCTAAAACTTGCCTACTTGAATAATATGAATTCAATCATTTGAATGGTTTCATGCAGCTTTACAAGATTCTCTTTCTAGTACCAACTCTTTCATTTAATTAACCAATTTATATCTTTCGCCTGTAACAATTTGTTTTAAATATTCTAAAACTTGCCTACTTGAATAATATGAATTCAATCATTTGAATGGTTTCATGCACCTTTACAAGATTATTTTTCTAGTCCCAACTCTTTGATTTATTTAACTTATTTATATCTTTAGCCTGTAACAATTTGTTTTAAATATTCTACAACTTGCCTACATGAATAATATGAATTCAATCATTAGAATGGTTTCATGCAGCTTTAAAAGATTCCCTTACTAGTCCCAACGCTTTAATTTAATTAACTTATTTATATCTTTAGCCTGTAACAATTTGTTTTAAATATTCTAAAACTTGCCTACTTTAATAATATGAATTCAATCATTTGAATGGTTTCATGCAGCGTTACAAGATTCTCTTTCTAGTCCCAACTCTTTCATTTAATTAACCTATTCATATCATTAGCCTGTAACAATTTGTTTTAAATATTCTAAAACTTGCCTACATGAATAATATGAATTCAATCATTTGAATGGGTTCATGCAGCTTTACAAGATTCTCATTCTAGTCCCAACACTTTCATTTAATTACCCTATTTATATCATTAGCCTGTAACAATTTGTTTTAAATATTCTAAAACTTACCTACTTGAATAATATGAATTCAATCATTTGAATGGTTTCATGCAGCTTTACAAGATTCTCTTTCTAGTCCCAACTCTTACATTTCATTAACATTTTTATATCTTTAGCCTGTAAATATTTGTTTTAAATATACTAAAACTTGCCTACTTGAATAATATGAATTCAATCATTTGACTGGTTACATGCAGCTTCACAAGATTCTCTTTCTAGTCCCAACTCTTTCATTTAATTAACTCATTTATATCGTTAGCTTGTAACAATTTGTTTTAAATATTCTAAAACTTGCCTACTTGAATAATATGAATTCAATCATTTGAATGGTTTCATGCAGCTTTACAAGATTCTCTTTCTAGTACCAACTCTTTCATTTAATTAACCAATTTATATCTTTCGCCTGTAACAATTTGTTTTAAATATTCTAAAACTTGCCTACTTGAATAATATGAATTCAATCATTTGAATGGTTTCATGCACCTTTACAAGATTATTTTTCTAGTCCCAACTCTTTGATTTATTTAACTTATTTATATCTTTAGCCTGTAACAATTTGTTTTAAATATTCTACAACTTGCCTACATGAATAATATGAATTCAATCATTAGAATGGTTTCATGCAGCTTTAAAAGATTCCCTTTCTAGTCCCAACGCTTTAATTTAATTAACTTATTTATATCTTTAGCCTGTAACAATTTGTTTTAAATATTCTAAAACTTGCCTACTTTAATAATATGAATTCAATCATTTGAATGGTTTCATGCAGCGTTACAAGATTCTCTTTCTAGTCCCAACTCTTTCATTTAATTAACCTATTCATATCATTAGCCTGTAACAATTTGTTTTAAATATTCTAAAACTTGCCTACATGAATAATATGAATTCAATCATTTGAATGGGTTCATGCAGCTTTACAAGATTCTCATTCTAGTCCCAACACTTTCATTTAATTACCCTATTTATATCATTAGCCTGTAACAATTTGTTTTAAATATTCTAAAACTTGCCTACTTTAATAATATGAATTCAATCATTTGAATGGTTTCATGCAGCTTTACAATATTCTCTTTCTAGTCCCAACTCTTACATTTTATTAACTGCTTTATATCTTTCGCCTGTAACAATTTGTTTTAAATATTCTAAAACTTGCCTACTTGAATAATATGAATTCAATCATTTGAATGGTTTCATGCACCTTTAAAAGATTATTTTTCTAGGCCCAACTCTTTCAATTAATTAACTTATTTATATCTTTAGCCTGTAACAATTTGTTTTAAATATTCTAAAACTTGCCTACTTGAATAATATGAATTCAATCAGTTGACTGGTTACATGCAACTTTACAAGATTCTCGTTCTAGTCCCAATTCTTTCATTTAATTAACCCATTTATATCGTTAGCCTGTAACAATTTGTTTTAAATATTCTAAAACTTGCCTATTTGAATAATATGAATTCAATCATTTGACTGGTTTCATGCAGCTTTACAAGATTCTCTTACTAATGCCAGTTATTTATTTTAATTAACCCTTTTATATCTTTAGCCTCTAATAATTTGTTTTAAATATTCTAAAACTTGCCTACTTGAATAATATGAATTCGAGTAATTGAATGGTTTCATGCAGCTTTACAAGATTCTCCTTCTAGTCGTAACTCTTTCATTTAATTAACTTATTTATAACTTTAGCCTGTAACAATTTGTTTTAAATATTATAAAACTTGCCTACTTTAATAATATGAATTCAATCATTTGAATGGTTTCATGCAGCTTTAAAAGATTCTCTTTCTAGTCCCAACTCTTTCATTTAATTAACCAATTTCTATCTTTAGCCTGTAAAAATTTGTTTTAAATATTCTACAACTTGCCTACTTGAATAATATGAATTCAATCATTTGACTGGTTTCATGCACCTTTACAAGATTGTCTTTCTAGTCCTAACTCTTTCATTTCATTAACATATTTATATCTTTAGCCTGTAACTATTTGTTTTAAATATTCTAAAACTTGCCTACTTTAATAATATGAATTCAATCATTTGAATGGTTTCATGCAGCTTTAAAAGATTCTCTTTCTAGTCCCAACTCTTTCATTTAATTAACCTATTTATATCATTAGCCTCTAACAATATGTTTTAAATATTCTAAAACTTACCTACTTGAATAATATGAATTCAATCATTTCAATGGTTTCATGCAGCTTTACAAGATTCTCATTCTAGTCCCAACACTTTCATTTCATTAACCTATTTATATCATTAGCCTCTAACAATTTGTTTTAAATATTCTAAAACTTACCTACTTGAATAATATGAATTCAATCATTTGAATGGTTTCATGCAGCTTTACAAGATTCTCTTTCTAGTCCCAACTCTTTCATTTAATTAACTCATTTATATCTTTAGCCTGTAACAATTTGTTTTAAATATTCTAAAACTTGCCTACTTGGATAATATGAATTCAATCATTAGAATGGTTTCATGCAGCTTTACAAGATTCTCTTTCTAGTCCCAACTCTTTCATTTAATTAACCAATTTATATCTTTAGCCTCTAACAATTTGTTTTAAATATTCTAAAACTTGCCTATTTGAATAATATGAATTCAATCATTTGACTGGTTTCATGCAGCTTTACAAGATTCTCTTTCTAGTCCCAACTCTTACATTTCATTAACATTTTTATATCTTTAGCCTGTAACTATTTGTTTTAAATATTCTAAAACTTGCCTACTTTAATAATATGAATTCAATCATTTGAATGGTTTCATGCAGCTTTAAAAGATTCTCTTTCTAGTCCCAACTCTTTCATTTAATTAAACTATTTATATCATTAGCCTCTAACAATTTGTTTTAAATATTCTAAAACTTACCTACTTGAATAATATGAATTCAATCATTTGAATGGTTTCATGCAGCTTTACAAGATTCTCTTTCTAGTCCCAACTCTTTCATTTAATTAAACTATTTATATCATTAGCCTCTAACAATTTGTTTTAAATATTCTAAAACTTACCTACTTGAATAATATGAATTCAATCATTTGAATGGTTTCATGCAGCTTTACAAGATTCTCTTTCTAGTCCCAACTCTTTCATTTAATTAACTCATTTATATCTTTAGCCTGTAACAATTTGTTTTAAATATTCTAAAACTTGCCTACTTGGATAATATGAATTCAATCATTTGAATGGTTTCATGCAGCTTTACAAGATTCTCTTTCTAGTCCCAACTCTTTCATTTAATTAACCTATTTATATCATTAGCCTGTAACAATTTGTTTTTAATATTCTAAAACTTGCCTACTTGAATAATATGAATTCAATCATTTGAATGGTTTCATCCAGCTTTACAAGATTCTCTTTCTTGTCCCACCTTTTTCATTTAATTAACTTATTTATATCTTTAGCCTGTAACAATTTGTTTTAAATATTCTAAAACTTGCCTACTTTAATAATATGAATTCAATCATTTGAATGGTTTCATGCAGCTTTACAATATTCTCTTTCTAGTCCCAACTCTTTCATTTAATTAACTTATTTATAACTTTAGCCTGTAACAATTTGTTTTAAATATTATAAAACTTGCCTACTTTAATAATATGAATTCAATCATTTGAATGGTTTCATGCAGCTTTAAAAGATTCTCTTTCTAGTCCTAACTCTTTCATTTAATTAACCAATTTCTATCTTTAGCCTGTAAAAATTTGTTTTAAATATTCTAAAACTTGCCTACTTGAATAATATGAATTCAATCATTTGACTGGTTTCATGCACCTTTACAAGATTCTCTTTCTAGTCCCAACTCTTTCATTTCATTAACATATTTATATCTTTAGCCTGTAACTATTTGTTTTAAATATTCTAAAACTTGCCTACTTTAATAATATGAATTCAATCATATGAATGGTTTCATGCAGCTTTAAAAGATTCTCTTTCTAGTCCCAACTCTTTCATTTAATTAACCTATTTATATCATTAGCCTCTAACAATTTGTTTTAAATATTCTAAAACTTACCTACTTGAATAATATGAATTCAATCATTTCAATGGTTTCATGCAGCTTTACAAGATTCTCATTCTAGTCCCAACACTTTCATTTCATTAACTCATTTATATCTTTAGCCTGTAACAATTTGTTTTAAATATTCTAAAACTTGCCTACTTGGATAATATGAATTCAATCATTAGAATGGTTTCATGCAGCTTTACAAGATTCTCTTTCTAGTCCCAACTCTTTCATTTAATTAACCAATTTATATCTTTAGCCTCTAACAATTTGTTTTAAATATTCTAAAACTTGCCTATTTGAATAATATGAATTCAATCATTTGACTGGTTTCATGCAGCTTTACAAGATTCTCTTTCTAGACCCAACTCTTACATTTCATTAACATTTTTATATCTTTAGCCTGTAAATATTTGTTTTAAATATACTAAAACTTGCCTACTTGAATAATATGAATTCAATCATTTGACTGGTTACATGCAGCTTCACAAGATTCTCTTTCTAGTCCCAACTCTTTCATTTAATTAACTCATTTATATCGTTAGCTTGTAACAATTCGTTTTAAATATTCTAAAACTTGCCTACTTTAATAATATGAATTCAACCATTTGAATGGTTTCATGCAGCTTTACAAGATTCTCTTACTAACGCCAGTTCTTTCATTTAAATAACCGATTTATATCTTTAGCCTGAACAATTTGTTTTAAATATTCTAAAACTTGCCTACTTGAATAATATGAATTCAATCATTTGAATGGTTTCATGCACGTTTAAAAGATTATTTTTCTAGGCCCAACTCTTTCAATTAATTAACTTATTTATATCTTTAGCCTGTAACAATTTGTTTTAAATATTGTAAAACTTGCCTACTCTTATAATATGAATTCAATCATTTGAATGGTTTCATGCAGCTTTACAAGATTCTCTTTGTAGTCCCAACTCTTTCATTTTATTAACTTATTTATATCTTTAGCCTGTAACAATTTGTTTTAAATATTCTAAAACTTGCCTACTTGAATAATATGAATTCAATCATTTGAATGGTTTCATGCAGCGTTACACGATTCTCTTTCTAGTCCCAACTCTTTCATTTAATTAACCTATTTATATCATTAGCCTGTAACAATTTGTTTTAAATATTCTAAAACTTGCCTACATGAATAATATGAATTCAATCATTTGAATGGTTTCATGCAGCTTTACAAGATTCTCATTCTAGTCTCAACACTTTCATTTAATTACCCTATTTATATCATTGGCCTCTAACAATTTGTTTTAAATATTCTAAAACTTACCTACTTGAATAATATGAATTCAATCATTTGAATGGTTTCATGCAGCTTTACAAGATTCTCTTTCTAGTACCAACTCTTTCATTTAATTAACCAATTTATATCTTTCGCCTGTAACAATTTGTTTTAAATATTCTAAAACTTGCCTACTTGAATAATATGAATTCAATCATTTGAATGGTTTCATGCACCTTTACAAGATTATTTTTCTAGTCCCAACTCTTTGATTTATTTAACTTATTTATATCTTTAGCCTGTAACAATTTGTTTTAAATATTCTAAAACTTGCCTACTTTAATAATATGAATTCAATCATTTGAATGGTTTCATGCAGCGTTACACGATTCTCTTTCTAGTCCCAACTCTTTCATTTAATTAACCTATTCATATCATTAGCCTGTAACAATTTGTTTTAAATATTCTAAAACTTGCCTACTTGAATAATATGAATTCAATCATTCGAATGGTTTCAAGCAGCTTTACAAGATTCTCTTTCTAGTCCCAACTCTTTCATTTAATTAACCAATTTATATCTTTAGCCTGTAAAAATTTGTTTTAAATATTCTAAAACTTGCCTACTTGAATAATATGAATTCAATCATTTGACTGGTTTCATGCAACTTTACAAGATTTTCTTTCTAGTCCCAACTCTTTCATTTCATTAACATATTTATATCTTTAGCCTGTAACTATTTGTTTTAAATATTATACAACTTGCCTACATGAATAATATGAATTCAATCATTAGAATGGTTTCATGCAGCTCTAAAAGATTCCCTTTCTAGTCCCAACGCTTTAATTTAATTAACTTATTTATATCTTTAGCCTGTAACAATTTGTTTTAAATATTCTAAAACTTCCCTACTTTAATAATATGAATTCAATCATTTGAATGGTTTCATGCAGCGTTACACGATTCTCTTTCTAGTCCCAACTCTTTCATTTAATTAACCTATTCATATCATTAGCCTGTAACAATTTGTTTTAAATATTCTAAAACTTGCCTACATGAATAATATGAATTCAATCATTTGAATGGTTTCATGCAGCTTTACAAGATTCTCATTCTAGTCCCAACACTTTCATTTAATTACCCTATTTATATCATTAGCCTCTAACAATTTGTTTTAAATATTCTAAAACTTACCTACTTGAATAATATGAATTCAATCATTTGAATGGTTTCATTCAGCTTTTCAAGATTCTCTTTCTAGTCCCAACTCTTTCATTTAATTAACTTATTTATATCTTTAGCCTGTAACAATTTGTTTTAAATATTCTAAAACTTGCCTACTTGAATAATATGAATTCAATCATTCGAATGGTTTCAAGCAGCTTTACAAGATTCCCTTTCTAGTCCCAACTCTTTCATTTAATTAACTCATTTATATCGTTAGCCTGTAACAATTTGTTTTAAATATTCTAAAACTTGCCTACTTTAAAAATATGAATTCAATCATTTGAATGGTTTCATGCAGCTTTACAAGATTCTCTTACTAACGCCAGTTCTTTCATTTAAATAACCCATTTATATCTTTAGCCTGAACAATTTGTTTCAAATATTCTAAAACTTGCCTACTTGAATAATATGAATTCAATCATTTGAATGGTTTCATGCAGCTTTACAAGATTCTCTTTCTAGTCCCAACTCTTTCATTTAATTAACCTATTTATATCATTAGCCTGTAACAATTTGTTTTTAATATTCTAAAACTTGCCTACTTGAATAATATGAATTCAATCATTTGAATGGTTTCATCCAGCTTTACAAGATTCTCTTTCTTGTCCCACCTTTTTCATTTAATTAACTTATTTATATCTTTAGCCTGTAACAATTTGTTTTAAATATTCTAAAACTTGCCTACTTGAATAATATGAATTCAATCATTTGAATGGTTTCATGCAGCTTTACAATATTCTCTTTCTAGTCCCAACTCTTACATTTTATTAACTGCTTTATATCTTTCGCCTGTAACAATTTGTTTTAAATATTCTAAAACTTGCCTACTTGAATAATATGAATTCAATCATTTGAATGGTTTCATGCAGCTTTACAAGATTCTCTTACTAATGCCAGTTATTTATTTTAATTAACCCTTTTATATCTTTAGCCTCTAATAATTTTTTTTAAATATTCTAAAACTTGCCTACTTGAATAATATGAATTCGAGTAATTGAATGGTTTCATGCAGCTTTACAAGATTCTCCTTCTAGTCGTAACTCTTTCATTTAATTAACTTATTTATAACTTTAGCCTGTAACAATTTGTTTTAAATATTATAAAACTTGCCTACTTTAATAATATGAATTCAATCATTTGAATGGTTTCATGCAGCTTTAAAAGATTCTCTTTCTAGTCCCAACTCTTTCATTTAATTAACCAATTTCTATCTTTAGCCTGTAAAAATTTGTTTTAAATATTCTAAAACTTGCCTACTTGAATAATATGAATTCAATCATTTGACTGGTTTCATGCACCTTTACAAGATTGTCTTTCTAGTCC
Organism: Lycorma delicatula; assembly: GCF_047948215.1. Classification (NCBI taxonomy): domain Eukaryota; kingdom Metazoa; phylum Arthropoda; class Insecta; order Hemiptera; family Fulgoridae; genus Lycorma; species Lycorma delicatula. Next base: position 122,173,408 of record NC_134457.1, read on the forward strand.
TAACTCTTTCATTTCATTAACATATTTATATCTTTAGCCTGTAACTATTTGTTTTAAATATTCTAAAACTTGCCTACTTTAATAATATGAATTCAATCATTTGAATGGTTTCATGCAGCATTAAAAGATTCTCTTTCAAGTCCCAACTCTTTCATTTAATTAACCTATTTATATCATTAGCCTCTAACAATATGTTTTAAATATTCTAAAACTTACCAACTTGAATAATATGAATTCAATCATTTCAATGGTTTCATGCAGCTTTACAAGATTCTCATTCTAGTCCCAACACCTTCATTTCATTAACCTATTTATATCATTAGCCTCTAACAATTTGTTTTAAATATTCTAAAACTTGCCTACTTTAATAATATGAATTCAATCATTTGAATGGTTTCATGCAGCTTTACAAGATTCTCTTACTAACGCCAGTTCTTTCATTTAAATAACCCATTTATATCTTTAGCCTGAACAATTTGTTTCAAATATTCTAAAACTTGCCTACTTGAATAATATGAATTCAATCATTTGAATGGTTTCATGCAGCTTTACAAGATTCTCTTTCTAGTCCCAACTCTTTCATTTAATTAACCTATTTATATCATTAGCCTGTAACAATTTGTTTTTAATATTCTAAAACTTGCCTACTTGAATAATATGAATTCAATCATTTGAATGGTTTCATCCAGCTTTACAAGATTCTCTTTCTTGTCCCACCTTTTTCATTTAATTAACTTATTTATATCTTTAGCCTGTAACAATTTGTTTTAAATATTCTAAAACTTGCCTACTTTAATAATATGAATTCAATCATTTGAATGGTTTCATGCAGCTTTACAATATTCTCTTTCTAGTCCCAACTCTTACATTTTATTAACTGCTTTATATCTTTCGCCTGTAACAATTTGTTTTAAATATTCTAAAACTTGCCTACTTGAATAATATGAATTCAATCATTTGAATGGTTTCATGCACCTTTAAAAGATTATTTTTCTAGGCCCAACTCTTTCAATTAATTAACTTATTTATATCTTTAGCCTGTAACAATTTGTTTTAAATATTCTAAAACTTGCCTACTTGAATAATATGAATTCAATCAGTTGACTGGTTACATGCAACTTTACAAGATTCTCGTTCTAGTCCCAATTCTTTCATTTAATTAACCCATTTATATCATTAGCCTGTAACAATTTGTTTTAAATATTCTAAAACTTGCCTATTTGAATAATATGAATTCAATCATTTGACTGGTTTCATGCAGCTTTACAAGATTCTCTTACTAATGCCAGTTATTTATTTTAATTAACCCTTTTATATCTTTAGCCTCTAATAATTTGTTTTAAATATTCTAAAACTTGCCTACTTGAATAATATGAATTCGAGTAATTGAATGGTTTCATGCAGCTTTACAAGATTCTCCTTCTAGTCGTAACTCTTTCATTTAATTAACTTATTTATAACTTTAGCCTGTAACAATTTGTTTTAAATATTATAAAACTTGCCTACTTTAATAATATGAATTCAATCATTTGAATGGTTTCATGCAGCTTTAAAAGATTCTCTTTCTAGTCCCAACTCTTTCATTTAATTAACCAATTTCTATCTTTAGCCTGTAAAAATTTGTTTTAAATATTCTACAACTTGCCTACTTGAATAATATGAATTCAATCATTTGACTGGTTTCATGCACCTTTACAAGATTGTCTTTCTAGTCCTAACTCTTTCATTTCATTAACATATTTATATCTTAAGCCTGTAACTATTTGTTTTAAATTTTCTAAAACTTGCCTACTTTAATAATATGAATTCAATCATTTGAATGGTTTCATGCAGCTTTAAAAGATTCTCTTTCTAGTCCCAACTCTTTCATTTAATTAACCTATTTATATCATTAGCCTCTAACAATATGTTTTAAATATTCTAAAACTTACCTACTTGAATAATATGAATTCAATCATTTCAATGGTTTCATGCAGCTTTACAAGATTCTCATTCTAGTCCCAACACTTTCATTTCATTAACCTATTTATATCATTAGCCTCTAACAATTTGTTTTAAATATTCTAAAATTTACCTACTTGAATAATATGAATTCAATCATTTGAATGGTTTCATGCAGCTTTACAAGATTCTCTTTCTAGTCCCAACTCTTTCATTTAATTAACTCATTTATATCTTTAGCCTGTAACAATTTGTTTTAAATATTCTAAAACTTGCCTACTTGGATAATATGAATTCAATCATTAGAATGGTTTCATGCAGCTTTACAAGATTCTCTTTCTAGTCCCAACTCTTTCATTTAATTAACCAATTTATATCTTTAGCCTCTAACAATTTGTTTTAAATATTCTAAAACTTGCCTATTTGAATAATATGAATTCAATCATTTGACTGGTTTCATGCAGCTTTACAAGATTCTCTTTCTAGTCCCAACTCTTACATTTCATTAACATTTTTATATCTTTAGCCTGTAACTATTTGTTTTAAATATTCTAAAACTTGCCTACTTTAATAATATGAATTCAATCATTTGAATGGTTTCATGCAGCTTTAAAAGATTCTCTTTCTAGTCCCAACTCTTTCATTTAATTAAACTATTTATATCATTAGCCTCTAACAATTTGTTTTAAATATTCTAAAACTTACCTACTTGAATAATATGAATTCAATCATTTGAATGGTTTCATGCAGCTTTACAAGATTCTCTTTCTAGTCCCAACTCTTTCATTTAATTAACTCATTTATATCTTTAGCCTGTAACAATTTGTTTTAAATATTCTAAAACTTGCCTACTTGGATAATATGAATTCAATCATTAGAATGGTTTCATGCAGCTTTACAAGATTCTCTTTCTAGTCCCAACTCTTTCATTTAATTAACCAATTTATATCTTTAGCCTCTAACAATTTGTTTTAAATATTCTAAAACTTGCCTATTTGAATAATATGAATTCAATCATTTGACTGGTTTCATGCAGCTTTACAAGATTCTCTTTCTAGTCCCAACTCTTACATTTCATTAACATTTTTATATCTTTAGCCTGTAAATATTTGTTTTAAATATACTAAAACTTGCCTACTTGAATAATATGAATTCAATCATTTGACTGGTTACATGCAGCTTCACAAGATTCTCTTTCTAGTCCCAACTCTTTCATTTAAATAACCGATTTATATCTTTAGCCTGAACAATTTGTTTTAAATATTCTAAAACTTGCCTACTTTAATAATATGAATTCAATCATTTGAATGGTTTCATGCAGCTTTAAAAGATTCTCTTTCTAGTCCCAACTCTTTCATTTAATTAACCAATTTCTATCTTTAGCCTGTAAAAATTTGTTTTAAATATTCTAAAACTTGCCTACTTGAATAATATGAATTCAATCATTTGACTGGTTTCATGCACCTTTACAAGATTGTCTTTCTAGTCCTAACTCTTTCATTTCATTAACATATTTATATCTTTAGCCTGTAACTATTTGTTTTAAATATTCTAAAACTTGCCTACTTTAATAATATGAATTCAATCATTTGAATGGTTTCATGCAGCTTTAAAAGATTCTCTTTCAAGTCCCAACTCTTTCATTTAATTAACCTATTTATATCATTAGCCTCTAACAATATGTTTTAAATATTCTAAAACTTACCAACTTGAATAATATGAATTCAATCATTTCAATGGTTTCATGCAGCTTTACAAGATTCTCATTCTAGTCCCAACACCTTCATTTCATTAACCTATTTATATCATTAGCCTCTAACAATTTGTTTTAAATATTCTAAAACTTGCCTACTTTAATAATATGAATTCAATCATTTGAATGGTTTCATGCAGCTTTACAAGATTCTCTTACTAACGCCAGTTCTTTCATTTAAATAACCCATTTATATCTTTAGCCTGAACAATTTGTTTCAAATATTCTAAAACTTGCCTACTTGAATAATATGAATTCAATCATTTGAATGGTTTCATGCAGCTTTACAAGATTCTCTTTCTAGTCCCAACTCTTTCATTTAATTAACCTATTTATATCATTAGCCTGTAACAATTTGTTTTTAATATTCTAAAACTTGCCTACTTGAATAATATGAATTCAATCATTTGAATGGTTTCATCCAGCTTTACAAGATTCTCTTTCTTGTCCCACCTTTTTCATTTAATTAACTTATTTATATCTTTAGCCTGTAACAATTTGTTTTAAATATTCTAAAACTTGCCTACTTTAATAATATGAATTCAATCATTTGAATGGTTTCATGCAGCTTTACAATATTCTCTTTCTAGTCCCAACTCTTACATTTTATTAACTGCTTTATATCTTTCGCCTGTAACAATTTGTTTTAAATATTCTAAAACTTGCCTACTTGAATAATATGAATTCAATCATTTGAATGGTTTCATGCACCTTTAAAAGATTATTTTTCTAGGCCCAACTCTTTCAATTAATTAACTTATTTATATCTTTAGCCTGTAACAATTTGTTTTAAATATTCTAAAACTTGCCTACTTGAATAATATGAATTCAATCAGTTGACTGGTTACATGCAACTTTACAAGATTCTCGTTCTAGTCCCAATTCTTTCATTTAATTAACCCATTTATATCATTAGCCTGTAACAATTTGTTTTAAATATTCTAAAACTTGCCTATTTGAATAATATGAATTCAATCATTTGACTGGTTTCATGCAGCTTTACAAGATTCTCTTACTAATGCCAGTTATTTATTTTAATTAACCCTTTTATATCTTTAGCCTCTAATAATTTGTTTTAAATATTCTAAAACTTGCCTACTTGAATAATATGAATTCAATCAGTTGACTGGTTACATGCAACTTTACAAGATTCTCGTTCTAGTCCCAATTCTTTCATTTAATTAACCCATTTATATCATTAGCCTGTAACAATTTGTTTTAAATATTCTAAAACTTGCCTATTTGAATAATATGAATTCAATCATTTGACTGGTTTCATGCAGCTTTACAAGATTCTCTTACTAATGCCAGTTATTTATTTTAATTAACCCTTTTATATCTTTAGCCTCTAATAATTTGTTTTAAATATTCTAAAACTTGCCTACTTGAATAATATGAATTCGAGTAATTGAATGGTTTCATGCAGCTTTACAAGATTCTCCTTCTAGTCGTAACTCTTTCATTTAATTAACTTATTTATAACTTTAGCCTGTAACAATTTGTTTTAAATATTATAAAACTTGCCTACTTTAATAATATGAATTCAATCATTTGAATGGTTTCATGCAGCTTTAAAAGATTCTCTTTCTAGTCCCAACTCTTTCATTTAATTAACCAATTTCTATCTTTAGCCTGTAAAAATTTGTTTTAAATATTCTACAACTTGCCTACTTGAATAATATGAATTCAATCATTTGACTGGTTTCATGCACCTTTACAAGATTGTCTTTCTAGTCCTAACTCTTTCATTTCATTAACATATTTATATCTTTAGCCTGTAACTATTTGTTTTAAATATTCTAAAACTTGCCTACTTTAATAATATGAATTCAATCATTTGAATGGTTTCATGCAGCTTTAAAAGATTCTCTTTCTAGTCCCAACTCTTTCATTTAATTAACCTATTTATATCATTAGCCTCTAACAATATGTTTTAAATATTCTAAAACTTACCTACTTGAATAATATGAATTCAATCATTTCAATGGTTTCATGCAGCTTTACAAGATTCTCATTCTAGTCCCAACACTTTCATTTCATTAACCTATTTATATCATTAGCCTCTAACAATTTGTTTTAAATATTCTAAAATTTACCTACTTGAATAATATGAATTCAATCATTTGAATGGTTTCATGCAGCTTTACAAGATTCTCTTTCTAGTCCCAACTCTTTCATTTAATTAACTCATTTATATCTTTAGCCTGTAACAATTTGTTTTAAATATTCTAAAACTTGCCTACTTGGATAATATGAATTCAATCATTAGAATGGTTTCATGCAGCTTTACAAGATTCTCTTTCTAGTCCCAACTCTTTCATTTAATTAACCAATTTATATCTTTAGCCTCTAACAATTTGTTTTAAATATTCTAAAACTTGCCTATTTGAATAATATGAATTCAATCATTTGACTGGTTTCATGCAGCTTTACAAGATTCTCTTTCTAGTCCCAACTCTTACATTTCATTAACATTTTTATATCTTTAGCCTGTAACTATTTGTTTTAAATATTCTAAAACTTGCCTACTTTAATAATATGAATTCAATCATTTGAATGGTTTCATGCAGCTTTAAAAGATTCTCTTTCTAGTCCCAACTCTTTCATTTAATTAAACTATTTATATCATTAGCCTCTAACAATTTGTTTTAAATATTCTAAAACTTACCTACTTGAATAATATGAATTCAATCATTTGAATGGTTTCATGCAGCTTTACAAGATTCTCTTTCTAGTCCCAACTCTTTCATTTAATTAACTCATTTATATCTTTAGCCTGTAACAATTTGTTTTAAATATTCTAAAACTTGCCTACTTGGATAATATGAATTCAATCATTAGAATGGTTTCATGCAGCTTTACAAGATTCTCTTTCTAGTCCCAACTCTTTCATTTAATTAACCAATTTATATCTTTAGCCTCTAACAATTTGTTTTAAATATTCTAAAACTTGCCTATTTGAATAATATGAATTCAATCATTTGACTGGTTTCATGCAGCTTTACAAGATTCTCTTTCTAGTCCCAACTCTCACATTTCATTAACATTTTTATATCTTTAGCCTGTAAATATTTGTTTTAAATATACTAAAACTTGCCTACTTGAATAATATGAATTCAATCATTTGACTGGTTACATGCAGCTTCACAAGATTCTCTTTCTAGTCCCAACTCTTTCATTTAAATAACCGATTTATATCTTTAGCCTGAACAATTTGTTTTAAATATTCTAAAACTTGCCTACTTGAATAATATGAATTCAATCATTTGAATGGTTTCATGCACGTTTAAAAGATTATTTTTCTAGGCCCAACTCTTTCAATTAATTAACTTATTTATATCTTTAGCCTGTAACAATTTTTTTTAAATATTGTAAAACTTGCCTACTCTTATAATATGAATTCAATCATTTGAATGGTTTCATGCAGCTTTACAAGATTCTCTTTGTAGTCCCAACTCTTTCATTTTATTAACTTATTTATATCTTTAGCCTGTAACAATTTGTTTTAAATATTCTAAAACTTGCCTACTTGAATAATATGAATTCAATCATTTGAATGGTTTCATGCAGCGTTACACGATTCTCTTTCTAGTCCCAACTCTTTCATTTAATTAACCTATTTATATCATTAGCCTGTAACAATTTGTTTTAAATATTCTAAAACTTGCCTACATGAATAATATGAATTCAATCATTTGAATGGTTTCATGCAGCTTTACAAGATTCTCATTCTAGTCTCAACACTTTCATTTAATTACCCTATTTATATCATTAGCCTCTAACAATTTGTTTTAAATATTCTAAAACTTACCTACTTGAATAATATGAATTCAATCATTTGAATGGTTTCATGCAGCTTTACAAGATTCTCTTTCTAGTACCAACTCTTTCATTTAATTAACCAATTTATATCTTTCGCCTGTAACAATTTGTTTTAAATATTCTAAAACTTGCCTACTTGAATAATATGAATTCAATCATTTGAATGGTTTCATGCACCTTTACAAGATTATTTTGCTAGGCCCAACTCTTTCAATAATTTAACTTATTTATATCTTTAGCCTGTAACAATTTGTTTTAAATATTCTAAAACTTGCCTACTTGAATAATATGAATTCAATCATTTGAATGGTTTCATGCAGCTTTACAAGATTCTCTTTGTAGTCCCAACTCTTTCATTTAATTAACCAATTTATATCTTTAGCCTCTAACAATTTGTTTTAAATATTCTAAAACCTGCCTATTTGAATAATATGAATTCAATCATTTGACTGGTTTCATGCAGCTTTACAAGATTCTCTTTCTAGTCCCAACTCTTACATTTCATTAACATTTTTATATCTTTAGCCTGTAACTATTTGTTTTAAATATTCTAAAACTTGCCTACTTTAATAATATGAATTCAATCATTTGAATGGTTTCATGCAGCTTTAAAAGATTCTCTTTCTAGTCCCAACTCTTTCATTTAATTAAACTATTTATATCATTAGCCTCTAACAATTTGTTTTAAATATTCTAAAACTTACCTACTTGAATAATATGAATTCAATCATTTGAATGGTTTCATGCAGCTTTACAAGATTCTCTTTCTAGTCCCAACTCTTTCATTTAATTAAACTATTTATATCATTAGCCTCTAACAATTTGTTTTAAATATTCTAAAACTTACCTACTTGAATAATATGAATTCAATCATTTGAATGGTTTCATGCAGCTTTACAAGATTCTCTTTCTAGTCCCAACTCTTTCATTTAATTAACTCATTTATATCTTTAGCCTGTAACAATTTGTTTTAAATATTCTAAAACTTGCCTACTTGGATAATATGAATTCAATCATTTGAATGGTTTCATGCAGCTTTACAAGATTCTCTTTCTAGTCCCAACTCTTTCATTTAATTAACCTATTTATATCATTAGCCTGTAACAATTTGTTTTTAATATTCTAAAACTTGCCTACTTGAATAATATGAATTCAATCATTTGAATGGTTTCATCCAGCTTTACAAGATTCTCTTTCTTGTCCCACCTTTTTCATTTAATTAACTTATTTATATCTTTAGCCTGTAACAATTTGTTTTAAATATTCTAAAACTTGCCTACTTTAATAATATGAATTCAATCATTTGAATGGTTTCATGCAGCTTTACAATATTCTCTTTCTAGTCCCAACTCTTTCATTTAATTAACTTATTTATAACTTTAGCCTGTAACAATTTGTTTTAAATATTATAAAACTTGCCTACTTTAATAATATGAATTCAATCATTTGAATGGTTTCATGCAGCTTTAAAAGATTCTCTTTCTAGTCCTAACTCTTTCATTTAATTAACCAATTTCTATCTTTAGCCTGTAAAAATTTGTTTTAAATATTCTAAAACTTGCCTACTTGAATAATATGAATTCAATCATTTGACTGGTTTCATGCACCTTTACAAGATTCTCTTTCTAGTCCCAACTCTTTCATTTCATTAACATATTTATATCTTTAGCCTGTAACTATTTGTTTTAAATATTCTAAAACTTGCCTACTTTAATAATATGAATTCAATCATATGAATGGTTTCATGCAGCTTTAAAAGATTCTCTTTCTAGTCCCAACTCTTTCATTTAATTAACCTATTTATATCATTAGCCTCTAACAATTTGTTTTAAATATTCTAAAACTTACCTACTTGAATAATATGAATTCAATCATTTCAATGGTTTCATGCAGCTTTACAAGATTCTCATTCTAGTCCCAACACTTTCATTTCATTAACTCATTTATATCTTTAGCCTGTAACAATTTGTTTTAAATATTCTAAAACTTGCCTACTTGGATAATATGAATTCAATCATTAGAATGGTTTCATGCAGCTTTACAAGATTCTCTTTCTAGTCCCAACTCTTTCATTTAATTAACCAATTTATATCTTTAGCCTCTAACAATTTGTTTTAAATATTCTAAAACTTGCCTATTTGAATAATATGAATTCAATCATTTGACTGGTTTCATGCAGCTTTACAAGATTCTCTTTCTAGACCCAACTCTTACATTTCATTAACATTTTTATATCTTTAGCCTGTAAATATTTGTTTTAAATATACTAAAACTTGCCTACTTGAATAATATGAATTCAATCATTTGACTGGTTACATGCAGCTTCACAAGATTCTCTTTCTAGTCCCAACTCTTTCATTTAATTAACTCATTTATATCGTTAGCTTGTAACAATTCGTTTTAAATATTCTAAAACTTGCCTACTTTAATAATATGAATTCAACCATTTGAATGGTTTCATGCAGCTTTACAAGATTCTCTTACTAACGCCAGTTCTTTCATTTAAATAACCGATTTATATCTTTAGCCTGAACAATTTGTTTTAAATATTCTAAAACTTGCCTACTTGAATAATATGAATTCAATCATTTGAATGGTTTCATGCACGTTTAAAAGATTATTTTTCTAGGCCCAACTCTTTCAATTAATTAACTTATTTATATCTTTAGCCTGTAACAATTTGTTTTAAATATTGTAAAACTTGCCTACTCTTATAATATGAATTCAATCATTTGAATGGTTTCATGCAGCTTTACAAGATTCTCTTTGTAGTCCCAACTCTTTCATTTTATTAACTTATTTATATCTTTAGCCTGTAACAATTTGTTTTAAATATTCTAAAACTTGCCTACTTGAATAATATGAATTCAATCATTTGAATGGTTTCATGCAGCGTTACACGATTCTCTTTCTAGTCCCAACTCTTTCATTTAATTAACCTATTTATATCATTAGCCTGTAACAATTTGTTTTAAATATTCTAAAACTTGCCTACATGAATAATATGAATTCAATCATTTGAATGGTTTCATGCAGCTTTACAAGATTCTCATTCTAGTCTCAACACTTTCATTTAATTACCCTATTTATATCATTGGCCTCTAACAATTTGTTTTAAATATTCTAAAACTTACCTACTTGAATAATATGAATTCAATCATTTGAATGGTTTCATGCAGCTTTACAAGATTCTCTTTCTAGTACCAACTCTTTCATTTAATTAACCAATTTATATCTTTCGCCTGTAACAATTTGTTTTAAATATTCTAAAACTTGCCTACTTGAATAATATGAATTCAATCATTTGAATGGTTTCATGCACCTTTACAAGATTATTTTTCTAGTCCCAACTCTTTGATTTATTTAACTTATTTATATCTTTAGCCTGTAACAATTTGTTTTAAATATTCTAAAACTTGCCTACTTTAATAATATGAATTCAATCATTTGAATGGTTTCATGCAGCGTTACACGATTCTCTTTCTAGTCCCAACTCTTTCATTTAATTAACCTATTCATATCATTAGCCTGTAACAATTTGTTTTAAATATTCTAAAACTTGCCTACTTGAATAATATGAATTCAATCATTCGAATGGTTTCAAGCAGCTTTACAAGATTCTCTTTCTAGTCCCAACTCTTTCATTTAATTAACCAATTTATATCTTTAGCCTGTAAAAATTTGTTTTAAATATTCTAAAACTTGCCTACTTGAATAATATGAATTCAATCATTTGACTGGTTTCATGCAACTTTACAAGATTTTCTTTCTAGTCCCAACTCTTTCATTTAATTAACTCATTTATATCGTTAGCCTGTAACAATTTGTTTTAAATATTCTAAAACTTGCCTACTTTAAAAATATGAATTCAATCATTTGAATGGTTTCATGCAGCTTTACAAGATTCTCTTACTAACGCCAGTTCTTTCATTTAAATAACCCATTTATATCTTTAGCCTGAACAATTTGTTTCAAATATTCTAAAACTTGCCTACTTGAATAATATGAATTCAATCATTTGAATGGTTTCATGCAGCTTTACAAGATTCTCTTTCTAGTCCCAACTCTTTCATTTAATTAACCTATTTATATCATTAGCCTGTAACAATTTGTTTTTAATATTCTAAAACTTGCCTACTTGAATAATATGAATTCAATCATTTGAATGGTTTCATCCAGCTTTACAAGATTCTCTTTCTTGTCCCACCTTTTTCATTTAATTAACTTATTTATATCTTTAGCCTGTAACAATTTGTTTTAAATATTCTAAAACTTGCCTACTTGAATAATATGAATTCAATCATTTGAATGGTTTCATGCAGCTTTACAATATTCTCTTTCTAGTCCCAACTCTTACATTTTATTAACTGCTTTATATCTTTCGCCTGTAACAATTTGTTTTAAATATTCTAAAACTTGCCTACTTGAATAATATGAATTCAATCATTTGAATGGTTTCATGCAGCTTTACAAGATTCTCTTACTAATGCCAGTTATTTATTTTAATTAACCCTTTTATATCTTTAGCCTCTAATAATTTTTTTTAAATATTCTAAAACTTGCCTACTTGAATAATATGAATTCGAGTAATTGAATGGTTTCATGCAGCTTTACAAGATTCTCCTTCTAGTCGTAACTCTTTCATTTAATTAACTTATTTATAACTTTAGCCTGTAACAATTTGTTTTAAATATTATAAAACTTGCCTACTTTAATAATATGAATTCAATCATTTGAATGGTTTCATGCAGCTTTAAAAGATTCTCTTTCTAGTCCCAACTCTTTCATTTAATTAACCAATTTCTATCTTTAGCCTGTAAAAATTTGTTTTAAATATTCTAAAACTTGCCTACTTGAATAATATGAATTCAATCATTTGACTGGTTTCATGCACCTTTACAAGATTGTCTTTCTAGTCCTAACTCTTTCATTTCATTAACATATTTATATCTTTAGCCTGTAACTATTTGTTTTAAATATTCTAAAACTTGCCTACTTTAATAATATGAATTCAATCATTTGAATGGTTTCATGCAGCTTTAAAAGATTCTCTTTCAAGTCCCAACTCTTTCATTTAATTAACCTATTTATATCATTAGCCTCTAACAATATGTTTTAAATATTCTAAAACTTACCAACTTGAATAATATGAATTCAATCATTTCAATGGTTTCATGCAGCTTTACAAGATTCTCATTCTAGTCCCAACACCTTCATTTCATTAACCTATTTATATCATTAGCCTCTAACAATTTGTTTTAAATATTCTAAAACTTGCCTACTTTAATAATATGAATTCAATCATTTGAATGGTTTCATGCAGCTTTACAAGATTCTCTTTCTAGTCCCAACTCTCACATTTCATTAACATTTTTATATCTTTAGCCTGTAAATATTTGTTTTAAATATACTAAAACTTGCCTACTTGAATAATATGAATTCAATCATTTGACTGGTTACATGCAGCTTCACAAGATTCTCTTTCTAGTCCCAACTCTTTCATTTAAATAACCGATTTATATCTTTAGCCTGAACAATTTGTTTTAAATATTCTAAAACTTGCCTACTTGAATAATATGAATTCAATCATTTGAATGGTTTCATGCACGTTTAAAAGATTATTTTTCTAGGCCCAACTCTTTCAATTAATTAACTTATTTATATCTTTAGCCTGTAACAATTTTTTTTAAATATTGTAAAACTTGCCTACTCTTATAATATGAATTCAATCATTTGAATGGTTTCATGCAGCTTTACAAGATTCTCTTTGTAGTCCCAACTCTTTCATTTTATTAACTTATTTATATCTTTAGCCTGTAACAATTTGTTTTAAATATTCTAAAACTTGCCTACTTGAATAATATGAATTCAATCATTTGAATGGTTTCATGCAGCGTTACACGATTCTCTTTCTAGTCCCAACTCTTTCATTTAATTAACCTATTTATATCATTAGCCTGTAACAATTTGTTTTAAATATTCTAAAACTTGCCTACATGAATAATATGAATTCAATCATTTGAATGGTTTCATGCAGCTTTACAAGATTCTCATTCTAGTCTCAACACTTTCATTTAATTACCCTATTTATATCATTAGCCTCTAACAATTTGTTTTAAATATTCTAAAACTTACCTACTTGAATAATATGAATTCAATCATTTGAATGGTTTCATGCAGCTTTACAAGATTCTCTTTCTAGTACCAACTCTTTCATTTAATTAACCAATTTATATCTTTCGCCTGTAACAATTTGTTTTAAATATTCTAAAACTTGCCTACTTGAATAATATGAATTCAATCATTTGAATGGTTTCATGCACCTTTACAAGATTATTTTGCTAGGCCCAACTCTTTCAATAATTTAACTTATTTATATCTTTAGCCTGTAACAATTTGTTTTAAATATTCTAAAACTTGCCTACTTGAATAATATGAATTCAATCATTTGAATGGTTTCATGCAGCTTTACAAGATTCTCTTTGTAGTCCCAACTCTTTCATTTAATTAACCAATTTATATCTTTAGCCTCTAACAATTTGTTTTAAATATTCTAAAACCTGCCTATTTGAATAATATGAATTCAATCATTTGACTGGTTTCATGCAGCTTTACAAGATTCTCTTTCTAGTCCCAACTCTTACATTTCATTAACATTTTTATATCTTTAGCCTGTAACTATTTGTTTTAAATATTCTAAAACTTGCCTACTTTAATAATATGAATTCAATCATTTGAATGGTTTCATGCAGCTTTAAAAGATTCTCTTTCTAGTCCCAACTCTTTCATTTAATTAAACTATTTATATCATTAGCCTCTAACAATTTGTTTTAAATATTCTAAAACTTACCTACTTGAATAATATGAATTCAATCATTTGAATGGTTTCATGCAGCTTTACAAGATTCTCTTTCTAGTCCCAACTCTTTCATTTAATTAAACTATTTATATCATTAGCCTCTAACAATTTGTTTTAAATATTCTAAAACTTACCTACTTGAATAATATGAATTCAATCATTTGAATGGTTTCATGCAGCTTTACAAGATTCTCTTTCTAGTCCCAACTCTTTCATTTAATTAACTCATTTATATCTTTAGCCTGTAACAATTTGTTTTAAATATTCTAAAACTTGCCTACTTGGATAATATGAATTCAATCATTTGAATGGTTTCATGCAGCTTTACAAGATTCTCTTTCTAGTCCCAACTCTTTCATTTAATTAACCTATTTATATCATTAGCCTGTAACAATTTGTTTTTAATATTCTAAAACTTGCCTACTTGAATAATATGAATTCAATCATTTGAATGGTTTCATCCAGCTTTACAAGATTCTCTTTCTTGTCCCACCTTTTTCATTTAATTAACTTATTTATATCTTTAGCCTGTAACAATTTGTTTTAAATATTCTAAAACTTGCCTACTTTAATAATATGAATTCAATCATTTGAATGGTTTCATGCAGCTTTACAATATTCTCTTTCTAGTCCCAACTCTTTCATTTAATTAACTTATTTATAACTTTAGCCTGTAACAATTTGTTTTAAATATTATAAAACTTGCCTACTTTAATAATATGAATTCAATCATTTGAATGGTTTCATGCAGCTTTAAAAGATTCTCTTTCTAGTCCTAACTCTTTCATTTAATTAACCAATTTCTATCTTTAGCCTGTAAAAATTTGTTTTAAATATTCTAAAACTTGCCTACTTGAATAATATGAATTCAATCATTTGACTGGTTTCATGCACCTTTACAAGATTCTCTTTCTAGTCCCAACTCTTTCATTTCATTAACATATTTATATCTTTAGCCTGTAACTATTTGTTTTAAATATTCTAAAACTTGCCTACTTTAATAATATGAATTCAATCATATGAATGGTTTCATGCAGCTTTAAAAGATTCTCTTTCTAGTCCCAACTCTTTCATTTAATTAACCTATTTATATCATTAGCCTCTAACAATTTGTTTTAAATATTCTAAAACTTACCTACTTGAATAATATGAATTCAATCATTTCAATGGTTTCATGCAGCTTTACAAGATTCTCATTCTAGTCCCAACACTTTCATTTCATTAACTCATTTATATCTTTAGCCTGTAACAATTTGTTTTAAATATTCTAAAACTTGCCTACTTGGATAATATGAATTCAATCATTAGAATGGTTTCATGCAGCTTTACAAGATTCTCTTTCTAGTCCCAACTCTTTCATTTAATTAACCAATTTATATCTTTAGCCTCTAACAATTTGTTTTAAATATTCTAAAACTTGCCTATTTGAATAATATGAATTCAATCATTTGACTGGTTTCATGCAGCTTTACAAGATTCTCTTTCTAGACCCAACTCTTACATTTCATTAACATTTTTATATCTTTAGCCTGTAAATATTTGTTTTAAATATACTAAAACTTGCCTACTTGAATAATATGAATTCAATCATTTGACTGGTTACATGCAGCTTCACAAGATTCTCTTTCTAGTCCCAACTCTTTCATTTAATTAACTCATTTATATCGTTAGCTTGTAACAATTCGTTTTAAATATTCTAAAACTTGCCTACTTTAATAATATGAATTCAACCATTTGAATGGTTTCATGCAGCTTTACAAGATTCTCTTACTAACGCCAGTTCTTTCATTTAAATAACCGATTTATATCTTTAGCCTGAACAATTTGTTTTAAATATTCTAAAACTTGCCTACTTGAATAATATGAATTCAATCATTTGAATGGTTTCATGCACGTTTAAAAGATTATTTTTCTAGGCCCAACTCTTTCAATTAATTAACTTATTTATATCTTTAGCCTGTAACAATTTGTTTTAAATATTGTAAAACTTGCCTACTCTTATAATATGAATTCAATCATTTGAATGGTTTCATGCAGCTTTACAAGATTCTCTTTGTAGTCCCAACTCTTTCATTTTATTAACTTATTTATATCTTTAGCCTGTAACAATTTGTTTTAAATATTCTAAAACTTGCCTACTTGAATAATATGAATTCAATCATTTGAATGGTTTCATGCAGCGTTACACGATTCTCTTTCTAGTCCCAACTCTTTCATTTAATTAACCTATTTATATCATTAGCCTGTAACAATTTGTTTTAAATATTCTAAAACTTGCCTACATGAATAATATGAATTCAATCATTTGAATGGTTTCATGCAGCTTTACAAGATTCTCATTCTAGTCTCAACACTTTCATTTAATTACCCTATTTATATCATTGGCCTCTAACAATTTGTTTTAAATATTCTAAAACTTACCTACTTGAATAATATGAATTCAATCATTTGAATGGTTTCATGCAGCTTTACAAGATTCTCTTTCTAGTACCAACTCTTTCATTTAATTAACCAATTTATATCTTTCGCCTGTAACAATTTGTTTTAAATATTCTAAAACTTGCCTACTTGAATAATATGAATTCAATCATTTGAATGGTTTCATGCACCTTTACAAGATTATTTTTCTAGTCCCAACTCTTTGATTTATTTAACTTATTTATATCTTTAGCCTGTAACAATTTGTTTTAAATATTCTAAAACTTGCCTACTTTAATAATATGAATTCAATCATTTGAATGGTTTCATGCAGCGTTACACGATTCTCTTTCTAGTCCCAACTCTTTCATTTAATTAACCTATTCATATCATTAGCCTGTAACAATTTGTTTTAAATATTCTAAAACTTGCCTACTTGAATAATATGAATTCAATCATTCGAATGGTTTCAAGCAGCTTTACAAGATTCTCTTTCTAGTCCCAACTCTTTCATTTAATTAACCAATTTATATCTTTAGCCTGTAAAAATTTGTTTTAAATATTCTAAAACTTGCCTACTTGAATAATATGAATTCAATCATTTGACTGGTTTCATGCAACTTTACAAGATTTTCTTTCTAGTCCCAACTCTTTCATTTAATTAACTCATTTATATCGTTAGCCTGTAACAATTTGTTTTAAATATTCTAAAACTTGCCTACTTTAAAAATATGAATTCAATCATTTGAATGGTTTCATGCAGCTTTACAAGATTCTCTTACTAACGCCAGTTCTTTCATTTAAATAACCCATTTATATCTTTAGCCTGAACAATTTGTTTCAAATATTCTAAAACTTGCCTACTTGAATAATATGAATTCAATCATTTGAATGGTTTCATGCAGCTTTACAAGATTCTCTTTCTAGTCCCAACTCTTTCATTTAATTAACCTATTTATATCATTAGCCTGTAACAATTTGTTTTTAATATTCTAAAACTTGCCTACTTGAATAATATGAATTCAATCATTTGAATGGTTTCATCCAGCTTTACAAGATTCTCTTTCTTGTCCCACCTTTTTCATTTAATTAACTTATTTATATCTTTAGCCTGTAACAATTTGTTTTAAATATTCTAAAACTTGCCTACTTGAATAATATGAATTCAATCATTTGAATGGTTTCATGCAGCTTTACAATATTCTCTTTCTAGTCCCAACTCTTACATTTTATTAACTGCTTTATATCTTTCGCCTGTAACAATTTGTTTTAAATATTCTAAAACTTGCCTACTTGAATAATATGAATTCAATCATTTGAATGGTTTCATGCAGCTTTACAAGATTCTCTTACTAATGCCAGTTATTTATTTTAATTAACCCTTTTATATCTTTAGCCTCTAATAATTTTTTTTAAATATTCTAAAACTTGCCTACTTGAATAATATGAATTCGAGTAATTGAATGGTTTCATGCAGCTTTACAAGATTCTCCTTCTAGTCGTAACTCTTTCATTTAATTAACTTATTTATAACTTTAGCCTGTAACAATTTGTTTTAAATATTATAAAACTTGCCTACTTTAATAATATGAATTCAATCATTTGAATGGTTTCATGCAGCTTTAAAAGATTCTCTTTCTAGTCCCAACTCTTTCATTTAATTAACCAATTTCTATCTTTAGCCTGTAAAAATTTGTTTTAAATATTCTAAAACTTGCCTACTTGAATAATATGAATTCAATCATTTGACTGGTTTCATGCACCTTTACAAGATTGTCTTTCTAGTCCTAACTCTTTCATTTCATTAACATATTTATATCTTTAGCCTGTAACTATTTGTTTTAAATATTCTAAAACTTGCCTACTTTAATAATATGAATTCAATCATTTGAATGGTTTCATGCAGCTTTAAAAGATTCTCTTTCAAGTCCCAACTCTTTCATTTAATTAACCTATTTATATCATTAGCCTCTAACAATATGTTTTAAATATTCTAAAACTTACCAACTTGAATAATATGAATTCAATCATTTCAATGGTTTCATGCAGCTTTACAAGATTCTCATTCTAGTCCCAACACCTTCATTTCATTAACCTATTTATATCATTAGCCTCTAACAATTTGTTTTAAATATTCTAAAACTTGCCTACTTTAATAATATGAATTCAATCATTTGAATGGTTTCATGCAGCTTTACAAGATTCTCTTACTAACGCCAGTTCTTTCATTTAAATAACCCATTTATATCTTTAGCCTGAACAATTTGTTTCAAATATTCTAAAACTTGCCTACTTGAATAATATGAATTCAATCATTTGAATGGTTTCATGCAGCTTTACAAGATTCTCTTTCTAGTCCCAACTCTTTCATTTAATTAACCTATTTATATCATTAGCCTGTAACAATTTGTTTTTAATATTCTAAAACTTGCCTACTTGAATAATATGAATTCAATCATTTGAATGGTTTCATCCAGCTTTACAAGATTCTCTTTCTTGTCCCACCTTTTTCATTTAATTAACTTATTTATATCTTTAGCCTGTAACAATTTGTTTTAAATATTCTAAAACTTGCCTACTTTAATAATATGAATTCAATCATTTGAATGGTTTCATGCAGCTTTACAATATTCTCTTTCTAGTCCCAACTCTTACATTTTATTAACTGCTTTATATCTTTCGCCTGTAACAATTTGTTTTAAATATTCTAAAACTTGCCTACT
This sequence comes from Lycorma delicatula, assembly GCF_047948215.1. Taxonomy (NCBI): domain Eukaryota; kingdom Metazoa; phylum Arthropoda; class Insecta; order Hemiptera; family Fulgoridae; genus Lycorma; species Lycorma delicatula. The sequence continues at coordinate 122,192,924 of NC_134457.1, forward strand.
TGAATAATATGAATTCAATCATTTGAATGGTTTCATGCACCTTTAAAAGATTATTTTTCTAGGCCCAACTCTTTCAATTAATTAACTTATTTATATCTTTAGCCTGTAACAATTTGTTTTAAATATTCTAAAACTTGCCTACTTGAATAATATGAATTCAATCAGTTGACTGGTTACATGCAACTTTACAAGATTCTCGTTCTAGTCCCAATTCTTTCATTTAATTAACCCATTTATATCATTAGCCTGTAACAATTTGTTTTAAATATTCTAAAACTTGCCTATTTGAATAATATGAATTCAATCATTTGACTGGTTTCATGCAGCTTTACAAGATTCTCTTACTAATGCCAGTTATTTATTTTAATTAACCCTTTTATATCTTTAGCCTCTAATAATTTGTTTTAAATATTCTAAAACTTGCCTACTTGAATAATATGAATTCGAGTAATTGAATGGTTTCATGCAGCTTTACAAGATTCTCCTTCTAGTCGTAACTCTTTCATTTAATTAACTTATTTATAACTTTAGCCTGTAACAATTTGTTTTAAATATTATAAAACTTGCCTACTTTAATAATATGAATTCAATCATTTGAATGGTTTCATGCAGCTTTAAAAGATTCTCTTTCTAGTCCCAACTCTTTCATTTAATTAACCAATTTCTATCTTTAGCCTGTAAAAATTTGTTTTAAATATTCTACAACTTGCCTACTTGAATAATATGAATTCAATCATTTGACTGGTTTCATGCACCTTTACAAGATTGTCTTTCTAGTCCTAACTCTTTCATTTCATTAACATATTTATATCTTAAGCCTGTAACTATTTGTTTTAAATTTTCTAAAACTTGCCTACTTTAATAATATGAATTCAATCATTTGAATGGTTTCATGCAGCTTTAAAAGATTCTCTTTCTAGTCCCAACTCTTTCATTTAATTAACCTATTTATATCATTAGCCTCTAACAATATGTTTTAAATATTCTAAAACTTACCTACTTGAATAATATGAATTCAATCATTTCAATGGTTTCATGCAGCTTTACAAGATTCTCATTCTAGTCCCAACACTTTCATTTCATTAACCTATTTATATCATTAGCCTCTAACAATTTGTTTTAAATATTCTAAAATTTACCTACTTGAATAATATGAATTCAATCATTTGAATGGTTTCATGCAGCTTTACAAGATTCTCTTTCTAGTCCCAACTCTTTCATTTAATTAACTCATTTATATCTTTAGCCTGTAACAATTTGTTTTAAATATTCTAAAACTTGCCTACTTGGATAATATGAATTCAATCATTAGAATGGTTTCATGCAGCTTTACAAGATTCTCTTTCTAGTCCCAACTCTTTCATTTAATTAACCAATTTATATCTTTAGCCTCTAACAATTTGTTTTAAATATTCTAAAACTTGCCTATTTGAATAATATGAATTCAATCATTTGACTGGTTTCATGCAGCTTTAGAAGATTCTCTTTCTAGTCCCAACTCTTACATTTCATTAACATTTTTATATCTTTAGCCTGTAACTATTTGTTTTAAATATTCTAAAACTTGCCTACTTTAATAATATGAATTCAATCATTTGAATGGTTTCATGCAGCTTTAAAAGATTCTCTTTCTAGTCCCAACTCTTTCATTTAATTAAACTATTTATATCATTAGCCTCTAACAATTTGTTTTAAATATTCTAAAACTTACCTACTTGAATAATATGAATTCAATCATTTGAATGGTTTCATGCAGCTTTACAAGATTCTCTTTCTAGTCCCAACTCTTTCATTTAATTAACTCATTTATATCTTTAGCCTGTAACAATTTGTTTTAAATATTCTAAAACTTGCCTACTTGGATAATATGAATTCAATCATTAGAATGGTTTCATGCAGCTTTACAAGATTCTCTTTCTAGTCCCAACTCTTTCATTTAATTAACCAATTTATATCTTTAGCCTCTAACAATTTGTTTTAAATATTCTAAAACTTGCCTATTTGAATAATATGAATTCAATCATTTGACTGGTTTCATGCAGCTTTACAAGATTCTCTTTCTAGTCCCAACTCTTACATTTCATTAACATTTTTATATCTTTAGCCTGTAAATATTTGTTTTAAATATACTAAAACTTGCCTACTTGAATAATATGAATTCAATCATTTGACTGGTTACATGCAGCTTCACAAGATTCTCTTTCTAGTCCCAACTCTTTCATTTAAATAACCGATTTATATCTTTAGCCTGAACAATTTGTTTTAAATATTCTAAAACTTGCCTACTTTAATAATATGAATTCAATCATTTGAATGGTTTCATGCAGCTTTAAAAGATTCTCTTTCTAGTCCCAACTCTTTCATTTAATTAACCAATTTCTATCTTTAGCCTGTAAAAATTTGTTTTAAATATTCTAAAACTTGCCTACTTGAATAATATGAATTCAATCATTTGACTGGTTTCATGCACCTTTACAAGATTGTCTTTCTAGTCCTAACTCTTTCATTTCATTAACATATTTATATCTTTAGCCTGTAACTATTTGTTTTAAATATTCTAAAACTTGCCTACTTTAATAATATGAATTCAATCATTTGAATGGTTTCATGCAGCTTTAAAAGATTCTCTTTCAAGTCCCAACTCTTTCATTTAATTAACCTATTTATATCATTAGCCTCTAACAATATGTTTTAAATATTCTAAAACTTACCAACTTGAATAATATGAATTCAATCATTTCAATGGTTTCATGCAGCTTTACAAGATTCTCATTCTAGTCCCAACACCTTCATTTCATTAACCTATTTATATCATTAGCCTCTAACAATTTGTTTTAAATATTCTAAAACTTGCCTACTTTAATAATATGAATTCAATCATTTGAATGGTTTCATGCAGCTTTACAAGATTCTCTTACTAACGCCAGTTCTTTCATTTAAATAACCCATTTATATCTTTAGCCTGAACAATTTGTTTCAAATATTCTAAAACTTGCCTACTTGAATAATATGAATTCAATCATTTGAATGGTTTCATGCAGCTTTACAAGATTCTCTTTCTAGTCCCAACTCTTTCATTTAATTAACCTATTTATATCATTAGCCTGTAACAATTTGTTTTTAATATTCTAAAACTTGCCTACTTGAATAATATGAATTCAATCATTTGAATGGTTTCATCCAGCTTTACAAGATTCTCTTTCTTGTCCCACCTTTTTCATTTAATTAACTTATTTATATCTTTAGCCTGTAACAATTTGTTTTAAATATTCTAAAACTTGCCTACTTTAATAATATGAATTCAATCATTTGAATGGTTTCATGCAGCTTTACAATATTCTCTTTCTAGTCCCAACTCTTACATTTTATTAACTGCTTTATATCTTTCGCCTGTAACAATTTGTTTTAAATATTCTAAAACTTGCCTACTTGAATAATATGAATTCAATCATTTGAATGGTTTCATGCACCTTTAAAAGATTATTTTTCTAGGCCCAACTCTTTCAATTAATTAACTTATTTATATCTTTAGCCTGTAACAATTTGTTTTAAATATTCTAAAACTTGCCTACTTGAATAATATGAATTCAATCAGTTGACTGGTTACATGCAACTTTACAAGATTCTCGTTCTAGTCCCAATTCTTTCATTTAATTAACCCATTTATATCATTAGCCTGTAACAATTTGTTTTAAATATTCTAAAACTTGCCTATTTGAATAATATGAATTCAATCATTTGACTGGTTTCATGCAGCTTTACAAGATTCTCTTACTAATGCCAGTTATTTATTTTAATTAACCCTTTTATATCTTTAGCCTCTAATAATTTGTTTTAAATATTCTAAAACTTGCCTACTTGAATAATATGAATTCGAGTAATTGAATGGTTTCATGCAGCTTTACAAGATTCTCCTTCTAGTCGTAACTCTTTCATTTAATTAACTTATTTATAACTTTAGCCTGTAACAATTTGTTTTAAATATTATAAAACTTGCCTACTTTAATAATATGAATTCAATCATTTGAATGGTTTCATGCAGCTTTAAAAGATTCTCTTTCTAGTCCCAACTCTTTCATTTAATTAACCAATTTCTATCTTTAGCCTGTAAAAATTTGTTTTAAATATTCTACAACTTGCCTACTTGAATAATATGAATTCAATCATTTGACTGGTTTCATGCACCTTTACAAGATTGTCTTTCTAGTCCTAACTCTTTCATTTCATTAACATATTTATATCTTTAGCCTGTAACTATTTGTTTTAAATATTCTAAAACTTGCCTACTTTAATAATATGAATTCAATCATTTGAATGGTTTCATGCAGCTTTAAAAGATTCTCTTTCTAGTCCCTACTCTTTCATTTAATTAACCTATTTATATCATTAGCCTCTAACAATATGTTTTAAATATTCTAAAACTTACCTACTTGAATAATATGAATTCAATCATTTCAATGGTTTCATGCAGCTTTACAAGATTCTCATTCTAGTCCCAACACTTTCATTTCATTAACCTATTTATATCATTAGCCTCTAACAATTTGTTTTAAATATTCTAAAATTTACCTACTTGAATAATATGAATTCAATCATTTGAATGGTTTCATGCAGCTTTACAAGATTCTCTTTCTAGTCCCAACTCTTTCATTTAATTAACTCATTTATATCTTTAGCCTGTAACAATTTGTTTTAAATATTCTAAAACTTGCCTACTTGGATAATATGAATTCAATCATTAGAATGGTTTCATGCAGCTTTACAAGATTCTCTTTCTAGTCCCAACTCTTTCATTTAATTAACCAATTTATATCTTTAGCCTCTAACAATTTGTTTTAAATATTCTAAAACTTGCCTATTTGAATAATATGAATTCAATCATTTGACTGGTTTCATGCAGCTTTACAAGATTCTCTTTCTAGTCCCAACTCTTACATTTCATTAACATTTTTATATCTTTAGCCTGTAACTATTTGTTTTAAATATTCTAAAACTTGCCTACTTTAATAATATGAATTCAATCATTTGAATGGTTTCATGCAGCTTTAAAAGATTCTCTTTCTAGTCCCAACTCTTTCATTTAATTAAACTATTTATATCATTAGCCTCTAACAATTTGTTTTAAATATTCTAAAACTTACCTACTTGAATAATATGAATTCAATCATTTGAATGGTTTCATGCAGCTTTACAAGATTCTCTTTCTAGTCCCAACTCTTTCATTTAATTAACTCATTTATATCTTTAGCCTGTAACAATTTGTTTTAAATATTCTAAAACTTGCCTACTTGGATAATATGAATTCAATCATTAGAATGGTTTCATGCAGCTTTACAAGATTCTCTTTCTAGTCCCAACTCTTTCATTTAATTAACCAATTTATATCTTTAGCCTCTAACAATTTGTTTTAAATATTCTAAAACTTGCCTATTTGAATAATATGAATTCAATCATTTGACTGGTTTCATGCAGCTTTACAAGATTCTCTTTCTAGTCCCAACTCTTACATTTCATTAACATTTTTATATCTTTAGCCTGTAAATATTTGTTTTAAATATACTAAAACTTGCCTACTTGAATAATATGAATTCAATCATTTGACTGGTTACATGCAGCTTCACAAGATTCTCTTTCTAGTCCCAACTCTTTCATTTAAATAACCGATTTATATCTTTAGCCTGAACAATTTGTTTTAAATATTCTAAAACTTGCCTACTTGAATAATATGAATTCAATCATTTGAATGGTTTCATGCACCTTTACAAGATTATTTTGCTAGGCCCAACTCTTTCAATAATTTAACTTATTTATATCTTTAGCCTGTAACAATTTGTTTTAAATATTCTAAAACTTGCCTACTTGAATAATATGAATTCAATCATTTGAATGGTTTCATGCACCTTTACAAGATTATTTTTCTAGTCCCAACTCTTTGATTTATTTAACTTATTTATATCTTTAGCCTGTAACAATTTGTTTTAAATATTCTAAAACTTGCCTACTTGAATAATATGAATTCAATCATTCGAATGGTTTCAAGCAGCTTTACAAGATTCTCTTTCTAGTCCCAACTCTTTCATTTAATTAACCAATTTATATCTTTAGCCTGTAAAAATTTGTTTTAAATATTCTAAAACTTGCCTACTTGAATAATATGAATTCAATCATTTGACTGGTTTCATGCAACTTTACAAGATTTTCTTTCTAGTCCCAACTCTTTCATTTCATTAACATATTTATATCTTTAGCCTGTAACTATTTGTTTTAAATATTCTACAACTTGCCTACATGAATAATATGAATTCAATCATTAGAATGGTTTCATGCAGCTCTAAAAGATTCCCTTTCTAGTCCCAACGCTTTAATTTAATTAACTTATTTATATCTTTAGCCTGTAACAATTTGTTTTAAATATTCTAAAACTTCCCTACTTTAATAATATGAATTCAATCATTTGAATGGTTTCATGCAGCGTTACACGATTCTCTTTCTAGTCCCAACTCTTTCATTTAATTAACCTATTCATATCATTAGCCTGTAACAATTTGTTTTAAATATTCTAAAACTTGCCTACATGAATAATATGAATTCAATCATTTGAATGGTTTCATGCAGCTTTACAAGATTCTCATTCTAGTCCCAACACTTTCATTTAATTACCCTATTTATATCATTAGCCTCTAACAATTTGTTTTAAATATTCTAAAACTTACCTACTTGAATAATATGAATTCAATCATTTGAATGGTTTCATTCAGCTTTTCAAGATTCTCTTTCTAGTCCCAACTCTTTCATTTAATTAACTTATTTATATCTTTAGCCTGTAACAATTTGTTTTAAATATTCTAAAACTTGCCTACTTGAATAATATGAATTCAATCATTCGAATGGTTTCAAGCAGCTTTACAAGATTCCCTTTCTAGTCCCAACTCTTTCATTTAATTAACTCATTTATATCGTTAGCCTGTAACAATTTGTTTTAAATATTCTAAAACTTGCCTACTTTAAAAATATGAATTCAATCATTTGAATGGTTTCATGCAGCTTTACAAGATTCTCTTACTAACGCCAGTTCTTTCATTTAAATAACCCATTTATATCTTTAGCCTGAACAATTTGTTTCAAATATTCTAAAACTTGCCTACTTGAATAATATGAATTCAATCATTTGAATGGTTTCATGCAGCTTTACAAGATTCTCTTTCTAGTCCCAACTCTTTCATTTAATTAACCTATTTATATCATTAGCCTGTAACAATTTGTTTTTAATATTCTAAAACTTGCCTACTTGAATAATATGAATTCAATCATTTGAATGGTTTCATCCAGCTTTACAAGATTCTCTTTCTTGTCCCACCTTTTTCATTTAATTAACTTATTTATATCTTTAGCCTGTAACAATTTGTTTTAAATATTCTAAAACTTGCCTACTTTAATAATATGAATTCAATCATTTGAATGGTTTCATGCAGCTTTACAATATTCTCTTTCTAGTCCCAACTCTTACATTTTATTAACTGCTTTATATCTTTCGCCTGTAACAATTTGTTTTAAATATTCTAAAACTTGCCTACTTGAATAATATGAATTCAATCATTTGAATGGTTTCATGCAGCTTTACAAGATTCTCTTACTAATGCCAGTTATTTATTTTAATTAACCCTTTTATATCTTTAGCCTCTAATAATTTTTTTTAAATATTCTAAAACTTGCCTACTTGAATAATATGAATTCGAGTAATTGAATGGTTTCATGCAGCTTTACAAGATTCTCCTTCTAGTCGAAACTCTTTCATTTAATTAACTTATTTATAACTTTAGCCTGTAACAATTTGTTTTAAATATTATAAAACTTGCCTACTTTAATAATATGAATTCAATCATTTGAATGGTTTCATGCAGCTTTAAAAGATTCTCTTTCTAGTCCCAACTCTTTCATTTAATTAACCAATTTCTATCTTTAGCCTGTAAAAATTTGTTTTAAATATTCTAAAACTTGCCTACTTGAATAATATGAATTCAATCATTTGACTGGTTTCATGCACCTTTACAAGATTGTCTTTCTAGTCCTAACTCTTTCATTTCATTAACATATTTATATCTTTAGCCTGTAACTATTTGTTTTAAATATTCTAAAACTTGCCTACTTTAATAATATGAATTCAATCATTTGAATGGTTTCATGCAGCTTTAAAAGATTCTCTTTCAAGTCCCAACTCTTTCATTTAATTAACCTATTTATATCATTAGCCTCTAACAATATGTTTTAAATATTCTAAAACTTACCAACTTGTATAATATGAATTCAATCATTTCAATGGTTTCATGCAGCTTTACAAGATTCTCATTCTAGTCCCAACACCTTCATTTCATTAACCTATTTATATCATTAGCCTCTAACAATTTGTTTTAAATATTCTAAAACTTACCTACTTGAATAATATGAATTCAATCATTTGAATGGTTTCATGCAGCTTTACAAGATTCTCTTTCTAGTCCCAACTCTTTCATTTAATTAACTCATTTATATCTTTAGCCTGTAACAATTTGTTTTAAATATTCTAAAACTTGCCTACTTGGATAATATGAATTCAATCATTTGAATGGTTTCATGCAGCTTTACAAGATTCTCTTACTAACGCCAGTTCTTTCATTTAAATAACCCATTTATATCTTTAGCCTGAACAATTTGTTTCAAATATTCTAAAACTTGCCTACTTGAATAATATGAATTCAATCATTTGAATGGTTTCATGCAGCTTTACAAGATTCTCTTTCTAGTCCCAACTCTTTCATTTAATTAACCTATTTATATCATTAGCCTGTAACAATTTGTTTTTAATATTCTAAAACTTGCCTACTTGAATAATATGAATTCAATCATTTGAATAGTTTCATCCAGCTTTACAAGATTCTCTTTCTTGTCCCACCTTTTTCATTTAATTAACTTATTTATATCTTTAGCCTGTAACAATTTGTTTTAAATATTCTAAAACTTGCCTACTTTAATAATATGAATTCAATCATTTGAATGGTTTCATGCAGCTTTACAATATTCTCTTTCTAGTCCCAACTCTTTCATTTAATTAACTTATTTATAACTTTAGCCTGTAACAATTTGTTTTAAATATTCTAAAACTTGCCTACTTGAATAATATGAATTCAATCATTTGACTGGTTTCATGCAACTTTACAAGATTTTCTTTCTAGTCCCAACTCTTTCATTTCATTAACATATTTATATCTTTAGCCTGTAACTATTTGTTTTAAATATTCTACAACTTGCCTACATGAATAATATGAATTCAATCATTAGAATGGTTTCATGCAGCTCTAAAAGATTCCCTTTCTAGTCCCAACGCTTTAATTTAATTAACTTATTTATATCTTTAGCCTGTAACAATTTGTTTTAAATATTCTAAAACTTCCCTACTTTAATAATATGAATTCAATCATTTGAATGGTTTCATGCAGCGTTACACGATTCTCTTTCTAGTCCCAACTCTTTCATTTAATTAACCTATTCATATCATTAGCCTGTAACAATTTGTTTTAAATATTCTAAAACTTGCCTACATGAATAATATGAATTCAATCATTTGAATGGTTTCATGCAGCTTTACAAGATTCTCATTCTAGTCCCAACACTTTCATTTAATTACCCAATTTATATCATTAGCCTCTAACAATTTGTTTTAAATATTCTAAAACTTACCTACTTGAATAATATGAATTCAATCATTTGAATGGTTTCATTCAGCTTTTCAAGATTCTCTTTCTAGTCCCAACTCTTTCATTTAATTAACTTATTTATATCTTTAGCCTGTAACAATTTGTTTTAAATATTCTAAAACTTGCCTACTTGAATAATATGAATTCAATCATTCGAATGGTTTCAAGCAGCTTTACAAGATTCCCTTTCTAGTCCCAACTCTTTCATTTAATTAACTCATTTATATTGTTAGCCTGTAACAATTTGTTTTAAATATTCTAAAACTTGCCTACTTTAAAAATATGAATTCAATCATTTGAATGGTTTCATGCAGCTTTACAAGATTCTCTTACTAACGCCAGTTCTTTCATTTAAATAACCCATTTATATCTTTAGCCTGACCAATTTGTTTCAAATATTCTAAAACTTGCCTACTTGAATAATATGAATTCAATCATTTGAATGGTTTCATGCAGCTTTACAAGATTCTCTTTCTAGTCCCAACTCTTTCATTTAATTAACCTATTTATATCATTAGCCTGTAACAATTTGTTTTTAATATTCTAAAACTTGCCTACTTGAATAATAGGAATTCAATCATTTGAATGGTTTCATCCAGCTTTACAAGATTCTCTTTCTTGTCCCACCTTTTTCATTTAATTAACTTATTTATATCTTTAGCCTGTAACAATTTGTTTTAAATATTCTAAAACTTGCCTACTTTAATAATATGAATTCAATCATTTGAATGGTTTCATGCAGCTTTACAATATTCTCTTTCTAGTCCCAACTCTTACATTTTATTAACTGCTTTATATCTTTCGCCTGTAACAATTTGTTTTAAATATTCTAAAACTTGCCTACTTGAATAATATGAATTCAATCATTTGAATGGTTTCATGCAGCTTTACAAGATTCTCTTACTAATGCCAGTTATTTATTTTAATTAACCCTTTTATATCTTTAGCCTCTAATAATTTTTTTTAAATATTCTAAAACTTGCCTACTTGAATAATATGAATTCGAGTAATTGAATGGTTTCATGCAGCTTTACAAGATTCTCCTTCTAGTCGTAACTCTTTCATTTAATTAACTTATTTATAACTTTAGCCTGTAACAATTTGTTTTAAATATTATAAAACTTGCCTACTTTAATAATATGAATTCAATCATTTGAATGGTTTCATGCAGCTTTAAAAGATTCTCTTTCTAGTCCCAACTCTTTCATTTAATTAACCAATTTCTATCTTTAGCCTGTAAAAATTTGTTTTAAATATTCTAAAACTTGCCTACTTGAATAATATGAATTCAATCATTTGACTGGTTTCATGCACCTTTACAAGATTGTCTTTCTAGTCCTAACTCTTTCATTTCATTAACATATTTATATCTTTAGCCTGTAACTATTTGTTTTAAATATTCTAAAACTTGCCTACTTTAATAATATGAATTCAATCATTTGAATGGTTTCATGCAGCTTTAAAAGATTCTCTTTCAAGTCCCAACTCTTTCATTTAATTAACCTATTTATATCATTAGCCTCTAACAATATGTTTTAAATATTCTAAAACTTACCAACTTGAATAATATGAATTCAATCATTTCAATGGTTTCATGCAGCTTTACAAGATTCTCATTCTAGTCCCAACACCTTCATTTCATTAACCTATTTATATCATTAGCCTCTAACAATTTGTTTTAAATATTCTAAAACTTGCCTACTTTAATAATATGAATTCAATCATTTGAATGGTTTCATGCAGCTTTACAAGATTCTCTTTCTAGTCCCAACTCTTTCATTTAATTAACTCATTTATATCTTTAGCCTGTAACAATTTGTTTTAAATATTCTAAAACTTGCCTACTTGGATAATATGAATTCAATCATTTGAATGGTTTCATGCAGCTTTACAAGATTCTCTTACTAACGCCAGTTCTTTCATTTAAATAACCCATTTATATCTTTAGCCTGAACAATTTGTTTCAAATATTCTAAAACTTGCCTACTTGAATAATATGAATTCAATCATTTGAATGGTTTCATGCAGCTTTACAAGATTCTCTTTCTAGTCCCAACTCTTTCATTTAATTAACCTATTTATATCATTAGCCTGTAACAATTTGTTTTTAATATTCTAAAACTTGCCTACTTGAATAATATGAATTCAATCATTTGAATAGTTTCATCCAGCTTTACAAGATTCTCTTTCTTGTCCCACCTTTTTCATTTAATTAACTTATTTATATCTTTAGCCTGTAACAATTTGTTTTAAATATTCTAAAACTTACCTACTTGAATAATATGAATTCAATCATTTGAATGGTTTCATGCAGCTTTACAAGATTCTCTTTCTAGTCCCAACTCTTTCATTTAATTAACTCATTTATATCTTTAGCCTGTAACAATTTGTTTTAAATATTCTAAAACTTGCCTACTTGGATAATATGAATTCAATCATTAGAATGGTTTCATGCAGCTTTACAAGATTCTCTTTCTAGTCCCAACTCTTTCATTTAATTAACCAATTTATATCTTTAGCCTCTAACAATTTGTTTTAAATATTCTAAAACTTGCCTATTTGAATAATATGAATTCAATCATTTGACTGGTTTCATGCAGCTTTACAAGATTCTCTTTCTAGTCCCAACTCTTACATTTCATTAACATTTTTTTATCTTTAGCCTGTAAATATTTGTTTTAAATATACTAAAACTTGCCTACTTGAATAATATGAATTCAATCATTTGACTGGTTACATGCAGCTTCACAAGATTCTCTTTCTAGTCCCAACTCTTTCATTTAATTAACTCATTTATATCGTTAGCTTGTAACAATTTGTTTTAAATATTCTAAAACTTGCCTACATGAATAATATGAATTCAATCATTTGAATGGTTTCATGCAGCTTTACAAGATTCTCATTCTAGTCTCAACACTTTCATTTAATTACCCTATTTATATCATTAGCCTCTAACAATTTGTTTTAAATATTCTAAAACTTACCTACTTGAATAATATGAATTCAATCATTTGAATGGTTTCATGCAGCTTTACAAGATTCTCTTTCTAGTACCAACTCTTTCATTTAATTAACCAATTTATATCTTTCGCCTGTAACAATTTGTTTTAAATATTCTAAAACTTGCCTACTTGAATAATATGAATTCAATCATTTGAATGGTTTCATGCACCTTTACAAGATTATTTTGCTAGGCCCAACTCTTTCAATAATTTAACTTATTTATATCTTTAGCCTGTAACAATTTGTTTTAAATATTCTAAAACTTGCCTACTTGAATAATATGAATTCAATCATTTGAATGGTTTCATGCACCTTTACAAGATTATTTTTCTAGTCCCAACTCTTTGATTTATTTAACTTATTTATATCTTTAGCCTGTAACAATTTGTTTTAAATATTCTACAACTTGCCTACATGAATAATATGAATTCAATCATTAGAATGGTTTCATGCAGCTTTAAAAGATTCCCTTTCTAGTCCCAACGCTTTAATTTAATTAACTTATTTATATCTTTAGCCTGTAACAATTTGTTTTAAATATTCTAAAACTTGCCTACTTTAATAATATGAATTCAATCATTTGAATGGTTTCATGCAGCGTTACACGATTCTCTTTCTAGTCCCAACTCTTTCATTTAATTAACCTATTCATATCATTAGCCTGTAACAATTTGTTTTAAATATTCTAAAACTTGCCTACATGAATAATATGAATTCAATCATTTGAATGGTTTCATGCAGCTTTACAAGATTCTCATTCTAGTCCCAACACTTTCATTTAATTACCCTATTTATATCATTAGCCTCTAACAATTTGTTTTAAATATTCTAAAACTTACCTACTTGAATAATATGAATTCAATCATTTGAATGGTTTCATTCAGCTTTACAAGATTCTCTTTCTAGTCCCAACTCTTTCATTTAATTAACTTATTTATATCTTTAGCCTGTAACAATTTGTTTTAAATATTCTAAAACTTGCCTACTTGAATAATATGAATTCAATCATTCGAATGGTTTCAAGCAGCTTTACAAGATTCTCTTTCTAGTCCCAACTCTTTCATTTAATTAACCAATTTATATCTTTAGCCTGTAAAAATTTGTTTTAAATATTCTAAAACTTGCCTACTTGAATAATATGAATTCAATCATTTGACTGGTTTCATGCAACTTTACAAGATTTTCTTTCTAGTCCCAACTCTTTCATTTCATTAACATATTTATATCTTTAGCCTGTAACTATTTGTTTTAAATATTCTAAAACTTGCCTACGTGAATAATATGAATTCAATCATTTGACTGGTTACATGCAGCTTCACAAGATTCTCTTTCTAGTCCCAACTCTTTCATTTAATTAACTCATTTATATCGTTAGCCTGTAACAATTTGTTTTAAATATTCTAAAACTTGCCTACTTTAATAATATGAATTCAATCATTTGAATGGTTTCATGCAGCTTTACAAGATTCTCTTACTAACGCCAGTTCTTTCATTTAAATAACCCATTTATATCTTTAGCCTGAACAATTTGTTTCAAATATTCTAAAACTTGCCTACTTGAATAATATGAATTCAATCATTTGAATGGTTTCATGCAGCTTTACAAGATTCTCTTTCTAGTCCCAACTCTTTCATTTAATTAACCTATTTATATCATTAGCCTGTAACAATTTGTTTTTAATATTCTAAAACTTGCCTACTTGAATAATATGAATTCAATCATTTGAATGGTTTCATGCAGCGTTACACGATTCTCTTTCTAGTCCCAACTCTTTCATTTAATTAACTTATTTATATCTTTAGCCTGTAACAATTTGTTTTAAATATTCTAAAACTTGCCTACTTGAATAATATGAATTCAATCATTCGAATGGTTTAAAGCAGCTTTACAAGATTCTCTTTCTAGTCCCAACTCTTTCATTTAATTAACCAATTTATATCTTTAGCCTGTAAAAATTTGTTTTAAATATTCTAAAACTTGCCTACTTGAATAATATGAATTCAATCATTTGACTGGTTTCATGCAACTTTACAAGATTTTCTTTCTAGTCCCAACTCTTTCATTTCATTAACCTATTTATATCATTAGCCTCTAACAATTTGTTTTAAATATTCTAAAACTTACCTACTTGAATAATATGAATTCAATCATTTGAATGGTTTCATGCAGCTTTACAAGATTCTCTTTCTAGTCCCAACTCTTTCATTTAATTAACTCATTTATATCTTTAGCCTGTAACAATTTGTTTTAAATATTCTAAAACTTGCCTACTTGGATAATATGAATTCAATCATTTGAATGGTTTCATGCAGCTTTACAAGATTCTCTTACTAACGCCAGTTCTTTCATTTAAATAACCCATTTATATCTTTAGCCTGAACAATTTGTTTCAAATATTCTAAAACTTGCCTACTTGAATAATATGAATTCAATCATTTGAATGGTTTCATGCAGCTTTACAAGATTCTCTTTCTAGTCCCAACTCTTTCATTTAATTAACCTATTTATATCATTAGCCTGTAACAATTTGTTTTTAATATTCTAAAACTTGCCTACTTGAATAATATGAATTCAATCATTTGAATGGTTTCATCCAGCTTTACAAGATTCTCTTTCTTGTCCCACCTTTTTCATTTAATTAACTTATTTATATCTTTAGCCTGTAACAATTTGTTTTAAATATTCTAAAACTTGCCTACTTTAATAATATGAATTCAATCATTTGAATGGTTTCATGCAGCTTTACAATATTCTCTTTCTAGTCCCAACTCTTTCATTTAATTAACTTATTTATAACTTTAGCCTGTAACAATTTGTTTTAAATATTATAAAACTTGCCTACTTTAATAATATGAATTCAATCATTTGAATGGTTTCATGCAGCTTTAAAAGATTCTCTTTCTAGTCCCAACTCTTTCATTTAATTAACCAATTTCTATCTTTAGCCTGTAAAAATTTGTTTTAAATATTCTAAAACTTGCCTACTTGAATAATATGAATTCAATCATTTGACTGGTTTCATGCACCTTTACAAGATTCTCTTTCTAGTCCCAACTCTTTCATTTCATTAACATATTTATATCTTTAGCCTGTAACTATTTGTTTTAAATATTCTAAAACTTGCCTACTTTAATAATATGAATTCAATCATATGAATGGTTTCATGCAGCTTTAAAAGATTCTCTTTCTAGTCCCAACTCTTTCATTTAATTAACCTATTTATATCATTAGCCTCTAACAATTTGTTTTAAATATTCTAAAACTTACCTACTTGAATAATATGAATTCAATCATTTCAATGGTTTCATGCAGCTTTACAAGATTCTCATTCTAGTCCCAACACTTTCATTTCATTAACCTATTTATATCATTAGCCTCTAACAATTTGTTTTAAATATTCTAAAACTTACCTACTTGAATAATATGAATTCAATCATTTGAATGGTTTCATGCAGCTTTACAAGATTCTCTTTCTAGTCCCAACTCTTTCATTTAATTAACTCATTTATATCTTTAGCCTGTAACAATTTGTTTTAAATATTCTAAAACTTGCCTACTTGGATAATATGAATTCAATCATTAGAATGGTTTCATGCAGCTTTACAAGATTCTCTTTCTAGTCCCAACTCTTTCATTTAATTAACCAATTTATATCTTTAGCCTCTAACAATTTGTTTTAAATATTCTAAAACTTGCCTATTTGAATAATATGAATTCAATCATTTGACTGGTTTCATGCAGCTTTACAAGATTCTCTTTCTAGTCCCAACTCTTACATTTCATTAACATTTTTATATCTTTAGCCTGTAAATATTTGTTTTAAATATACTAAAACTTGCCTACATGAATAATATGAATTCAATCATTTGACTGGTTACATGCAGCTTCACAAGATTCTCTTTCTAGTCCCAACTCTTTCATTTAATTAACTCATTTATATCGTTAGCTTGTAACAATTTGTTTTAAATATTCTAAAACTTGCCTACATGAATAATATGAATTCAATCATTTGAATGGTTTCATGCAGCTTTACAAGATTCTCATTCTAGTCTCAACACTTTCATTTAATTACCCTATTTATATCATTAGCCTCTAACAATTTGTTTTAAATATTCTAAAACTTACCTACTTGAATAATATGAATTCAATCATTTGAATGGTTTCATGCAGCTTTACAAGATTCTCTTTCTAGTACCAACTCTTTCATTTAATTAACCAATTTATATCTTTCGCCTGTAACAATTTGTTTTAAATATTCTAAAACTTGCCTACTTGAATAATATGAATTCAATCATTTGAATGGTTTCATGCACCTTTACAAGATTATTTTTCTAGTCCCAACTCTTTGATTTATTTAACTTATTTATATCTTTAGCCTGTAACAATTTGTTTTAAATATTCTACAACTTGCCTACATGAATAATATGAATTCAATCATTAGAATGGTTTCATGCAGCTTTAAAAGATTCCCTTTCTAGTCCCAACGCTTTAATTTAATTAACTTATTTATATCTTTAGCCTGTAACAATTTGTTTTAAATATTCTAAAACTTGCCTACTTTAATAATATGAATTCAATCATTTGAATGGGTTCATGCAGCTTTACAAGATTCTCATTCTAGTCCCAACACTTTCATTTAATTACCCTATTTATATCATTAGCCTGTAACAATTTGTTTTAAATATTCTAAAACTTACCTACTTGAATAATATGAATTCAATCATTTGAATGGTTTCATTCAGCTTTACAAGATTCTCTTTCTAGTCCCAACTCTTTCATTTAATTAACTTATTTATATCTTTAGCCTGTACCAATTTGTTTTAAATATTCTAAAACTTGCCTACTTGAATAAAATGAATTCAATCATTCGAATGGTTTCAAGCAGCTTTACAAGATTCTCTTTCTAGTCCCAACTCTTTCATTTAATTAACCAATTTATATCTTTAGCCTGTAAAAATTTGTTTTAAATATTCTAAAACTTGCCTACTTGAATAATATGAATTCAATCATTTGACTGGTTTCATGCAACTTTACAAGATTTTCTTTCTAGTCCCAACTCTTTCATTTCATTAACATATTTATATCTTTAGCCTGTAACTATTTGTTTTAAATATTCTAAAACTTGCCTATGTGAATAATATGAATTCAATCATTTGACTGGTTACATGCAGCTTCACAAGATTCTCTTTCTAGTCCCAACTCTTTCATTTAATTAACTCATTTATATCGTTAGCCTGTAACAATTTGTTTTAAATATTCTAAAACTTGCCTACTTTAATAATATGAATTCAATCATTTGAATGGTTTCATGCAGCTTTACAAGATTCTCTTACTAACGCCAGTTCTTTCATTTAAATAACCCATTTATATCTTTAGCCTGAACAATTTGTTTCAAATATTCTAAAACTTGCCTACTTGAATAATATGAATTCAATCATTTGAATGGTTTCATGCAGCTTTACAAGATTCTCTTTCTAGTCCCAACTCTTTCATTTAATTAACCTATTTATATCATTAGCCTGTAACAATTTGTTTTTAATATTCTAAAACTTGCCTACTTGAATAATATGAATTCAATCATTTGAATGGTTTCATCCAGCTTTACAAGATTCTCTTTCTTGTCCCACCTTTTTCATTTAATTAACTTATTTATATCTTTAGCCTGTAACAATTTGTTTTAAATATTCTAAAACTTGCCTACTTTAATAATATGAATTCAATCATTTGAATGGTTTCATGCAGCTTTACAATATTCTCTTTCTAGTCCCAACTCTTACATTTTATTAACTGCTTTATATCTTTCGCCTGTAACAATTTGTTTTAAATATTCTAAAACTTGCCTACTTGAATAATATGAATTCAATCATTTGAATGGTTTCATGCACCTTTAAAAGATTATTTTTCTAGGCCCAACTCTTTCAATTAATTAACTTATTTATATCTTTAGCCTGTAACAATTTGTTTTAAATATTCTAAAACTTGCCTACTTGAATAATATGAATTCAATCAGTTGACTGGTTACATGCAACTTTACAAGATTCTCGTTCTAGTCCCAATTCTTTCATTTAATTAACCCATTAATATCGTTAGCCTGTAACAATTTGTTTTAAATATTCTAAAACTTGCCTATTTGAATAATATGAATTCAATCATTTGACTGGTTTCATGCAGCTTTACAAGATTCTCTTACTAATGCCAGTTATTTATTTTAATTAACCCTTTTATATCTTTAGCCTCTAATAATTTGTTTTAAATATTCTAAAACTTGCCTACTTGAATAATATGAATTCGAGTAATTGAATGGTTTCATGCAGCTTTACAAGATTCTCCTTCTAGTCGTAACTCTTTCATTTAATTAACTTATTTATAACTTTAGCCTGTAACAATTTGTTTTAAATATTATAAAACTTGCCTACTTTAATAATATGAATTCAATCATTTGAATGGTTTCATGCAGCTTTAAAAGATTCTCTTTCTAGTCCCAACTCTTTCATTTAATTAACCAATTTCTATCTTTAGCCTGTAAAAATTTGTTTTAAATATTCTACAACTTGCCTACTTGAATAATATGAATTCAATCATTTGACTGGTTTCATGCACCTTTACAAGATTGTCTTTCTAGTCCTAACTCTTTCATTTCATTAACATATTTATATCTTTAGCCTGTAACTTTTTGTTTTAAATATTCTAAAACTTGCCTACTTTAATAATATGAATTCAATCATTTGAATGGTTTCATGCAGCTTTAAAAGATTCTCTTTCTAGTCCCAACTCTTTCATTTAATTAACCTATTTATATCATTAGCCTCTAACAATATGTTTTAAATATTCTAAAACTTACCTACTTGAATAATATGAATTCAATCATTTCAATGGTTTCATGCAGCTTTACAAGATTCTCATTCTAGTCCCAACACTTTCATTTCATTAACCTATTTATATCATTAGCCTCTAACAATTTGTTTTAAATATTCTAAAATTTACCTACTTGAATAATATGAATTCAATCATTTGAATGGTTTCATGCAGCTTTACAAGATTCTCTTTCTAGTCCCAACTCTTTCATTTAATTAACTCATTTATATCTTTAGCCTGTAACAATTTGTTTTAAATATTCTAAAACTTGCCTACTTGGATAATATGAATTCAATCATTAGAATGGTTTCATGCAGCTTTACAAGATTCTCTTTCTAGTCCCAACTCTTTCATTTAATTAACCAATTTATATCTTTAGCCTCTAACAATTTGTTTTAAATATTCTAAAACTTGCCTATTTGAATAATATGAATTCAATCATTTGACTGGTTTCATGCAGCTTTACAAGATTCTCTTTCTAGTCCCAACTCTTACATTTCATTAACATTTTTATATCTTTAGCCTGTAACTATTTGTTTTAAATATTCTAAAACTTGCCTACTTTAATAATATGAATTCAATCATTTGAATGGTTTCATGCAGCTTTAAAAGATTCTCTTTCTAGTCCCAACTCTTTCATTTAATTAAACTATTTATATCATTAGCCTCTAACAATTTGTTTTAAATATTCTAAAACTTACCTACTTGAATAATATGAATTCAATCATTTGAATGGTTTCATGCAGCTTTACAAGATTCTCTTTCTAGTCCCAACTCTTTCATTTAATTAACTCATTTATATCTTTAGCCTGTAACAATTTGTTTTAAATATTCTAAAACTTGCCTACTTGGATAATATGAATTCAATCATTAGAATGGTTTCATGCAGCTTTACAAGATTCTCTTTCTAGTCCCAACTCTTTCATTTAATTAACCAATTTATATCTTTAGCCTCTAACAATTTGTTTTAAATATTCTAAAACTTGCCTATTTGAATAATATGAATTCAATCATTTGACTGGTTTCATGCAGCTTTACAAGATTCTCTTTCTAGTCCCAACTCTTACATTTCATTAACATTTTTATATCTTTAGCCTGTAAATATTTGTTTTAAATATACTAAAACTTGCCTACTTGAATAATATGAATTCAATCATTTGACTGGTTACATGCAGCTTCACAAGATTCTCTTTCTAGTCCCAACTCTTTCATTTAAATAACCGATTTATATCTTTAGCCTGAACAATTTGTTTTAAATATTCTAAAACTTGCCTACTTGAATAATATGAATTCAATCATTTGAATGGTTTCATGCACGTTTAAAAGATTATTTTTCTAGGCCCAACTCTTTCAATTAATTAACTTATTTATATCTTTAGCCTGTAACAATTTTTTTTAAATATTGTAAAACTTGCCTACTCTTATAATATGAATTCAATCATTTGAATGGTTTCATGCAGCTTTACAAGATTCTCTTTGTAGTCCCAACTCTTTCATTTTATTAACTTATTTATATCTTTAGCCTGTAACAATTTGTTTTAAATATTCTAAAACTTGCCTACTTGAATAATATGAATTCAATCATTTGAATGGTTTCATGCAGCGTTACACGATTCTCTTTCTAGTCCCAACTCTTTCATTTAATTAACCTATTTATATCATTAGCCTGTAACAATTTGTTTTAAATATTCTAAAACTTGCCTACATGAATAATATGAATTCAATCATTTGAATGGTTTCATGCAGCTTTACAAGATTCTCATTCTAGTCTCAACACTTTCATTTAATTACCCTATTTATATCATTAGCCTCTAACAATTTGTTTTAAATATTCTAAAACTTACCTACTTGAATAATATGAATTCAATCATTTGAATGGTTTCATGCAGCTTTACAAGATTCTCTTTCTAGTACCAACTCTTTCATTTAATTAACCAATTTATATCTTTCGCCTGTAACAATTTGTTTTAAATATTCTAAAACTTGCCTACTTGAATAATATGAATTCAATCATTTGAATGGTTTCATGCACCTTTACAAGATTATTTTGCTAGGCCCAACTCTTTCAATAATTTAACTTATTTATATCTTTAGCCTGTAACAATTTGTTTTAAATATTCTAAAACTTGCCTACTTGAATAATATGAATTCAATCATTTGAATGGTTTCATGCACCTTTACAAGATTATTTTTCTAGTCCCAACTCTTTGATTTATTTAACTTATTTATATCTTTAGCCTGTAACAATTTGTTTTAAATATTCTAAAACTTGCCTACTTTAATAATATGAATTCAATCATTTGAATGGTTTCATGCAGCGTTACACGATTCTCTTTCTAGTCCCAACTCTTTCATTTAATTAACCTATTCATATCATTAGCCTGTAACAATTTGTTTTAAATATTCTAAAACTTGCCTACTTGAATAATATGAATTCAATCATTCGAATGGTTTCAAGCAGCTTTACAAGATTCTCTTTCTAGTCCCAACTCTTTCATTTAATTAACCAATTTATATCTTTAGCCTGTAAAAATTTGTTTTAAATATTCTAAAACTTGCCTACTTGAATAATATGAATTCAATCATTTGACTGGTTTCATGCAACTTCACAAGATTCTCTTTCTAGTCCCAACTCTTTCATTTAAATAACCGATTTATATCTTTAGCCTGAACAATTTGTTTTAAATATTCTAAAACTTGCCTACTTGAATAATATGAATTCAATCATTTGAATGGTTTCATGCACGTTTAAAAGATTATTTTTCTAGGCCCAACTCTTTCAATTAATTAACTTATTTATATCTTTAGCCTGTAACAATTTTTTTTAAATATTGTAAAACTTGCCTACTCTTATAATATGAATTCAATCATTTGAATGGTTTCATGCAGCTTTACAAGATTCTCTTTGTAGTCCCAACTCTTTCATTTTATTAACTTATTTATATCTTTAGCCTGTAACAATTTGTTTTAAATATTCTAAAACTTGCCTACTTGAATAATATGAATTCAATCATTTGAATGGTTTCATGCAGCGTTACACGATTCTCTTTCTAGTCCCAACTCTTTCATTTAATTAACCTATTTATATCATTAGCCTGTAACAATTTGTTTTAAATATTCTAAAACTTGCCTACATGAATAATATGAATTCAATCATTTGAATGGTTTCATGCAGCTTTACAAGATTCTCATTCTAGTCTCAACACTTTCATTTAATTACCCTATTTATATCATTAGCCTCTAACAATTTGTTTTAAATATTCTAAAACTTACCTACTTGAATAATATGAATTCAATCATTTGAATGGTTTCATGCAGCTTTACAAGATTCTCTTTCTAGTACCAACTCTTTCATTTAATTAACCAATTTATATCTTTCGCCTGTAACAATTTGTTTTAAATATTCTAAAACTTGCCTACTTGAATAATATGAATTCAATCATTTGAATGGTTTCATGCACCTTTACAAGATTATTTTGCTAGGCCCAACTCTTTCAATAATTTAACTTATTTATATCTTTAGCCTGTAACAATTTGTTTTAAATATTCTAAAACTTGCCTACTTGAATAATATGAATTCAATCATTTGAATGGTTTCATGCACCTTTACAAGATTATTTTTCTAGTCCCAACTCTTTGATTTATTTAACTTATTTATATCTTTAGCCTGTAACAATTTGTTTTAAATATTCTAAAACTTGCCTACTTTAATAATATGAATTCAATCATTTGAATGGTTTCATGCAGCGTTACACGATTCTCTTTCTAGTCCCAACTCTTTCATTTAATTAACCTATTCATATCATTAGCCTCTAACAATTTGTTTTAAATATTCTAAAACTTACCTACTTGAATAATATGAATTCAATCATTTGAATGGTTTCATGCAGCTTTACAAGATTCTCTTTCTAGTACCAACTCTTTCATTTAATTAACCAATTTATATCTTTCGCCTGTAACAATTTGTTTTAAATATTCTAAAACTTGCCTACTTGAATAATATGAATTCAATCATTTGAATGGTTTCATGCACCTTTACAAGATTATTTTGCTAGGCCCAACTCTTTCAATAATTTAACTTATTTATATCTTTAGCCTGTAACAATTTGTTTTAAATATTCTAAAACTTGCCTACTTGAATAATATGAATTCAATCATTTGAATGGTTTCATGCACCTTTACAAGATTATTTTTCTAGTCCCAACTCTTTGATTTATTTAACTTATTTATATCTTTAGCCTGTAACAATTTGTTTTAAATATTCTAAAACTTGCCTACTTTAATAATATGAATTCAATCATTTGAATGGTTTCATGCAGCGTTACACGATTCTCTTTCTAGTCCCAACTCTTTCATTTAATTAACCTATTCATATCATTAGCCTGTAACAATTTGTTTTAAATATTCTAAAACTTGCCTACTTGAATAATATGAATTCAATCATTCGAATGGTTTCAAGCAGCTTTACAAGATTCTCTTTCTAGTCCCAACTCTTTCATTTAATTAACCAATTTATATCTTTAGCCTGTAAAAATTTGTTTTAAATATTCTAAAACTTGCCTACTTGAATAATATGAATTCAATCATTTGACTGGTTTCATGCAACTTTACAAGATTTTCTTTCTAGTCCCAACTCTTTCATTTCATTAACATATTTATATCTTTAGCCTGTAACTATTTGTTTTAAATATTCTACAACTTGCCTACATGAATAATATGAATTCAATCATTAGAATGGTTTCATGCAGCTCTAAAAGATTCCCTTTCTAGTCCCAACGCTTTAATTTAATTAACTTATTTATATCTTTAGCCTGTAACAATTTGTTTTAAATATTCTAAAACTTCCCTACTTTAATAATATGAATTCAATCATTTGAATGGTTTCATGCAGCGTTACACGATTCTCTTTCTAGTCCCAACTCTTTCATTTAATTAACCTATTCATATCATTAGCCTGTAACAATTTGTTTTAAATATTCTAAAACTTGCCTACATGAATAATATGAATTCAATCATTTGAATGGTTTCATGCAGCTTTACAAGATTCTCATTCTAGTCCCAACACTTTCATTTAATTACCCTATTTATATCATTAGCCTCTAACAATTTGTTTTAAATATTCTAAAACTTACCTACTTGAATAATATGAATTCAATCATTTGAATGGTTTCATTCAGCTTTTCAAGATTCTCTTTCTAGTCCCAACTCTTTCATTTAATTAACTTATTTATATCTTTAGCCTGTAACAATTTGTTTTAAATATTCTAAAACTTGCCTACTTGAATAATATGAATTCAATCATTCGAATGGTTTCAAGCAGCTTTACAAGATTCCCTTTCTAGTCCCAACTCTTTCATTTAATTAACTCATTTATATCGTTAGCCTGTAACAATTTGTTTTAAATATTCTAAAACTTGCCTACTTTAAAAATATGAATTCAATCATTTGAATGGTTTCATGCAGCTTTACAAGATTCTCTTACTAACGCCAGTTCTTTCATTTAAATAACCCATTTATATCTTTAGCCTGAACAATTTGTTTCAAATATTCTAAAACTTGCCTACTTGAATAATATGAATTCAATCATTTGAATGGTTTCATGCAGCTTTACAAGATTCTCTTTCTAGTCCCAACTCTTTCATTTAATTAACCTATTTATATCATTAGCCTGTAACAATTTGTTTTTAATATTCTAAAACTTGCCTACTTGAATAATATGAATTCAATCATTTGAATGGTTTCATCCAGCTTTACAAGATTCTCTTTCTTGTCCCACCTTTTTCATTTAATTAACTTATTTATATCTTTAGCCTGTAACAATTTGTTTTAAATATTCTAAAACTTGCCTACTTTAATAATATGAATTCAATCATTTGAATGGTTTCATGCAGCTTTACAATATTCTCTTTCTAGTCCCAACTCTTACATTTTATTAACTGCTTTATATCTTTCGCCTGTAACAATTTGTTTTAAATATTCTAAAACTTGCCTACTTGAATAATATGAATTCAATCATTTGAATGGTTTCATGCAGCTTTACAAGATTCTCTTACTAATGCCAGTTATTTATTTTAATTAACCCTTTTATATCTTTAGCCTCTAATAATTTTTTTTAAATATTCTAAAACTTGCCTACTTGAATAATATGAATTCGAGTAATTGAATGGTTTCATGCAGCTTTAAAAGATTCTCTTTCAAGTCCCAACTCTTTCATTTAATTAACCTATTTATATCATTAGCCTCTAACAATATGTTTTAAATATTCTAAAACTTACCAACTTGTATAATATGAATTCAATCATTTCAATGGTTTCATGCAGCTTTACAAGATTCTCATTCTAGTCCCAACACCTTCATTTCATTAACCTATTTATATCATTAGCCTCTAACAATTTGTTTTAAATATTCTAAAACTTACCTACTTGAATAATATGAATTCAATCATTTGAATGGTTTCATGCAGCTTTACAAGATTCTCTTTGTAGTCCCAACTCTTTCATTTTATTAACTTATTTATATCTTTAGCCTGTAACAATTTGTTTTAAATATTCTAAAACTTGCCTACTTGAATAATATGAATTCAATCATTTGAATGGTTTCATGCAGCGTTACACGATTCTCTTTCTAGTCCCAACTCTTTCATTTAATTAACCTATTTATATCATTAGCCTGTAACAATTTGTTTTAAATATTCTAAAACTTGCCTACATGAATAATATGAATTCAATCATTTGAATGGTTTCATGCAGCTTTACAAGATTCTCATTCTAGTCTCAACACTTTCATTTAATTACCCTATTTATATCATTAGCCTCTAACAATTTGTTTTAAATATTCTAAAACTTACCTACTTGAATAATATGAATTCAATCATTTGAATGGTTTCATGCAGCTTTACAAGATTCTCTTTCTAGTACCAACTCTTTCATTTAATTAACCAATTTATATCTTTCGCCTGTAACAATTTGTTTTAAATATTCTAAAACTTGCCTACTTGAATAATATGAATTCAATCATTTGAATGGTTTCATGCACCTTTACAAGATTATTTTGCTAGGCCCAACTCTTTCAATAATTTAACTTATTTATATCTTTAGCCTGTAACAATTTGTTTTAAATATTCTAAAACTTGCCTACTTGAATAATATGAATTCAATCATTTGAATGGTTTCATGCACCTTTACAAGATTATTTTTCTAGTCCCAACTCTTTGATTTATTTAACTTATTTATATCTTTAGCCTGTAACAATTTGTTTTAAATATTCTAAAACTTGCCTACTTTAATAATATGAATTCAATCATTTGAATGGTTTCATGCAGCGTTACACGATTCTCTTTCTAGTCCCAACTCTTTCATTTAATTAACCTATTCATATCATTAGCCTGTAACAATTTGTTTTAAATATTCCAAAACTTGCCTACTTGAATAATATGAATTCAATCATTCGAATGGTTTCAAGCAGCTTTACAAGATTCTCTTTCTAGTCCCAACTCTTTCATTTAATTAACCAATTTATATCTTTAGCCTGTAAAAATTTGTTTTAAATATTCTAAAACTTGCCTACTTGAATAATATGAATTCAATCATTTGACTGGTTTCATGCAACTTTACAAGATTTTCTTTCTAGTCCCAACTCTTTCATTTCATTAACATATTTATATCTTTAGCCTGTAACTATTTGTTTTAAATATTCTACAACTTGCCTACATGAATAATATGAATTCAATCATTAGAATGGTTTCATGCAGCTCTAAAAGATTCCCTTTCTAGTCCCAACGCTTTAATTTAATTAACTTATTTATATCTTTAGCCTGTAACAATTTGTTTTAAATATTCTAAAACTTCCCTACTTTAATAATATGAATTCAATCATTTGAATGGTTTCATGCAGCGTTACACGATTCTCTTTCTAGTCCCAACTCTTTCATTTAATTAACCTATTCATATCATTAGCCTGTAACAATTTGTTTTAAATATTCTAAAACTTGCCTACATGAATAATATGAATTCAATCATTTGAATGGTTTCATGCAGCTTTACAAGATTCTCATTCTAGTCCCAACACTTTCATTTAATTACCCTATTTATATCATTAGCCTCTAACAATTTGTTTTAAATATTCTAAAACTTACCTACTTGAATAATATGAATTCAATCATTTGAATGGTTTCATTCAGCTTTTCAAGATTCTCTTTCTAGTCCCAACTCTTTCATTTAATTAACTTATTTATATCTTTAGCCTGTAACAATTTGTTTTAAATATTCTAAAACTTGCCTACTTGAATAATATGAATTCAATCATTCGAATGGTTTCAAGCAGCTTTACAAGATTCCCTTTCTAGTCCCAACTCTTTCATTTAATTAACTCATTTATATCGTTAGCCTGTAACAATTTGTTTTAAATATTCTAAAACTTGCCTACTTTAAAAATATGAATTCAATCATTTGAATGGTTTCATGCAGCTTTACAAGATTCTCTTACTAACGCCAGTTCTTTCATTTAAATAACCCATTTATATCTTTAGCCTGAACAATTTGTTTCAAATATTCTAAAACTTGCCTACTTGAATAATATGAATTCAATCATTTGAATGGTTTCATGCAGCTTTACAAGATTCTCTTTCTAGTCCCAACTCTTTCATTTAATTAACCTATTTATATCATTAGCCTGTAACAATTTGTTTTTAATATTCTAAAACTTGCCTACTTGAATAATATGAATTCAATCATTTGAATGGTTTCATCCAGCTTTACAAGATTCTCTTTCTTGTCCCACCTTTTTCATTTAATTAACTTATTTATATCTTTAGCCTGTAACAATTTGTTTTAAATATTCTAAAACTTGCCTACTTTAATAATATGAATTCAATCATTTGAATGGTTTCATGCAGCTTTACAATATTCTCTTTCTAGTCCCAACTCTTACATTTTATTAACTGCTTTATATCTTTCGCCTGTAACAATTTGTTTTAAATATTCTAAAACTTGCCTACTTGAATAATATGAATTCAATCATTTGAATGGTTTCATGCAGCTTTACAAGATTCTCTTACTAATGCCAGTTATTTATTTTAATTAACCCTTTTATATCTTTAGCCTCTAATAATTTTTTTTAAATATTCTAAAACTTGCCTACTTGAATAATATGAATTCGAGTAATTGAATGGTTTCATGCAGCTTTACAAGATTCTCCTTCTAGTCGAAACTCTTTCATTTAATTAACTTATTTATAACTTTAGCCTGTAACAATTTGTTTTAAATATTATAAAACTTGCCTACTTTAATAATATGAATTCAATCATTTGAATGGTTTCATGCAGCTTTAAAAGATTCTCTTTCTAGTCCCAACTCTTTCATTTAATTAACCAATTTTTATCTTTAGCCTGTAAAAATTTGTTTTAAATATTCTAAAACTTGCCTACTTGAATAATATGAATTCAATCATTTGACTGGTTTCATGCACCTTTACAAGATTGTCTTTCTAGTCCTAACTCTTTCATTTCATTAACATATTTATATCTTTAGCCTGTAACTATTTGTTTTAAATATTCTAAAACTTGCCTACTTTAATAATATGAATTCAATCATTTGAATGGTTTCATGCAGCTTTAAAAGATTCTCTTTCAAGTCCCAACTCTTTCATTTAATTAACCTATTTATATCATTAGCCTCTAACAATATGTTTTAAATATTCTAAAACTTACCAACTTGTATAATATGAATTCAATCATTTCAATGGTTTCATGCAGCTTTACAAGATTCTCATTCTAGTCCCAACACCTTCATTTCATTAACCTATTTATATCATTAGCCTCTAACAATTTGTTTTAAATATTCTAAAACTTACCTACTTGAATAATATGAATTCAATCATTTGAATGGTTTCATGCAGCTTTACAAGATTCTCTTTCTAGTCCCAACTCTTTCATTTAATTAACTCATTTATATCTTTAGCCTGTAACAATTTGTTTTAAATATTCTAAAACTTGCCTACTTGGATAATATGAATTCAATCATTTGAATGGTTTCATGCAGCTTTACAAGATTCTCTTACTAACGCCAGTTCTTTCATTTAAATAACCCATTTATATCTTTAGCCTGAACAATTTGTTTCAAATATTCTAAAACTTGCCTACTTGAATAATATGAATTCAATCATTTGAATGGTTTCATGCAGCTTTACAAGATTCTCTTTCTAGTCCCAACTCTTTCATTTAATTAACCTATTTATATCATTAGCCTGTAACAATTTGTTTTTAATATTCTAAAACTTGCCTACTTGAATAATATGAATTCAATCATTTGAATAGTTTCATCCAGCTTTACAAGATTCTCTTTCTTGTCCCACCTTTTTCATTTAATTAACTTATTTATATCTTTAGCCTGTAACAATTTGTTTTAAATATTCTAAAACTTGCCTACTTTAATAATATGAATTCAATCATTTGAATGGTTTCATGCAGCTTTACAATATTCTCTTTCTAGTCCCAACTCTTTCATTTAATTAACTTATTTATAACTTTAGCCTGTAACAATTTGTTTTAAATATTCTAAAACTTGCCTACTTGAATAATATGAATTCAATCATTTGACTGGTTTCATGCAACTTTACAAGATTTTCTTTCTAGTCCCAACTCTTTCATTTCATTAACATATTTATATCTTTAGCCTGTAACTATTTGTTTTAAATATTCTACAACTTGCCTACATGAATAATATGAATTCAATCATTAGAATGGTTTCATGCAGCTCTAAAAGATTCCCTTTCTAGTCCCAACGCTTTAATTTAATTAACTTATTTATATCTTTAGCCTGTAACAATTTGTTTTAAATATTCTAAAACTTCCCTACTTTAATAATATGAATTCAATCATTTGAATGGTTTCATGCAGCGTTACACGATTCTCTTTCTAGTCCCAACTCTTTCATTTAATTAACCTATTCATATCATTAGCCTGTAACAATTTGTTTTAAATATTCTAAAACTTGCCTACATGAATAATATGAATTCAATCATTTGAATGGTTTCATGCAGCTTTACAAGATTCTCATTCTAGTCCCAACACTTTCATTTAATTACCCAATTTATATCATTAGCCTCTAACAATTTGTTTTAAATATTCTAAAACTTACCTACTTGAATAATATGAATTCAATCATTTGAATGGTTTCATTCAGCTTTTCAAGATTCTCTTTCTAGTCCCAACTCTTTCATTTAATTAACTTATTTATATCTTTAGCCTGTAACAATTTGTTTTAAATATTCTAAAACTTGCCTACTTGAATAATATGAATTCAATCATTCGAATGGTTTCAAGCAGCTTTACAAGATTCCCTTTCTAGTCCCAACTCTTTCATTTAATTAACTCATTTATATTGTTAGCCTGTAACAATTTGTTTTAAATATTCTAAAACTTGCCTACTTTAAAAATATGAATTCAATCATTTGAATGGTTTCATGCAGCTTTACAAGATTCTCTTACTAACGCCAGTTCTTTCATTTAAATAACCCATTTATATCTTTAGCCTGACCAATTTGTTTCAAATATTCTAAAACTTGCCTACTTGAATAATATGAATTCAATCATTTGAATGGTTTCATGCAGCTTTACAAGATTCTCTTTCTAGTCCCAACTCTTTCATTTAATTAACCTATTTATATCATTAGCCTGTAACAATTTGTTTTTAATATTCTAAAACTTGCCTACTTGAATAATAGGAATTCAATCATTTGAATGGTTTCATCCAGCTTTACAAGATTCTCTTTCTTGTCCCACCTTTTTCATTTAATTAACTTATTTATATCTTTAGCCTGTAACAATTTGTTTTAAATATTCTAAAACTTGCCTACTTTAATAATATGAATTCAATCATTTGAATGGTTTCATGCAGCTTTACAATATTCTCTTTCTAGTCCCAACTCTTACATTTTATTAACTGCTTTATATCTTTCGCCTGTAACAATTTGTTTTAAATATTCTAAAACTTGCCTACTTGAATAATATGAATTCAATCATTTGAATGGTTTCATGCAGCTTTACAAGATTCTCTTACTAATGCCAGTTATTTATTTTAATTAACCCTTTTATATCTTTAGCCTCTAATAATTTTTTTTAAATATTCTAAAACTTGCCTACTTGAATAATATGAATTCGAGTAATTGAATGGTTTCATGCAGCTTTACAATATTCTCTTTCTAGTCCCAACTCTTTCATTTAATTAACCAATTTATATCTTTAGCCTCTAACAATTTGTTTTAAATATTCTAAAACTTGCCTATTTGAATAATATGAATTCAATCATTTGACTGGTTTCATGCAGCTTTACAAGATTCTCTTTCTAGTCCCAACTCTTTCATTTAATTAACTCATTTATATCGTTAGCTTGTAACAATTTGTTTTAAATATTCTAAAACTTGCCTACATGAATAATATGAATTCAATCATTTGAATGGTTTCATGCAGCTTTACAAGATTCTCATTCTAGTCTCAACACTTTCATTTAATTACCCTATTTATATCATTAGCCTCTAACAATTTGTTTTAAATATTCTAAAACTTACCTACTTGAATAATATGAATTCAATCATTTGAATGGTTTCATGCAGCTTTACAAGATTCTCTTTCTAGTACCAACTCTTTCATTTAATTAACCAATTTATATCTTTCGCCTGTAACAATTTGTTTTAAATATTCTAAAACTTGCCTACTTGAATAATATGAATTCAATCATTTGAATGGTTTCATGCACCTTTACAAGATTATTTTGCTAGGCCCAACTCTTTCAATAATTTAACTTATTTATATCTTTAGCCTGTAACAATTTGTTTTAAATATTCTAAAACTTGCCTACTTGAATAATATGAATTCAATCATTTGAATGGTTTCATGCACCTTTACAAGATTATTTTTCTAGTCCCAACTCTTTGATTTATTTAACTTATTTATATCTTTAGCCTGTAACAATTTGTTTTAAATATTCTACAACTTGCCTACATGAATAATATGAATTCAATCATTAGAATGGTTTCATGCAGCTTTAAAAGATTCCCTTTCTAGTCCCAACGCTTTAATTTAATTAACTTATTTATATCTTTAGCCTGTAACAATTTGTTTTAAATATTCTAAAACTTGCCTACTTTAATAATATGAATTCAATCATTTGAATGGTTTCATGCAGCGTTACACGATTCTCTTTCTAGTCCCAACTCTTTCATTTAATTAACCTATTCATATCATTAGCCTGTAACAATTTGTTTTAAATATTCTAAAACTTGCCTACATGAATAATATGAATTCAATCATTTGAATGGTTTCATGCAGCTTTACAAGATTCTCATTCTAGTCCCAACACTTTCATTTAATTACCCTATTTATATCATTAGCCTCTAACAATTTGTTTTAAATATTCTAAAACTTACCTACTTGAATAATATGAATTCAATCATTTGAATGGTTTCATTCAGCTTTACAAGATTCTCTTTCTAGTCCCAACTCTTTCATTTAATTAACTTATTTATATCTTTAGCCTGTAACAATTTGTTTTAAATATTCTAAAACTTGCCTACTTGAATAATATGAATTCAATCATTCGAATGGTTTCAAGCAGCTTTACAAGATTCTCTTTCTAGTCCCAACTCTTTCATTTAATTAACCAATTTATATCTTTAGCCTGTAAAAATTTGTTTTAAATATTCTAAAACTTGCCTACTTGAATAATATGAATTCAATCATTTGACTGGTTTCATGCAACTTTACAAGATTTTCTTTCTAGTCCCAACTCTTTCATTTCATTAACATATTTATATCTTTAGCCTGTAACTATTTGTTTTAAATATTCTAAAACTTGCCTACGTGAATAATATGAATTCAATCATTTGACTGGTTACATGCAGCTTCACAAGATTCTCTTTCTAGTCCCAACTCTTTCATTTAATTAACTCATTTATATCGTTAGCCTGTAACAATTTGTTTTAAATATTCTAAAACTTGCCTACTTTAATAATATGAATTCAATCATTTGAATGGTTTCATGCAGCTTTACAAGATTCTCTTACTAACGCCAGTTCTTTCATTTAAATAACCCATTTATATCTTTAGCCTGAACAATTTGTTTCAAATATTCTAAAACTTGCCTACTTGAATAATATGAATTCAATCATTTGAATGGTTTCATGCAGCTTTACAAGATTCTCTTTCTAGTCCCAACTCTTTCATTTAATTAACCTATTTATATCATTAGCCTGTAACAATTTGTTTTTAATATTCTAAAACTTGCCTACTTGAATAATATGAATTCAATCATTTGAATGGTTTCATGCA
Source organism: Lycorma delicatula (assembly GCF_047948215.1). Lineage (NCBI taxonomy): Eukaryota > Metazoa > Arthropoda > Insecta > Hemiptera > Fulgoridae > Lycorma > Lycorma delicatula. Next base: position 122,226,837 of record NC_134457.1, read on the forward strand.
GCGTTACACGATTCTCTTTCTAGTCCCAACTCTTTCATTTAATTAACTTATTTATATCTTTAGCCTGTAACAATTTGTTTTAAATATTCTAAAACTTGCCTACTTGAATAATATGAATTCAATCATTCGAATGGTTTCAAGCAGCTTTACAAGATTCTCTTTCTAGTCCCAACTCTTTCATTTAATTAACCAATTTATATCTTTAGCCTGTAAAAATTTGTTTTAAATATTCTAAAACTTGCCTACTTGAATAATATGAATTCAATCATTTGACTGGTTTCATGCAACTTTACAAGATTTTCTTTCTAGTCCCAACTCTTTCATTTCATTAACCTATTTATATCATTAGCCTCTAACAATTTGTTTTAAATATTCTAAAACTTACCTACTTGAATAATATGAATTCAATCATTTGAATGGTTTCATGCAGCTTTACAAGATTCTCTTTCTAGTCCCAACTCTTTCATTTAATTAACTCATTTATATCTTTAGCCTGTAACAATTTGTTTTAAATATTCTAAAACTTGCCTACTTGGATAATATGAATTCAATCATTTGAATGGTTTCATGCAGCTTTACAAGATTCTCTTACTAACGCCAGTTCTTTCATTTAAATAACCCATTTATATCTTTAGCCTGAACAATTTGTTTCAAATATTCTAAAACTTGCCTACTTGAATAATATGAATTCAATCATTTGAATGGTTTCATGCAGCTTTACAAGATTCTCTTTCTAGTCCCAACTCTTTCATTTAATTAACCTATTTATATCATTAGCCTGTAACAATTTGTTTTTAATATTCTAAAACTTGCCTACTTGAATAATATGAATTCAATCATTTGAATGGTTTCATCCAGCTTTACAAGATTCTCTTTCTTGTCCCACCTTTTTCATTTAATTAACTTATTTATATCTTTAGCCTGTAACAATTTGTTTTAAATATTCTAAAACTTGCCTACTTTAATAATATGAATTCAATCATTTGAATGGTTTCATGCAGCTTTACAATATTCTCTTTCTAGTCCCAACTCTTTCATTTAATTAACTTATTTATAACTTTAGCCTGTAACAATTTGTTTTAAATATTATAAAACTTGCCTACTTTAATAATATGAATTCAATCATTTGAATGGTTTCATGCAGCTTTAAAAGATTCTCTTTCTAGTCCCAACTCTTTCATTTAATTAACCAATTTCTATCTTTAGCCTGTAAAAATTTGTTTTAAATATTCTAAAACTTGCCTACTTGAATAATATGAATTCAATCATTTGACTGGTTTCATGCACCTTTACAAGATTCTCTTTCTAGTCCCAACTCTTTCATTTCATTAACATATTTATATCTTTAGCCTGTAACTATTTGTTTTAAATATTCTAAAACTTGCCTACTTTAATAATATGAATTCAATCATATGAATGGTTTCATGCAGCTTTAAAAGATTCTCTTTCTAGTCCCAACTCTTTCATTTAATTAACCTATTTATATCATTAGCCTCTAACAATTTGTTTTAAATATTCTAAAACTTACCTACTTGAATAATATGAATTCAATCATTTCAATGGTTTCATGCAGCTTTACAAGATTCTCATTCTAGTCCCAACACTTTCATTTCATTAACCTATTTATATCATTAGCCTCTAACAATTTGTTTTAAATATTCTAAAACTTACCTACTTGAATAATATGAATTCAATCATTTGAATGGTTTCATGCAGCTTTACAAGATTCTCTTTCTAGTCCCAACTCTTTCATTTAATTAACTCATTTATATCTTTAGCCTGTAACAATTTGTTTTAAATATTCTAAAACTTGCCTACTTGGATAATATGAATTCAATCATTAGAATGGTTTCATGCAGCTTTACAAGATTCTCTTTCTAGTCCCAACTCTTTCATTTAATTAACCAATTTATATCTTTAGCCTCTAACAATTTGTTTTAAATATTCTAAAACTTGCCTATTTGAATAATATGAATTCAATCATTTGACTGGTTTCATGCAGCTTTACAAGATTCTCTTTCTAGTCCCAACTCTTACATTTCATTAACATTTTTATATCTTTAGCCTGTAAATATTTGTTTTAAATATACTAAAACTTGCCTACTTGAATAATATGAATTCAATCATTTGACTGGTTACATGCAGCTTCACAAGATTCTCTTTCTAGTCCCAACTCTTTCATTTAATTAACTCATTTATATCGTTAGCTTGTAACAATTTGTTTTAAATATTCTAAAACTTGCCTACATGAATAATATGAATTCAATCATTTGAATGGTTTCATGCAGCTTTACAAGATTCTCATTCTAGTCTCAACACTTTCATTTAATTACCCTATTTATATCATTAGCCTCTAACAATTTGTTTTAAATATTCTAAAACTTACCTACTTGAATAATATGAATTCAATCATTTGAATGGTTTCATGCAGCTTTACAAGATTCTCTTTCTAGTACCAACTCTTTCATTTAATTAACCAATTTATATCTTTCGCCTGTAACAATTTGTTTTAAATATTCTAAAACTTGCCTACTTGAATAATATGAATTCAATCATTTGAATGGTTTCATGCACCTTTACAAGATTATTTTTCTAGTCCCAACTCTTTGATTTATTTAACTTATTTATATCTTTAGCCTGTAACAATTTGTTTTAAATATTCTACAACTTGCCTACATGAATAATATGAATTCAATCATTAGAATGGTTTCATGCAGCTTTAAAAGATTCCCTTTCTAGTCCCAACGCTTTAATTTAATTAACTTATTTATATCTTTAGCCTGTAACAATTTGTTTTAAATATTCTAAAACTTGCCTACTTTAATAATATGAATTCAATCATTTGAATGGGTTCATGCAGCTTTACAAGATTCTCATTCTAGTCCCAACACTTTCATTTAATTACCCTATTTATATCATTAGCCTGTAACAATTTGTTTTAAATATTCTAAAACTTACCTACTTGAATAATATGAATTCAATCATTTGAATGGTTTCATTCAGCTTTACAAGATTCTCTTTCTAGTCCCAACTCTTTCATTTAATTAACTTATTTATATCTTTAGCCTGTACCAATTTGTTTTAAATATTCTAAAACTTGCCTACTTGAATAAAATGAATTCAATCATTCGAATGGTTTCAAGCAGCTTTACAAGATTCTCTTTCTAGTCCCAACTCTTTCATTTAATTAACCAATTTATATCTTTAGCCTGTAAAAATTTGTTTTAAATATTCTAAAACTTGCCTACTTGAATAATATGAATTCAATCATTTGACTGGTTTCATGCAACTTTACAAGATTTTCTTTCTAGTCCCAACTCTTTCATTTCATTAACATATTTATATCTTTAGCCTGTAACTATTTGTTTTAAATATTCTAAAACTTGCCTATGTGAATAATATGAATTCAATCATTTGACTGGTTACATGCAGCTTCACAAGATTCTCTTTCTAGTCCCAACTCTTTCATTTAATTAACTCATTTATATCGTTAGCCTGTAACAATTTGTTTTAAATATTCTAAAACTTGCCTACTTTAATAATATGAATTCAATCATTTGAATGGTTTCATGCAGCTTTACAAGATTCTCTTACTAACGCCAGTTCTTTCATTTAAATAACCCATTTATATCTTTAGCCTGAACAATTTGTTTCAAATATTCTAAAACTTGCCTACTTGAATAATATGAATTCAATCATTTGAATGGTTTCATGCAGCTTTACAAGATTCTCTTTCTAGTCCCAACTCTTTCATTTAATTAACCTATTTATATCATTAGCCTGTAACAATTTGTTTTTAATATTCTAAAACTTGCCTACTTGAATAATATGAATTCAATCATTTGAATAGTTTCATCCAGCTTTACAAGATTCTCTTTCTTGTCCCACCTTTTTCATTTAATAAACTTATTTATATCTTTAGCCTGTAACAATTTGTTTTAAATATTCTAAAACTTGCCTACTTGAATAATATGAATTCAATCATTTGAATGGTTTCATGCACCTTTAAAAGATTATTTTTCTAGGCCCAACTCTTTCAATTAATTAACTTATTTATATCTTTAGCCTGTAACAATTTGTTTTAAATATTCTAAAACTTGCCTACTTGAATAATATGAATTCAATCAGTTGACTGGTTACATGCAACTTTACAAGATTCTCGTTCTAGTCCCAATTCTTTCATTTAATTAACCCATTAATATCGTTAGCCTGTAACAATTTGTTTTAAATATTCTAAAACTTGCCTATTTGAATAATATGAATTCAATCATTTGACTGGTTTCATGCAGCTTTACAAGATTCTCTTACTAATGCCAGTTATTTATTTTAATTAACCCTTTTATATCTTTAGCCTCTAATAATTTGTTTTAAATATTCTAAAACTTGCCTACTTGAATAATATGAATTCGAGTAATTGAATGGTTTCATGCAGCTTTACAAGATTCTCCTTCTAGTCGTAACTCTTTCATTTAATTAACTTATTTATAACTTTAGCCTGTAACAATTTGTTTTAAATATTATAAAACTTGCCTACTTTAATAATATGAATTCAATCATTTGAATGGTTTCATGCAGCTTTAAAAGATTCTCTTTCTAGTCCCAACTCTTTCATTTAATTAACCAATTTCTATCTTTAGCCTGTAAAAATTTGTTTTAAATATTCTACAACTTGCCTACTTGAATAATATGAATTCAATCATTTGACTGGTTTCATGCACCTTTACAAGATTGTCTTTCTAGTCCTAACTCTTTCATTTCATTAACATATTTATATCTTTAGCCTGTAACTATTTGTTTTAAATATTCTAAAACTTGCCTACTTTAATAATATGAATTCAATCATTTGAATGGTTTCATGCAGCTTTAAAAGATTCTCTTTCTAGTCCCAACTCTTTCATTTAATTAACCTATTTATATCATTAGCCTCTAACAATATGTTTTAAATATTCTAAAACTTACCTACTTGAATAATATGAATTCAATCATTTCAATGGTTTCATGCAGCTTTACAAGATTCTCATTCTAGTCCCAACACTTTCATTTCATTAACCTATTTATATCATTAGCCTCTAACAATTTGTTTTAAATATTCTAAAACTTGCCTACTTGGATAATATGAATTCAATCATTAGAATGGTTTCATGCAGCTTTACAAGATTCTCTTTCTAGTCCCAACTCTTTCATTTAATTAACCAATTTATATCTTTAGCCTGTAACAATTTGTTTTAAATATTCTAAAACTTGCCTACTTTAATAATATGAATTCAATCATTTGAATGGTTTCATGCAGCTTTACAATATTCTCTTTCTAGTCCCAACTCTTTCATTTAATTAACTTATTTATAACTTTAGCCTGTAACAATTTGTTTTAAATATTATAAAACTTGCCTACTTTAATAATATGAATTCAATCATTTGAATGGTTTCATGCAGCTTTAAAAGATTCTCTTTCTAGTCCCAACTCTTTCATTTAATTAACCAATTTCTATCTTTAGCCTGTAAAAATTTGTTTTAAATATTCTAAAACTTGCCTACTTGAATAATATGAATTCAATCATTTGACTGGTTTCATGCACCTTTACAAGATTCTCTTTCTAGTCCCAACTCTTTCATTTCATTAACATATTTATATCTTTAGCCTGTAACTATTTGTTTTAAATATTCTAAAACTTGCCTACTTTAATAATATGAATTCAATCATATGAATGGTTTCATGCAGCTTTAAAAGATTCTCTTTCTAGTCCCAACTCTTTCATTTAATTAACCTATTTATATCATTAGCCTCTAACAATTTGTTTTAAATATTCTAAAACTTACCTACTTGAATAATATGAATTCAATCATTTCAATGGTTTCATGCAGCTTTACAAGATTCTCATTCTAGTCCCAACACTTTCATTTCATTAACCTATTTATATCATTAGCCTCTAACAATTTGTTTTAAATATTCTAAAACTTACCTACTTGAATAATATGAATTCAATCATTTGAATGGTTTCATGCAGCTTTACAAGATTCTCTTTCTAGTCCCAACTCTTTCATTTAATTAACTCATTTATATCTTTAGCCTGTAACAATTTGTTTTAAATATTCTAAAACTTGCCTACTTGGATAATATGAATTCAATCATTTGAATGGTTTCATGCAGCTTTACAAGATTCTCTTACTAACGCCAGTTCTTTCATTTAAATAACCCATTTATATCTTTAGCCTGAACAATTTGTTTCAAATATTCTAAAACTTGCCTACTTGAATAATATGAATTCAATCATTTGAATGGTTTCATGCAGCTTTACAAGATTCTCTTTCTAGTCCCAACTCTTTCATTTAATTAACCTATTTATATCATTAGCCTGTAACAATTTGTTTTTAATATTCTAAAACTTGCCTACTTGAATAATATGAATTCAATCATTTGAATGGTTTCATCCAGCTTTACAAGATTCTCTTTCTTGTCCCAACTCTTTCAATTAATTAACTTATTTATATCTTTAGCCTGTAACAATTTGTTTTAAATATTGTAAAACTTGCCTACTCTTATAATATGAATTCAATCATTTGAATGGTTTCATGCAGCTTTACAAGATTCTCTTTGTAGTCCCAACTCTTTCATTTTATTAACTTATTTATATCTTTAGCCTGTAACAATTTGTTTTAAATATTCTAAAACTTGCCTACTTGAATAATATGAATTCAATCATTTGAATGGTTTCATGCAGCGTTACACGATTCTCTTTCTAGTCCCAACTCTTTCATTTAATTTACCTATTTATATCATTAGCCTGTAACAATTTGTTTTAAATATTCTAAAACTTGCCTACATGAATAATATGAATTCAATCATTTGAATGGTTTCATGCAGCTTTACAAGATTCTCATTCTAGTCTCAACACTTTCATTTAATTACCCTATTTATATCATTAGCCTCTAACAATTTGTTTTAAATATTCTAAAACTTACCTACTTGAATAATATGAATTCAATCATTTGAATGGTTTCATGCAGCTTTACAAGATTCTCTTTCTAGTACCAACTCTTTCATTTAATTAACCAATTTATATCTTTCGCCTGTAACAATTTGTTTTAAATATTCTAAAACTTGCCTACTTGAATAATATGAATTCTATCATTTGAATGGTTTCATGCAGCTTTACAAGATTCTCTTTCTAGTCCCAACTCTTTCATTTAATTAACCTATTTATATCATTAGCCTGTAACAATTTGTTTTTAATATTCTAAAACTTGCCTACTTGAATAATATGAATTCAATCATTTGAATGGTTTCATCCAGCTTTACAAGATTCTCTTTCTTGTCCCACCTTTTTCATTTAATTAACTTATTTATATCTTTAGCCTGTAACAATTTGTTTTAAATATTCTAAAACTTGCCTACTTTAATAATATGAATTCAATCATTTGAATGGTTTCATGCAGCTTTACAATATTCTCTTTCTAGTCCCAACTCTTTCATTTAATTAACTTATTTATAACTTTAGCCTGTAACAATTTGTTTTAAATATTATAAAACTTGCCTACTTTAATAATATGAATTCAATCATTTGAATGGTTTCATGCAGCTTTAAAAGATTCTCTTTCTAGTCCCAACTCTTTCATTTAATTAACCAATTTCTATCTTTAGCCTGTAAAAATTTGTTTTAAATATTCTAAAACTTGCCTACTTGAATAATATGAATTCAATCATTTGACTGGTTTCATGCACCTTTACAAGATTCTCTTTCTAGTCCCAACTCTTTCATTTCATTAACATATTTATATCTTTAGCCTGTAACTATTTGTTTTAAATATTCTAAAACTTGCCTACTTTAATAATATGAATTCAATCATATGAATGGTTTCATGCAGCTTTAAAAGATTCTCTTTCTAGTCCCAACTCTTTCATTTAATTAACCTATTTATATCATTAGCCTCTAACAATTTGTTTTAAATATTCTAAAACTTACCTACTTGAATAATATGAATTCAATCATTTCAATGGTTTCATGCAGCTTTACAAGATTCTCATTCTAGTCCCAACACTTTCATTTCATTAACCTATTTATATCATTAGCCTCTAACAATTTGTTTTAAATATTCTAAAACTTACCTACTTGAATAATATGAATTCAATCATTTGAATGGTTTCATGCAGCTTTACAAGATTCTCTTTCTAGTCCCAACTCTTTCATTTAATTAACTCATTTATATCTTTAGCCTGTAACAATTTGTTTTAAATATTCTAAAACTTGCCTACTTGGATAATATGAATTCAATCATTAGAATGGTTTCATGCAGCTTTACAAGATTCTCTTTCTAGTCCCAACTCTTTCATTTAATTAACCAATTTATATCTTTAGCCTCTAACAATTTGTTTTAAATATTCTAAAACTTGCCTATTTGAATAATATGAATTCAATCATTTGACTGGTTTCATGCAGCTTTACAAGATTCTCTTTCTAGTCCCAACTCTTACATTTCATTAACATTTTTATATCTTTAGCCTGTAAATATTTGTTTTAAATATACTAAAACTTGCCTACTTGAATAATATGAATTCAATCATTTGACTGGTTACATGCAGCTTCACAAGATTCTCTTTCTAGTCCCAACTCTTTCATTTAATTAACTCATTTATATCGTTAGCTTGTAACAATTTGTTTTAAATATTCTAAAACTTGCCTACATGAATAATATGAATTCAATCATTTGAATGGTTTCATGCAGCTTTACAAGATTCTCATTCTAGTCTCAACACTTTCATTTAATTACCCTATTTATATCATTAGCCTCTAACAATTTGTTTTAAATATTCTAAAACTTACCTACTTGAATAATATGAATTCAATCATTTGAATGGTTTCATGCAGCTTTACAAGATTCTCTTTCTAGTACCAACTCTTTCATTTAATTAACCAATTTATATCTTTCGCCTGTAACAATTTGTTTTAAATATTCTAAAACTTGCCTACTTGAATAATATGAATTCAATCATTTGAATGGTTTCATGCACCTTTACAAGATTATTTTTCTAGTCCCAACTCTTTGATTTATTTAACTTATTTATATCTTTAGCCTGTAACAATTTGTTTTAAATATTCTACAACTTGCCTACATGAATAATATGAATTCAATCATTAGAATGGTTTCATGCAGCTTTAAAAGATTCCCTTTCTAGTCCCAACGCTTTAATTTAATTAACTTATTTATATCTTTAGCCTGTAACAATTTGTTTTAAATATTCTAAAACTTGCCTACTTTAATAATATGAATTCAATCATTTGAATGGGTTCATGCAGCTTTACAAGATTCTCATTCTAGTCCCAACACTTTCATTTAATTACCCTATTTATATCATTAGCCTGTAACAATTTGTTTTAAATATTCTAAAACTTACCTACTTGAATAATATGAATTCAATCATTTGAATGGTTTCATTCAGCTTTACAAGATTCTCTTTCTAGTCCCAACTCTTTCATTTAATTAACTTATTTATATCTTTAGCCTGTACCAATTTGTTTTAAATATTCTAAAACTTGCCTACTTGAATAAAATGAATTCAATCATTCGAATGGTTTCAAGCAGCTTTACAAGATTCTCTTTCTAGTCCCAACTCTTTCATTTAATTAACCAATTTATATCTTTAGCCTGTAAAAATTTGTTTTAAATATTCTAAAACTTGCCTACTTGAATAATATGAATTCAATCATTTGACTGGTTTCATGCAACTTTACAAGATTTTCTTTCTAGTCCCAACTCTTTCATTTCATTAACATATTTATATCTTTAGCCTGTAACTATTTGTTTTAAATATTCTAAAACTTGCCTATGTGAATAATATGAATTCAATCATTTGACTGGTTACATGCAGCTTCACAAGATTCTCTTTCTAGTCCCAACTCTTTCATTTAATTAACTCATTTATATCGTTAGCCTGTAACAATTTGTTTTAAATATTCTAAAACTTGCCTACTTGAATAATATGAATTCAATCAGTTGACTGGTTACATGCAACTTTACAAGATTCTCGTTCTAGTCCCAATTCTTTCATTTAATTAACCCATTAATATCGTTAGCCTGTAACAATTTGTTTTAAATATTCTAAAACTTGCCTATTTGAATAATATGAATTCAATCATTTGACTGGTTTCATGCAGCTTTACAAGATTCTCTTACTAATGCCAGTTATTTATTTTAATTAACCCTTTTATATCTTTAGCCTCTAATAATTTGTTTTAAATATTCTAAAACTTGCCTACTTGAATAATATGAATTCGAGTAATTGAATGGTTTCATGCAGCTTTACAAGATTCTCCTTCTAGTCGTAACTCTTTCATTTAATTAACTTATTTATAACTTTAGCCTGTAACAATTTGTTTTAAATATTATAAAACTTGCCTACTTTAATAATATGAATTCAATCATTTGAATGGTTTCATGCAGCTTTAAAAGATTCTCTTTCTAGTCCCAACTCTTTCATTTAATTAACCAATTTCTATCTTTAGCCTGTAAAAATTTGTTTTAAATATTCTACAACTTGCCTACTTGAATAATATGAATTCAATCATTTGACTGGTTTCATGCACCTTTACAAGATTGTCTTTCTAGTCCTAACTCTTTCATTTCATTAACATATTTATATCTTTAGCCTGTAACTATTTGTTTTAAATATTCTAAAACTTGCCTACTTTAATAATATGAATTCAATCATTTGAATGGTTTCATGCAGCTTTAAAAGATTCTCTTTCTAGTCCCAACTCTTTCATTTAATTAACCTATTTATATCATTAGCCTCTAACAATATGTTTTAAATATTCTAAAACTTACCTACTTGAATAATATGAATTCAATCATTTCAATGGTTTCATGCAGCTTTACAAGATTCTCATTCTAGTCCCAACACTTTCATTTCATTAACCTATTTATATCATTAGCCTCTAACAATTTGTTTTAAATATTCTAAAACTTGCCTACTTGGATAATATGAATTCAATCATTAGAATGGTTTCATGCAGCTTTACAAGATTCTCTTTCTAGTCCCAACTCTTTCATTTAATTAACCAATTTATATCTTTAGCCTGTAACAATTTGTTTTAAATATTCTAAAACTTGCCTACTTTAATAATATGAATTCAATCATTTGAATGGTTTCATGCAGCTTTACAATATTCTCTTTCTAGTCCCAACTCTTTCATTTAATTAACTTATTTATAACTTTAGCCTGTAACAATTTGTTTTAAATATTATAAAACTTGCCTACTTTAATAATATGAATTCAATCATTTGAATGGTTTCATGCAGCTTTAAAAGATTCTCTTTCTAGTCCCAACTCTTTCATTTAATTAACCAATTTCTATCTTTAGCCTGTAAAAATTTGTTTTAAATATTCTAAAACTTGCCTACTTGAATAATATGAATTCAATCATTTGACTGGTTTCATGCACCTTTACAAGATTCTCTTTCTAGTCCCAACTCTTTCATTTCATTAACATATTTATATCTTTAGCCTGTAACTATTTGTTTTAAATATTCTAAAACTTGCCTACTTTAATAATATGAATTCAATCATATGAATGGTTTCATGCAGCTTTAAAAGATTCTCTTTCTAGTCCCAACTCTTTCATTTAATTAACCTATTTATATCATTAGCCTCTAACAATTTGTTTTAAATATTCTAAAACTTACCTACTTGAATAATATGAATTCAATCATTTCAATGGTTTCATGCAGCTTTACAAGATTCTCATTCTAGTCCCAACACTTTCATTTCATTAACCTATTTATATCATTAGCCTCTAACAATTTGTTTTAAATATTCTAAAACTTACCTACTTGAATAATATGAATTCAATCATTTGAATGGTTTCATGCAGCTTTACAAGATTCTCTTTCTAGTCCCAACTCTTTCATTTAATTAACTCATTTATATCTTTAGCCTGTAACAATTTGTTTTAAATATTCTAAAACTTGCCTACTTGGATAATATGAATTCAATCATTTGAATGGTTTCATGCAGCTTTACAAGATTCTCTTACTAACGCCAGTTCTTTCATTTAAATAACCCATTTATATCTTTAGCCTGAACAATTTGTTTCAAATATTCTAAAACTTGCCTACTTGAATAATATGAATTCAATCATTTGAATGGTTTCATGCAGCTTTACAAGATTCTCTTTCTAGTCCCAACTCTTTCATTTAATTAACCTATTTATATCATTAGCCTGTAACAATTTGTTTTTAATATTCTAAAACTTGCCTACTTGAATAATATGAATTCAATCATTTGAATGGTTTCATCCAGCTTTACAAGATTCTCTTTCTTGTCCCAACTCTTTCAATTAATTAACTTATTTATATCTTTAGCCTGTAACAATTTGTTTTAAATATTGTAAAACTTGCCTACTCTTATAATATGAATTCAATCATTTGAATGGTTTCATGCAGCTTTACAAGATTCTCTTTGTAGTCCCAACTCTTTCATTTTATTAACTTATTTATATCTTTAGCCTGTAACAATTTGTTTTAAATATTCTAAAACTTGCCTACTTGAATAATATGAATTCAATCATTTGAATGGTTTCATGCAGCGTTACACGATTCTCTTTCTAGTCCCAACTCTTTCATTTAATTTACCTATTTATATCATTAGCCTGTAACAATTTGTTTTAAATATTCTAAAACTTGCCTACATGAATAATATGAATTCAATCATTTGAATGGTTTCATGCAGCTTTACAAGATTCTCATTCTAGTCTCAACACTTTCATTTAATTACCCTATTTATATCATTAGCCTCTAACAATTTGTTTTAAATATTCTAAAACTTACCTACTTGAATAATATGAATTCAATCATTTGAATGGTTTCATGCAGCTTTACAAGATTCTCTTTCTAGTACCAACTCTTTCATTTAATTAACCAATTTATATCTTTCGCCTGTAACAATTTGTTTTAAATATTCTAAAACTTGCCTACTTGAATAATATGAATTCTATCATTTGAATGGTTTCATGCACCTTTACAAGATTATTTTGCTAGGCCCAACTCTTTCAATAATTTAACTTATTTATATCTTTAGCCTGTAACTATTTGTTTTAAATATTCTACAACTTGCCTACATGAATAATATGAATTCAATCATTAGAATGGTTTCATGCAGCTCTAAAAGATTCCCTTTCTAGTCCCAACGCTTTAATTTAATTAACTTATTTATATCTTTAGCCTGTAACAATTTGTTTTAAATATTCTAAAACTTGCCTACTTTAATAATATGAATTCAATCATTTGAATGGTTTCATGCAGCGTTACACGATTCTCTTTCTAGTCCCAACTCTTTCATTTAATTAACCTATTCATATCATTAGCCTGTAACAATTTGTTTTAAATATTCTAAAACTTGCCTACATGAATAATATGAATTCAATCATTTGAATGGTTTCATGCAGCTTTACAAGATTCTCATTCTAGTCCCAACACTTTCATTTAATTACCCTATTTATATCATTAGCCTCTAACAATTTGTTTTAAATATTCTAAAACTTACCTACTTGAATAATATGAATTCAATCATTTGAATGGTTTCATTCAGCTTTTCAAGATTCTCTTTCTAGTCCCAACTCTTTCATTTAATTAACTTATTTATATCTTTAGCCTGTAACAATTTGTTTTAAATATTCTAAAACTTGCCTACTTGAATAATATGAATTCAATCATTCGAATGGTTTCAAGCAGCTTTACAAGATTCCCTTTCTAGTCCCAACTCTTTCATTTAATTAACTCATTTATATCGTTAGCCTGTAACAATTTGTTTTAAATATTCTAAAACTTGCCTACTTTAAAAATATGAATTCAATCATTTGAATGGTTTCATGCAGCTTTACAAGATTCTCTTACTAACGCCAGTTCTTTCATTTAAATAACCCATTTATATCTTTAGCCTGAACAATTTGTTTCAAATATTCTAAAACTTGCCTACTTGAATAATATGAATTCAATCATTTGAATGGTTTCATGCAGCTTTACAAGATTCTCTTTCTAGTCCCAACTCTTTCATTTAATTAACCTATTTATATCATTAGCCTGTAACAATTTGTTTTTAATATTCTAAAACTTGCCTACTTGAATAATATGAATTCAATCATTTGAATGGTTTCATCCAGCTTTACAAGATTCTCTTTCTTGTCCCACCTTTTTCATTTAATTAACTTATTTATATCTTTAGCCTGTAACAATTTGTTTTAAATATTCTAAAACTTGCCTACTTTAATAATATGAATTCAATCATTTGAATGGTTTCATGCAGCTTTACAATATTCTCTTTCTAGTCCCAACTCTTACATTTTATTAACTGCTTTATATCTTTCGCCTGTAACAATTTGTTTTAAATATTCTAAAACTTGCCTACTTGAATAATATGAATTCGAGTAATTGAATGGTTTCATGCAGCTTTACAAGATTCTCCTTCTAGTCGTAACTCTTTCATTTAATTAACCAATTTCTATCTTTAGCCTGTAAAAATTTGTTTTAAATATTCTAAAACTTGCCTACTTGAATAATATGAATTCAATCATTTGACTGGTTTCATGCACCTTTACAAGATTGTCTTTCTAGTCCTAACTCTTTCATTTCATTAACATATTTATATCTTTAGCCTGTAACTATTTGTTTTAAATATTCTAAAACTTGCCTACTTTAATGATATGAATTCAATCATTTGAATGGTTTCATGCAGCTTTAAAAGATTCTCTTTCTAGTCCCAACTCTTTCATTTAATTAACCTATTTATATCATTAGCCTCTAACAATATGTTTTAAATATTCTAAAACTTACCTACTTGAATAATATGAATTCAATCATTTCAATGGTTTCATGCAGCTTTACAAGATTCTCATTCTAGTCCCAACACCTTCATTTCATTAACCTATTTATATCATTAGCCTCTAACAATTTGTTTTAAATATTCTAAAACTTACCTACTTGAATAATATGAATTCAATCATTTGAATGGTTTCATGCAGCTTTACAAGATTCTCTTTCTAGTCCCAACTCTTTCATTTAATTAACTCATTTATATCTTTAGCCTGTAACAATTTGTTTTAAATATTCTAAAACTTGCCTACTTGGATAATATGAATTCAATCATTTGAATGGTTTCATGCAGCTTTACAAGATTCTCTTACTAACGCCAGTTCTTTCATTTAAATAACCCATTTATATCTTTAGCCTGAACAATTTGTTTCAAATATTCTAAAACTTGCCTACTTGAATAATATGAATTCAATCATTTGAATGGTTTCATGCAGCTTTACAAGATTCTCTTTCTAGTCCCAACTCTTTCATTTAATTAACCTATTTATATCATTAGCCTGTAACAATTTGTTTTTAATATTCTAAAACTTGCCTACTTGAATAATATGAATTCAATCATTTGAATGGTTTCATCCAGCTTTACAAGATTCTCTTTCTTGTCCCACCTTTTTCATTTAATTAACTTATTTATATCTTTAGCCTGTAACAATTTGTTTTAAATATTCTAAAACTTGCCTACTTTAATAATATGAATTCAATCATTTGAATGGTTTCATGCAGCTTTACAATATTCTCTTTCTAGTCCCAACTCTTACATTTTATTAACTGCTTTATATCTTTCGCCTGTAACAATTTGTTTTAAATATTCTAAAACTTGCCTACTTGAATAATATGAATTCAATCATTTGAATGGTTTCATGCACCTTTAAAAGATTATTTTTCTAGGCCCAACTCTTTCAATTAATTAACTTATTTATATCTTTAGCCTGTAACAATTTGTTTTAAATATTCTAAAACTTGCCTACTTGAATAATATGAATTCAATCAGTTGACTGGTTACATGCAACTTTACAAGATTCTCGTTCTAGTCCCAATTCTTTCATTTAATTAACCCATTATTATCGTTAGCCTGTAACAATTTGTTTTAAATATTCTAAAACTTGCCTATTTGAATAATATGAATTCAATCATTTGACTGGTTTCATGCAGCTTTACAAGATTCTCTTACTAATGCCAGTTATTTATTTTAATTAACCCTTTTATATCTTTAGCCTCTAATAATTTGTTTTAAATATTCTAAAACTTGCCTACTTGAATAATATGAATTCGAGTAATTGAATGGTTTCATGCAGCTTTACAAGATTCTCCTTCTAGTCGTAACTCTTTCATTTAATTAACTTATTTATAACTTTAGCCTGTAACAATTTGTTTTAAATATTATAAAACTTGCCTACTTTAATAATATGAATTCAATCATTTGAATGGTTTCATGCAGCTTTAAAAGATTCTCTTTCTAGTCCCAACTCTTTCATTTAATTAACCAATTTCTATCTTTAGCCTGTAAAAATTTGTTTTAAATATTCTACAACTTGCCTACTTGAATAATATGAATTCAATCATTTGACTGGTTTCATGCACCTTTACAAGATTGTCTTTCTAGTCCTAACTCTTTCATTTCATTAACATATTTATATCTTTAGCCTGTAACTTTTTGTTTTAAATATTCTAAAACTTGCCTACTTTAATAATATGAATTCAATCATTTGAATGGTTTCATGCAGCTTTAAAAGATTCTCTTTCTAGTCCCAACTCTTTCATTTAATTAACCTATTTATATCATTAGCCTCTAACAATATGTTTTAAATATTCTAAAACTTACCTACTTGAATAATATGAATTCAATCATTTCAATGGTTTCATGCAGCTTTACAAGATTCTCATTCTAGTCCCAACACTTTCATTTCATTAACCTATTTATATCATTAGCCTCTAACAATTTGTTTTAAATATTCTAAAATTTACCTACTTGAATAATATGAATTCAATCATTTGAATGGTTTCATGCAGCTTTACAAGATTCTCTTTCTAGTCCCAACTCTTTCATTTAATTAACTCATTTATATCTTTAGCCTGTAACAATTTGTTTTAAATATTCTAAAACTTGCCTACTTGGATAATATGAATTCAATCATTAGAATGGTTTCATGCAGCTTTACAAGATTCTCTTTCTAGTCCCAACTCTTTCATTTAATTAACCAATTTATATCTTTAGCCTCTAACAATTTGTTTTAAATATTCTAAAACTTGCCTATTTGAATAATATGAATTCAATCATTTGACTGGTTTCATGCAGCTTTACAAGATTCTCTTTCTAGTCCCAACTCTTACATTTCATTAACATTTTTATATCTTTAGCCTGTAACTATTTGTTTTAAATATTCTAAAACTTGCCTACTTTAATAATATGAATTCAATCATTTGAATGGTTTCATGCAGCTTTAAAAGATTCTCTTTCTAGTCCCAACTCTTTCATTTAATTAAACTATTTATATCATTAGCCTCTAACAATTTGTTTTAAATATTCTAAAACTTACCTACTTGAATAATATGAATTCAATCATTTGAATGGTTTCATGCAGCTTTACAAGATTCTCTTTCTAGTCCCAACTCTTTCATTTAATTAACTCATTTATATCTTTAGCCTGTAACAATTTGTTTTAAATATTCTAAAACTTGCCTACTTGGATAATATGAATTCAATCATTAGAATGGTTTCATGCAGCTTTACAAGATTCTCTTTCTAGTCCCAACTCTTTCATTTAATTAACCAATTTATATCTTTAGCCTCTAACAATTTGTTTTAAATATTCTAAAACTTGCCTATTTGAATAATATGAATTCAATCATTTGACTGGTTTCATGCAGCTTTACAAGATTCTCTTTCTAGTCCCAACTCTTACATTTCATTAACATTTTTATATCTTTAGCCTGTAAATATTTGTTTTAAATATACTAAAACTTGCCTACTTGAATAATATGAATTCAATCATTTGACTGGTTACATGCAGCTTCACAAGATTCTCTTTCTAGTCCCAACTCTTTCATTTAAATAACCGATTTATATCTTTAGCCTGAACAATTTGTTTTAAATATTCTAAAACTTGCCTACTTGAATAATATGAATTCAATCATTTGAATGGTTTCATGCACGTTTAAAAGATTATTTTTCTAGGCCCAACTCTTTCAATTAATTAACTTATTTATATCTTTAGCCTGTAACAATTTTTTTTAAATATTGTAAAACTTGCCTACTCTTATAATATGAATTCAATCATTTGAATGGTTTCATGCAGCTTTACAAGATTCTCTTTGTAGTCCCAACTCTTTCATTTTATTAACTTATTTATATCTTTAGCCTGTAACAATTTGTTTTAAATATTCTAAAACTTGCCTACTTGAATAATATGAATTCAATCATTTGAATGGTTTCATGCAGCGTTACACGATTCTCTTTCTAGTCCCAACTCTTTCATTTAATTAACCTATTTATATCATTAGCCTGTAACAATTTGTTTTAAATATTCTAAAACTTGCCTACATGAATAATATGAATTCAATCATTTGAATGGTTTCATGCAGCTTTACAAGATTCTCATTCTAGTCTCAACACTTTCATTTAATTACCCTATTTATATCATTAGCCTCTAACAATTTGTTTTAAATATTCTAAAACTTACCTACTTGAATAATATGAATTCAATCATTTGAATGGTTTCATGCAGCTTTACAAGATTCTCTTTCTAGTACCAACTCTTTCATTTAATTAACCAATTTATATCTTTCGCCTGTAACAATTTGTTTTAAATATTCTAAAACTTGCCTACTTGAATAATATGAATTCAATCATTTGAATGGTTTCATGCACCTTTACAAGATTATTTTGCTAGGCCCAACTCTTTCAATAATTTAACTTATTTATATCTTTAGCCTGTAACAATTTGTTTTAAATATTCTAAAACTTGCCTACTTGAATAATATGAATTCAATCATTTGAATGGTTTCATGCACCTTTACAAGATTATTTTTCTAGTCCCAACTCTTTGATTTATTTAACTTATTTATATCTTTAGCCTGTAACAATTTGTTTTAAATATTCTAAAACTTGCCTACTTTAATAATATGAATTCAATCATTTGAATGGTTTCATGCAGCGTTACACGATTCTCTTTCTAGTCCCAACTCTTTCATTTAATTAACCTATTCATATCATTAGCCTGTAACAATTTGTTTTAAATATTCTAAAACTTGCCTACTTGAATAATATGAATTCAATCATTCGAATGGTTTCAAGCAGCTTTACAAGATTCTCTTTCTAGTCCCAACTCTTTCATTTAATTAACCAATTTATATCTTTAGCCTGTAAAAATTTGTTTTAAATATTCTAAAACTTGCCTACTTGAATAATATGAATTCAATCATTTGACTGGTTTCATGCAACTTCACAAGATTCTCTTTCTAGTCCCAACTCTTTCATTTAAATAACCGATTTATATCTTTAGCCTGAACAATTTGTTTTAAATATTCTAAAACTTGCCTACTTGAATAATATGAATTCAATCATTTGAATGGTTTCATGCACGTTTAAAAGATTATTTTTCTAGGCCCAACTCTTTCAATTAATTAACTTATTTATATCTTTAGCCTGTAACAATTTTTTTTAAATATTGTAAAACTTGCCTACTCTTATAATATGAATTCAATCATTTGAATGGTTTCATGCAGCTTTACAAGATTCTCTTTGTAGTCCCAACTCTTTCATTTTATTAACTTATTTATATCTTTAGCCTGTAACAATTTGTTTTAAATATTCTAAAACTTGCCTACTTGAATAATATGAATTCAATCATTTGAATGGTTTCATGCAGCGTTACACGATTCTCTTTCTAGTCCCAACTCTTTCATTTAATTAACCTATTTATATCATTAGCCTGTAACAATTTGTTTTAAATATTCTAAAACTTGCCTACATGAATAATATGAATTCAATCATTTGAATGGTTTCATGCAGCTTTACAAGATTCTCATTCTAGTCTCAACACTTTCATTTAATTACCCTATTTATATCATTAGCCTCTAACAATTTGTTTTAAATATTCTAAAACTTACCTACTTGAATAATATGAATTCAATCATTTGAATGGTTTCATGCAGCTTTACAAGATTCTCTTTCTAGTACCAACTCTTTCATTTAATTAACCAATTTATATCTTTCGCCTGTAACAATTTGTTTTAAATATTCTAAAACTTGCCTACTTGAATAATATGAATTCAATCATTTGAATGGTTTCATGCACCTTTACAAGATTATTTTGCTAGGCCCAACTCTTTCAATAATTTAACTTATTTATATCTTTAGCCTGTAACAATTTGTTTTAAATATTCTAAAACTTGCCTACTTGAATAATATGAATTCAATCATTTGAATGGTTTCATGCACCTTTACAAGATTATTTTTCTAGTCCCAACTCTTTGATTTATTTAACTTATTTATATCTTTAGCCTGTAACAATTTGTTTTAAATATTCTAAAACTTGCCTACTTTAATAATATGAATTCAATCATTTGAATGGTTTCATGCAGCGTTACACGATTCTCTTTCTAGTCCCAACTCTTTCATTTAATTAACCTATTCATATCATTAGCCTCTAACAATTTGTTTTAAATATTCTAAAACTTACCTACTTGAATAATATGAATTCAATCATTTGAATGGTTTCATGCAGCTTTACAAGATTCTCTTTCTAGTACCAACTCTTTCATTTAATTAACCAATTTATATCTTTCGCCTGTAACAATTTGTTTTAAATATTCTAAAACTTGCCTACTTGAATAATATGAATTCAATCATTTGAATGGTTTCATGCACCTTTACAAGATTATTTTGCTAGGCCCAACTCTTTCAATAATTTAACTTATTTATATCTTTAGCCTGTAACAATTTGTTTTAAATATTCTAAAACTTGCCTACTTGAATAATATGAATTCAATCATTTGAATGGTTTCATGCACCTTTACAAGATTATTTTTCTAGTCCCAACTCTTTGATTTATTTAACTTATTTATATCTTTAGCCTGTAACAATTTGTTTTAAATATTCTAAAACTTGCCTACTTTAATAATATGAATTCAATCATTTGAATGGTTTCATGCAGCGTTACACGATTCTCTTTCTAGTCCCAACTCTTTCATTTAATTAACCTATTCATATCATTAGCCTGTAACAATTTGTTTTAAATATTCTAAAACTTGCCTACTTGAATAATATGAATTCAATCATTCGAATGGTTTCAAGCAGCTTTACAAGATTCTCTTTCTAGTCCCAACTCTTTCATTTAATTAACCAATTTATATCTTTAGCCTGTAAAAATTTGTTTTAAATATTCTAAAACTTGCCTACTTGAATAATATGAATTCAATCATTTGACTGGTTTCATGCAACTTTACAAGATTTTCTTTCTAGTCCCAACTCTTTCATTTCATTAACATATTTATATCTTTAGCCTGTAACTATTTGTTTTAAATATTCTACAACTTGCCTACATGAATAATATGAATTCAATCATTAGAATGGTTTCATGCAGCTCTAAAAGATTCCCTTTCTAGTCCCAACGCTTTAATTTAATTAACTTATTTATATCTTTAGCCTGTAACAATTTGTTTTAAATATTCTAAAACTTCCCTACTTTAATAATATGAATTCAATCATTTGAATGGTTTCATGCAGCGTTACACGATTCTCTTTCTAGTCCCAACTCTTTCATTTAATTAACCTATTCATATCATTAGCCTGTAACAATTTGTTTTAAATATTCTAAAACTTGCCTACATGAATAATATGAATTCAATCATTTGAATGGTTTCATGCAGCTTTACAAGATTCTCATTCTAGTCCCAACACTTTCATTTAATTACCCTATTTATATCATTAGCCTCTAACAATTTGTTTTAAATATTCTAAAACTTACCTACTTGAATAATATGAATTCAATCATTTGAATGGTTTCATTCAGCTTTTCAAGATTCTCTTTCTAGTCCCAACTCTTTCATTTAATTAACTTATTTATATCTTTAGCCTGTAACAATTTGTTTTAAATATTCTAAAACTTGCCTACTTGAATAATATGAATTCAATCATTCGAATGGTTTCAAGCAGCTTTACAAGATTCCCTTTCTAGTCCCAACTCTTTCATTTAATTAACTCATTTATATCGTTAGCCTGTAACAATTTGTTTTAAATATTCTAAAACTTGCCTACTTTAAAAATATGAATTCAATCATTTGAATGGTTTCATGCAGCTTTACAAGATTCTCTTACTAACGCCAGTTCTTTCATTTAAATAACCCATTTATATCTTTAGCCTGAACAATTTGTTTCAAATATTCTAAAACTTGCCTACTTGAATAATATGAATTCAATCATTTGAATGGTTTCATGCAGCTTTACAAGATTCTCTTTCTAGTCCCAACTCTTTCATTTAATTAACCTATTTATATCATTAGCCTGTAACAATTTGTTTTTAATATTCTAAAACTTGCCTACTTGAATAATATGAATTCAATCATTTGAATGGTTTCATCCAGCTTTACAAGATTCTCTTTCTTGTCCCACCTTTTTCATTTAATTAACTTATTTATATCTTTAGCCTGTAACAATTTGTTTTAAATATTCTAAAACTTGCCTACTTTAATAATATGAATTCAATCATTTGAATGGTTTCATGCAGCTTTACAATATTCTCTTTCTAGTCCCAACTCTTACATTTTATTAACTGCTTTATATCTTTCGCCTGTAACAATTTGTTTTAAATATTCTAAAACTTGCCTACTTGAATAATATGAATTCAATCATTTGAATGGTTTCATGCAGCTTTACAAGATTCTCTTACTAATGCCAGTTATTTATTTTAATTAACCCTTTTATATCTTTAGCCTCTAATAATTTTTTTTAAATATTCTAAAACTTGCCTACTTGAATAATATGAATTCGAGTAATTGAATGGTTTCATGCAGCTTTACAAGATTCTCCTTCTAGTCGAAACTCTTTCATTTAATTAACTTATTTATAACTTTAGCCTGTAACAATTTGTTTTAAATATTATAAAACTTGCCTACTTTAATAATATGAATTCAATCATTTGAATGGTTTCATGCAGCTTTAAAAGATTCTCTTTCTAGTCCCAACTCTTTCATTTAATTAACCAATTTCTATCTTTAGCCTGTAAAAATTTGTTTTAAATATTCTAAAACTTGCCTACTTGAATAATATGAATTCAATCATTTGACTGGTTTCATGCACCTTTACAAGATTGTCTTTCTAGTCCTAACTCTTTCATTTCATTAACATATTTATATCTTTAGCCTGTAACTATTTGTTTTAAATATTCTAAAACTTGCCTACTTTAATAATATGAATTCAATCATTTGAATGGTTTCATGCAGCTTTAAAAGATTCTCTTTCAAGTCCCAACTCTTTCATTTAATTAACCTATTTATATCATTAGCCTCTAACAATATGTTTTAAATATTCTAAAACTTACCAACTTGTATAATATGAATTCAATCATTTCAATGGTTTCATGCAGCTTTACAAGATTCTCATTCTAGTCCCAACACCTTCATTTCATTAACCTATTTATATCATTAGCCTCTAACAATTTGTTTTAAATATTCTAAAACTTACCTACTTGAATAATATGAATTCAATCATTTGAATGGTTTCATGCAGCTTTACAAGATTCTCTTTGTAGTCCCAACTCTTTCATTTTATTAACTTATTTATATCTTTAGCCTGTAACAATTTGTTTTAAATATTCTAAAACTTGCCTACTTGAATAATATGAATTCAATCATTTGAATGGTTTCATGCAGCGTTACACGATTCTCTTTCTAGTCCCAACTCTTTCATTTAATTAACCTATTTATATCATTAGCCTGTAACAATTTGTTTTAAATATTCTAAAACTTGCCTACATGAATAATATGAATTCAATCATTTGAATGGTTTCATGCAGCTTTACAAGATTCTCATTCTAGTCTCAACACTTTCATTTAATTACCCTATTTATATCATTAGCCTCTAACAATTTGTTTTAAATATTCTAAAACTTACCTACTTGAATAATATGAATTCAATCATTTGAATGGTTTCATGCAGCTTTACAAGATTCTCTTTCTAGTACCAACTCTTTCATTTAATTAACCAATTTATATCTTTCGCCTGTAACAATTTGTTTTAAATATTCTAAAACTTGCCTACTTGAATAATATGAATTCAATCATTTGAATGGTTTCATGCACCTTTACAAGATTATTTTGCTAGGCCCAACTCTTTCAATAATTTAACTTATTTATATCTTTAGCCTGTAACAATTTGTTTTAAATATTCTAAAACTTGCCTACTTGAATAATATGAATTCAATCATTTGAATGGTTTCATGCACCTTTACAAGATTATTTTTCTAGTCCCAACTCTTTGATTTATTTAACTTATTTATATCTTTAGCCTGTAACAATTTGTTTTAAATATTCTAAAACTTGCCTACTTTAATAATATGAATTCAATCATTTGAATGGTTTCATGCAGCGTTACACGATTCTCTTTCTAGTCCCAACTCTTTCATTTAATTAACCTATTCATATCATTAGCCTGTAACAATTTGTTTTAAATATTCTAAAACTTGCCTACTTGAATAATATGAATTCAATCATTCGAATGGTTTCAAGCAGCTTTACAAGATTCTCTTTCTAGTCCCAACTCTTTCATTTAATTAACCAATTTATATCTTTAGCCTGTAAAAATTTGTTTTAAATATTCTAAAACTTGCCTACTTGAATAATATGAATTCAATCATTTGACTGGTTTCATGCAACTTTACAAGATTTTCTTTCTAGTCCCAACTCTTTCATTTCATTAACATATTTATATCTTTAGCCTGTAACTATTTGTTTTAAATATTCTACAACTTGCCTACATGAATAATATGAATTCAATCATTAGAATGGTTTCATGCAGCTCTAAAAGATTCCCTTTCTAGTCCCAACGCTTTAATTTAATTAACTTATTTATATCTTTAGCCTGTAACAATTTGTTTTAAATATTCTAAAACTTCCCTACTTTAATAATATGAATTCAATCATTTGAATGGTTTCATGCAGCGTTACACGATTCTCTTTCTAGTCCCAACTCTTTCATTTAATTAACCTATTCATATCATTAGCCTGTAACAATTTGTTTTAAATATTCTAAAACTTGCCTACATGAATAATATGAATTCAATCATTTGAATGGTTTCATGCAGCTTTACAAGATTCTCATTCTAGTCCCAACACTTTCATTTAATTACCCTATTTATATCATTAGCCTCTAACAATTTGTTTTAAATATTCTAAAACTTACCTACTTGAATAATATGAATTCAATCATTTGAATGGTTTCATTCAGCTTTTCAAGATTCTCTTTCTAGTCCCAACTCTTTCATTTAATTAACTTATTTATATCTTTAGCCTGTAACAATTTGTTTTAAATATTCTAAAACTTGCCTACTTGAATAATATGAATTCAATCATTCGAATGGTTTCAAGCAGCTTTACAAGATTCCCTTTCTAGTCCCAACTCTTTCATTTAATTAACTCATTTATATCGTTAGCCTGTAACAATTTGTTTTAAATATTCTAAAACTTGCCTACTTTAAAAATATGAATTCAATCATTTGAATGGTTTCATGCAGCTTTACAAGATTCTCTTACTAACGCCAGTTCTTTCATTTAAATAACCCATTTATATCTTTAGCCTGAACAATTTGTTTCAAATATTCTAAAACTTGCCTACTTGAATAATATGAATTCAATCATTTGAATGGTTTCATGCAGCTTTACAAGATTCTCTTTCTAGTCCCAACTCTTTCATTTAATTAACCTATTTATATCATTAGCCTGTAACAATTTGTTTTTAATATTCTAAAACTTGCCTACTTGAATAATATGAATTCAATCATTTGAATGGTTTCATCCAGCTTTACAAGATTCTCTTTCTTGTCCCACCTTTTTCATTTAATTAACTTATTTATATCTTTAGCCTGTAACAATTTGTTTTAAATATTCTAAAACTTGCCTACTTTAATAATATGAATTCAATCATTTGAATGGTTTCATGCAGCTTTACAATATTCTCTTTCTAGTCCCAACTCTTACATTTTATTAACTGCTTTATATCTTTCGCCTGTAACAATTTGTTTTAAATATTCTAAAACTTGCCTACTTGAATAATATGAATTCAATCATTTGAATGGTTTCATGCAGCTTTACAAGATTCTCTTACTAATGCCAGTTATTTATTTTAATTAACCCTTTTATATCTTTAGCCTCTAATAATTTTTTTTAAATATTCTAAAACTTGCCTACTTGAATAATATGAATTCGAGTAATTGAATGGTTTCATGCAGCTTTACAAGATTCTCCTTCTAGTCGAAACTCTTTCATTTAATTAACTTATTTATAACTTTAGCCTGTAACAATTTGTTTTAAATATTATAAAACTTGCCTACTTTAATAATATGAATTCAATCATTTGAATGGTTTCATGCAGCTTTAAAAGATTCTCTTTCTAGTCCCAACTCTTTCATTTAATTAACCAATTTTTATCTTTAGCCTGTAAAAATTTGTTTTAAATATTCTAAAACTTGCCTACTTGAATAATATGAATTCAATCATTTGACTGGTTTCATGCACCTTTACAAGATTGTCTTTCTAGTCCTAACTCTTTCATTTCATTAACATATTTATATCTTTAGCCTGTAACTATTTGTTTTAAATATTCTAAAACTTGCCTACTTTAATAATATGAATTCAATCATTTGAATGGTTTCATGCAGCTTTAAAAGATTCTCTTTCAAGTCCCAACTCTTTCATTTAATTAACCTATTTATATCATTAGCCTCTAACAATATGTTTTAAATATTCTAAAACTTACCAACTTGTATAATATGAATTCAATCATTTCAATGGTTTCATGCAGCTTTACAAGATTCTCATTCTAGTCCCAACACCTTCATTTCATTAACCTATTTATATCATTAGCCTCTAACAATTTGTTTTAAATATTCTAAAACTTACCTACTTGAATAATATGAATTCAATCATTTGAATGGTTTCATGCAGCTTTACAAGATTCTCTTTCTAGTCCCAACTCTTTCATTTAATTAACTCATTTATATCTTTAGCCTGTAACAATTTGTTTTAAATATTCTAAAACTTGCCTACTTGGATAATATGAATTCAATCATTTGAATGGTTTCATGCAGCTTTACAAGATTCTCTTACTAACGCCAGTTCTTTCATTTAAATAACCCATTTATATCTTTAGCCTGAACAATTTGTTTCAAATATTCTAAAACTTGCCTACTTGAATAATATGAATTCAATCATTTGAATGGTTTCATGCAGCTTTACAAGATTCTCTTTCTAGTCCCAACTCTTTCATTTAATTAACCTGTTTATATCATTAGCCTGTAACAATTTGTTTTTAATATTCTAAAACTTGCCTACTTGAATAATATGAATTCAATCATTTGAATAGTTTCATCCAGCTTTACAAGATTCTCTTTCTTGTCCCACCTTTTTCATTTAATTAACTTATTTATATCTTTAGCCTGTAACAATTTGTTTTAAATATTCTAAAACTTGCCTACTTTAATAATATGAATTCAATCATTTGAATGGTTTCATGCAGCTTTACAATATTCTCTTTCTAGTCCCAACTCTTTCATTTAATTAACTTATTTATAACTTTAGCCTGTAACAATTTGTTTTAAATATTCTAAAACTTGCCTACTTGAATAATATGAATTCAATCATTTGACTGGTTTCATGCAACTTTACAAGATTTTCTTTCTAGTCCCAACTCTTTCATTTCATTAACATATTTATATCTTTAGCCTGTAACTATTTGTTTTAAATATTCTACAACTTGCCTACATGAATAATATGAATTCAATCATTAGAATGGTTTCATGCAGCTCTAAAAGATTCCCTTTCTAGTCCCAACGCTTTAATTTAATTAACTTATTTATATCTTTAGCCTGTAACAATTTGTTTTAAATATTCTAAAACTTCCCTACTTTAATAATATGAATTCAATCATTTGAATGGTTTCATGCAGCGTTACACGATTCTCTTTCTAGTCCCAACTCTTTCATTTAATTAACCTATTCATATCATTAGCCTGTAACAATTTGTTTTAAATATTCTAAAACTTGCCTACATGAATAATATGAATTCAATCATTTGAATGGTTTCATGCAGCTTTACAAGATTCTCATTCTAGTCCCAACACTTTCATTTAATTACCCAATTTATATCATTAGCCTCTAACAATTTGTTTTAAATATTCTAAAACTTACCTACTTGAATAATATGAATTCAATCATTTGAATGGTTTCATTCAGCTTTTCAAGATTCTCTTTCTAGTCCCAACTCTTTCATTTAATTAACTTATTTATATCTTTAGCCTGTAACAATTTGTTTTAAATATTCTAAAACTTGCCTACTTGAATAATATGAATTCAATCATTCGAATGGTTTCAAGCAGCTTTACAAGATTCCCTTTCTAGTCCCAACTCTTTCATTTAATTAACTCATTTATATTGTTAGCCTGTAACAATTTGTTTTAAATATTCTAAAACTTGCCTACTTTAAAAATATGAATTCAATCATTTGAATGGTTTCATGCAGCTTTACAAGATTCTCTTACTAACGCCAGTTCTTTCATTTAAATAACCCATTTATATCTTTAGCCTGACCAATTTGTTTCAAATATTCTAAAACTTGCCTACTTGAATAATATGAATTCAATCATTTGAATGGTTTCATGCAGCTTTACAAGATTCTCTTTCTAGTCCCAACTCTTTCATTTAATTAACCTATTTATATCATTAGCCTGTAACAATTTGTTTTTAATATTCTAAAACTTGCCTACTTGAATAATAGGAATTCAATCATTTGAATGGTTTCATCCAGCTTTACAAGATTCTCTTTCTTGTCCCACCTTTTTCATTTAATTAACTTATTTATATCTTTAGCCTGTAACAATTTGTTTTAAATATTCTAAAACTTGCCTACTTTAATAATATGAATTCAATCATTTGAATGGTTTCATGCAGCTTTACAATATTCTCTTTCTAGTCCCAACTCTTACATTTTATTAACTGCTTTATATCTTTCGCCTGTAACAATTTGTTTTAAATATTCTAAAACTTGCCTACTTGAATAATATGAATTCAATCATTTGAATGGTTTCATGCAGCTTTACAAGATTCTCTTACTAATGCCAGTTATTTATTTTAATTAACCCTTTTATATCTTTAGCCTCTAATAATTTTTTTTAAATATTCTAAAACTTGCCTACTTGAATAATATGAATTCGAGTAATTGAATGGTTTCATGCAGCTTTACAATATTCTCTTTCTAGTCCCAACTCTTTCATTTAATTAACCAATTTATATCTTTAGCCTCTAACAATTTGTTTTAAATATTCTAAAACTTGCCTATTTGAATAATATGAATTCAATCATTTGACTGGTTTCATGCAGCTTTACAAGATTCTCTTTCTAGTCCCAACTCTTACATTTCATTAACATTTTTTTATCTTTAGCCTGTAAATATTTGTTTTAAATATACTAAAACTTGCCTACTTGAATAATATGAATTCAATCATTTGACTGGTTACATGCAGCTTCACAAGATTCTCTTTCTAGTCCCAACTCTTTCATTTAATTAACTCATTTATATCGTTAGCTTGTAACAATTTGTTTTAAATATTCTAAAACTTGCCTACATGAATAATATGAATTCAATCATTTGAATGGTTTCATGCAGCTTTACAAGATTCTCATTCTAGTCTCAACACTTTCATTTAATTACCCTATTTATATCATTAGCCTCTAACAATTTGTTTTAAATATTCTAAAACTTACCTACTTGAATAATATGAATTCAATCATTTGAATGGTTTCATGCAGCTTTACAAGATTCTCTTTCTAGTACCAACTCTTTCATTTAATTAACCAATTTATATCTTTCGCCTGTAACAATTTGTTTTAAATATTCTAAAACTTGCCTACTTGAATAATATGAATTCAATCATTTGAATGGTTTCATGCACCTTTACAAGATTATTTTGCTAGGCCCAACTCTTTCAATAATTTAACTTATTTATATCTTTAGCCTGTAACAATTTGTTTTAAATATTTTAAAACTTGCCTACTTGAATAATATGAATTCAATCATTTGAATGGTTTCATGCACCTTTACAAGATTATTTTTCTAGTCCCAACTCTTTGATTTATTTAACTTATTTATATCTTTAGCCTGTAACAATTTGTTTTAAATATTCTACAACTTGCCTACATGAATAATATGAATTCAATCATTAGAATGGTTTCATGCAGCTTTAAAAGATTCCCTTTCTAGTCCCAACGCTTTAATTTAATTAACTTATTTATATCTTTAGCCTGTAACAATTTGTTTTAAATATTCTAAAACTTGCCTACTTTAATAATATGAATTCAATCATTTGAATGGTTTCATGCAGCGTTACACGATTCTCTTTCTAGTCCCAACTCTTTCATTTAATTAACCTATTCATATCATTAGCCTGTAACAATTTGTTTTAAATATTCTAAAACTTGCCTACATGAATAATATGAATTCAATCATTTGACTGGTTTCATGCAGCTTTACAAGATTCTCTTTCTAGTCCCAACTCTTACATTTCATTAACATTTTTTTATCTTTAGCCTGTAAATATTTGTTTTAAATATACTAAAACTTGCCTACTTGAATAATATGAATTCAATCATTTGACTGGTTACATGCAGCTTCACAAGATTCTCTTTCTAGTCCCAACTCTTTCATTTAATTAACTCATTTATATCGTTAGCTTGTAACAATTTGTTTTAAATATTCTAAAACTTGCCTACATGAATAATATGAATTCAATCATTTGAATGGTTTCATGCAGCTTTACAAGATTCTCATTCTAGTCTCAACACTTTCATTTAATTACCCTATTTATATCATTAGCCTCTAACAATTTGTTTTAAATATTCTAAAACTTACCTACTTGAATAATATGAATTCAATCATTTGAATGGTTTCATGCAGCTTTACAAGATTCTCTTTCTAGTACCAACTCTTTCATTTAATTAACCAATTTATATCTTTCGCCTGTAACAATTTGTTTTAAATATTCTAAAACTTGCCTACTTGAATAATATGAATTCAATCATTTGAATGGTTTCATGCACCTTTACAAGATTATTTTGCTAGGCCCAACTCTTTCAATAATTTAACTTATTTATATCTTTAGCCTGTAACAATTTGTTTTAAATATTTTAAAACTTGCCTACTTGAATAATATGAATTCAATCATTTGAATGGTTTCATGCACCTTTACAAGATTATTTTTCTAGTCCCAACTCTTTGATTTATTTAACTTATTTATATCTTTAGCCTGTAACAATTTGTTTTAAATATTCTACAACTTGCCTACATGAATAATATGAATTCAATCATTAGAATGGTTTCATGCAGCTTTAAAAGATTCCCTTTCTAGTCCCAACGCTTTAATTTAATTAACTTATTTATATCTTTAGCCTGTAACAATTTGTTTTAAATATTCTAAAACTTGCCTACTTTAATAATATGAATTCAATCATTTGAATGGTTTCATGCAGCGTTACACGATTCTCTTTCTAGTCCCAACTCTTTCATTTAATTAACCTATTCATATCATTAGCCTGTAACAATTTGTTTTAAATATTCTAAAACTTGCCTACATGAATAATATGAATTCAATCATTTGAATGGTTTCATGCAGCTTTACAAGATTCTCATTCTAGTCCCAACACTTTCATTTAATTACCCTATTTATATCATTAGCCTCTAACAATTTGTTTTAAATATTCTAAAACTTACCTACTTGAATAATATGAATTCAATCATTTGAATGGTTTCATTCAGCTTTACAAGATTCTCTTTCTAGTCCCAACTCTTTCATTTAATTAACTTATTTATATCTTTAGCCTGTAACAATTTGTTTTAAATATTCTAAAACTTGCCTACTTGAATAATATGAATTCAATCATTCGAATGGTTTCAAGCAGCTTTACAAGATTCTCTTTCTAGTCCCAACTCTTTCATTTAATTAACCAATTTATATCTTTAGCCTGTAAAAATTTGTTTTAAATATTCTAAAACTTGCCTACTTGAATAATATGAATTCAATCATTTGACTGGTTTCATGCAACTTTACAAGATTTTCTTTCTAGTCCCAACTCTTTCATTTCATTAACATATTTATATCTTTAGCCTGTAACTATTTGTTTTAAATATTCTAAAACTTGCCTACGTGAATAATATGAATTCAATCATTTGACTGGTTACATGCAGCTTCACAAGATTCTCTTTCTAGTCCCAACTCTTTCATTTAATTAACTCATTTATATCGTTAGCCTGTAACAATTTGTTTTAAATATTCTAAAACTTGCCTACTTTAATAATATGAATTCAATCATTTGAATGGTTTCATGCAGCTTTACAAGATTCTCTTACTAACGCCAGTTCTTTCATTTAAATAACCCATTTATATCTTTAGCCTGAACAATTTGTTTCAAATATTCTAAAACTTGCCTACTTGAATAATATGAATTCAATCATTTGAATGGTTTCATGCAGCTTTACAAGATTCTCTTTCTAGTCCCAACTCTTTCATTTAATTAACCTATTTATATCATTAGCCTGTAACAATTTGTTTTTAATATTCTAAAACTTGCCTACTTGAATAATATGAATTCAATCATTTGAATGGTTTCATGCAGCGTTACACGATTCTCTTTCTAGTCCCAACTCTTTCATTTAATTAACTTATTTATATCTTTAGCCTGTAACAATTTGTTTTAAATATTCTAAAACTTGCCTACTTGAATAATATGAATTCAATCATTCGAATGGTTTCAAGCAGCTTTACAAGATTCTCTTTCTAGTCCCAACTCTTTCATTTAATTAACCAATTTATATCTTTAGCCTGTAAAAATTTGTTTTAAATATTCTAAAACTTGCCTACTTGAATAATATGAATTCAATCATTTGACTGGTTTCATGCAACTTTACAAGATTTTCTTTCTAGTCCCAACTCTTTCATTTCATTAACCTATTTATATCATTAGCCTCTAACAATTTGTTTTAAATATTCTAAAACTTACCTACTTGAATAATATGAATTCAATCATTTGAATGGTTTCATGCAGCTTTACAAGATTCTCTTTCTAGTCCCAACTCTTTCATTTAATTAACTCATTTATATCTTTAGCCTGTAACAATTTGTTTTAAATATTCTAAAACTTGCCTACTTGGATAATATGAATTCAATCATTTGAATGGTTTCATGCAGCTTTACAAGATTCTCTTACTAACGCCAGTTCTTTCATTTAAATAACCCATTTATATCTTTAGCCTGAACAATTTGTTTCAAATATTCTAAAACTTGCCTACTTGAATAATATGAATTCAATCATTTGAATGGTTTCATGCAGCTTTACAAGATTCTCTTTCTAGTCCCAACTCTTTCATTTAATTAACCTATTTATATCATTAGCCTGTAACAATTTGTTTTTAATATTCTAAAACTTGCCTACTTGAATAATATGAATTCAATCATTTGAATGGTTTCATCCAGCTTTACAAGATTCTCTTTCTTGTCCCACCTTTTTCATTTAATTAACTTATTTATATCTTTAGCCTGTAACAATTTGTTTTAAATATTCTAAAACTTGCCTACTTTAATAATATGAATTCAATCATTTGAATGGTTTCATGCAGCTTTACAATATTCTCTTTCTAGTCCCAACTCTTTCATTTAATTAACTTATTTATAACTTTAGCCTGTAACAATTTGTTTTAAATATTATAAAACTTGCCTACTTTAATAATATGAATTCAATCATTTGAATGGTTTCATGCAGCTTTAAAAGATTCTCTTTCTAGTCCCAACTCTTTCATTTAATTAACCAATTTCTATCTTTAGCCTGTAAAAATTTGTTTTAAATATTCTAAAACTTGCCTACTTGAATAATATGAATTCAATCATTTGACTGGTTTCATGCACCTTTACAAGATTCTCTTTCTAGTCCCAACTCTTTCATTTCATTAACATATTTATATCTTTAGCCTGTAACTATTTGTTTTAAATATTCTAAAACTTGCCTACTTTAATAATATGAATTCAATCATATGAATGGTTTCATGCAGCTTTAAAAGATTCTCTTTCTAGTCCCAACTCTTTCATTTAATTAACCTATTTATATCATTAGCCTCTAACAATTTGTTTTAAATATTCTAAAACTTACCTACTTGAATAATATGAATTCAATCATTTCAATGGTTTCATGCAGCTTTACAAGATTCTCATTCTAGTCCCAACACTTTCATTTCATTAACCTATTTATATCATTAGCCTCTAACAATTTGTTTTAAATATTCTAAAACTTACCTACTTGAATAATATGAATTCAATCATTTGAATGGTTTCATGCAGCTTTACAAGATTCTCTTTCTAGTCCCAACTCTTTCATTTAATTAACTCATTTATATCTTTAGCCTGTAACAATTTGTTTTAAATATTCTAAAACTTGCCTACTTGGATAATATGAATTCAATCATTAGAATGGTTTCATGCAGCTTTACAAGATTCTCTTTCTAGTCCCAACTCTTTCATTTAATTAACCAATTTATATCTTTAGCCTCTAACAATTTGTTTTAAATATTCTAAAACTTGCCTATTTGAATAATATGAATTCAATCATTTGACTGGTTTCATGCAGCTTTACAAGATTCTCTTTCTAGTCCCAACTCTTACATTTCATTAACATTTTTATATCTTTAGCCTGTAAATATTTGTTTTAAATATACTAAAACTTGCCTACTTGAATAATATGAATTCAATCATTTGACTGGTTACATGCAGCTTCACAAGATTCTCTTTCTAGTCCCAACTCTTTCATTTAATTAACTCATTTATATCGTTAGCTTGTAACAATTTGTTTTAAATATTCTAAAACTTGCCTACATGAATAATATGAATTCAATCATTTGAATGGTTTCATGCAGCTTTACAAGATTCTCATTCTAGTCTCAACACTTTCATTTAATTACCCTATTTATATCATTAGCCTCTAACAATTTGTTTTAAATATTCTAAAACTTACCTACTTGAATAATATGAATTCAATCATTTGAATGGTTTCATGCAGCTTTACAAGATTCTCTTTCTAGTACCAACTCTTTCATTTAATTAACCAATTTATATCTTTCGCCTGTAACAATTTGTTTTAAATATTCTAAAACTTGCCTACTTGAATAATATGAATTCAATCATTTGAATGGTTTCATGCACCTTTACAAGATTATTTTTCTAGTCCCAACTCTTTGATTTATTTAACTTATTTATATCTTTAGCCTGTAACAATTTGTTTTAAATATTCTACAACTTGCCTACATGAATAATATGAATTCAATCATTAGAATGGTTTCATGCAGCTTTAAAAGATTCCCTTTCTAGTCCCAACGCTTTAATTTAATTAACTTATTTATATCTTTAGCCTGTAACAATTTGTTTTAAATATTCTAAAACTTGCCTACTTTAATAATATGAATTCAATCATTTGAATGGGTTCATGCAGCTTTACAAGATTCTCATTCTAGTCCCAACACTTTCATTTAATTACCCTATTTATATCATTAGCCTGTAACAATTTGTTTTAAATATTCTAAAACTTACCTACTTGAATAATATGAATTCAATCATTTGAATGGTTTCATTCAGCTTTACAAGATTCTCTTTCTAGTCCCAACTCTTTCATTTAATTAACTTATTTATATCTTTAGCCTGTACCAATTTGTTTTAAATATTCTAAAACTTGCCTACTTGAATAAAATGAATTCAATCATTCGAATGGTTTCAAGCAGCTTTACAAGATTCTCTTTCTAGTCCCAACTCTTTCATTTAATTAACCAATTTATATCTTTAGCCTGTAAAAATTTGTTTTAAATATTCTAAAACTTGCCTACTTGAATAATATGAATTCAATCATTTGACTGGTTTCATGCAACTTTACAAGATTTTCTTTCTAGTCCCAACTCTTTCATTTCATTAACATATTTATATCTTTAGCCTGTAACTATTTGTTTTAAATATTCTAAAACTTGCCTATGTGAATAATATGAATTCAATCATTTGACTGGTTACATGCAGCTTCACAAGATTCTCTTTCTAGTCCCAACTCTTTCATTTAATTAACTCATTTATATCGTTAGCCTGTAACAATTTGTTTTAAATATTCTAAAACTTGCCTACTTTAATAATATGAATTCAATCATTTGAATGGTTTCATGCAGCTTTACAAGATTCTCTTACTAACGCCAGTTCTTTCATTTAAATAACCCATTTATATCTTTAGCCTGAACAATTTGTTTCAAATATTCTAAAACTTGCCTACTTGAATAATATGAATTCAATCATTTGAATGGTTTCATGCAGCTTTACAAGATTCTCTTTCTAGTCCCAACTCTTTCATTTAATTAACCTATTTATATCATTAGCCTGTAACAATTTGTTTTTAATATTCTAAAACTTGCCTACTTGAATAATATGAATTCAATCATTTGAATAGTTTCATCCAGCTTTACAAGATTCTCTTTCTTGTCCCACCTTTTTCATTTAATTAACTTATTTATATCTTTAGCCTGTAACAATTTGTTTTAAATATTCTAAAACTTGCCTACTTGAATAATATGAATTCAATCATTTGAATGGTTTCATGCACCTTTAAAAGATTATTTTTCTAGGCCCAACTCTTTCAATTAATTAACTTATTTATATCTTTAGCCTGTAACAATTTGTTTTAAATATTCTAAAACTTGCCTACTTGAATAATATGAATTCAATCAGTTGACTGGTTACATGCAACTTTACAAGATTCTCGTTCTAGTCCCAATTCTTTCATTTAATTAACCCATTAATATCGTTAGCCTGTAACAATTTGTTTTAAATATTCTAAAACTTGCCTATTTGAATAATATGAATTCAATCATTTGACTGGTTTCATGCAGCTTTACAAGATTCTCTTACTAATGCCAGTTATTTATTTTAATTAACCCTTTTATATCTTTAGCCTCTAATAATTTGTTTTAAATATTCTAAAACTTGCCTACTTGAATAATATGAATTCGAGTAATTGAATGGTTTCATGCAGCTTTACAAGATTCTCCTTCTAGTCGTAACTCTTTCATTTAATTAACTTATTTATAACTTTAGCCTGTAACAATTTGTTTTAAATATTATAAAACTTGCCTACTTTAATAATATGAATTCAATCATTTGAATGGTTTCATGCAGCTTTAAAAGATTCTCTTTCTAGTCCCAACTCTTTCATTTAATTAACCAATTTCTATCTTTAGCCTGTAAAAATTTGTTTTAAATATTCTACAACTTGCCTACTTGAATAATATGAATTCAATCATTTGACTGGTTTCATGCACCTTTACAAGATTGTCTTTCTAGTCCTAACTCTTTCATTTCATTAACATATTTATATCTTTAGCCTGTAACTATTTGTTTTAAATATTCTAAAACTTGCCTACTTTAATAATATGAATTCAATCATTTGAATGGTTTCATGCAGCTTTAAAAGATTCTCTTTCTAGTCCCAACTCTTTCATTTAATTAACCTATTTATATCATTAGCCTCTAACAATATGTTTTAAATATTCTAAAACTTACCTACTTGAATAATATGAATTCAATCATTTCAATGGTTTCATGCAGCTTTACAAGATTCTCATTCTAGTCCCAACACTTTCATTTCATTAACCTATTTATATCATTAGCCTCTAACAATTTGTTTTAAATATTCTAAAACTTGCCTACTTGGATAATATGAATTCAATCATTAGAATGGTTTCATGCAGCTTTACAAGATTCTCTTTCTAGTCCCAACTCTTTCATTTAATTAACCAATTTATATCTTTAGCCTGTAACAATTTGTTTTAAATATTCTAAAACTTGCCTACTTTAATAATATGAATTCAATCATTTGAATGGTTTCATGCAGCTTTACAATATTCTCTTTCTAGTCCCAACTCTTTCATTTAATTAACTTATTTATAACTTTAGCCTGTAACAATTTGTTTTAAATATTATAAAACTTGCCTACTTTAATAATATGAATTCAATCATTTGAATGGTTTCATGCAGCTTTAAAAGATTCTCTTTCTAGTCCCAACTCTTTCATTTAATTAACCAATTTCTATCTTTAGCCTGTAAAAATTTGTTTTAAATATTCTAAAACTTGCCTACTTGAATAATATGAATTCAATCATTTGACTGGTTTCATGCACCTTTACAAGATTCTCTTTCTAGTCCCAACTCTTTCATTTCATTAACATATTTATATCTTTAGCCTGTAACTATTTGTTTTAAATATTCTAAAACTTGCCTACTTTAATAATATGAATTCAATCATATGAATGGTTTCATGCAGCTTTAAAAGATTCTCTTTCTAGTCCCAACTCTTTCATTTAATTAACCTATTTATATCATTAGCCTCTAACAATTTGTTTTAAATATTCTAAAACTTACCTACTTGAATAATATGAATTCAATCATTTCAATGGTTTCATGCAGCTTTACAAGATTCTCATTCTAGTCCCAACACTTTCATTTCATTAACCTATTTATATCATTAGCCTCTAACAATTTGTTTTAAATATTCTAAAACTTACCTACTTGAATAATATGAATTCAATCATTTGAATGGTTTCATGCAGCTTTACAAGATTCTCTTTCTAGTCCCAACTCTTTCATTTAATTAACTCATTTATATCTTTAGCCTGTAACAATTTGTTTTAAATATTCTAAAACTTGCCTACTTGGATAATATGAATTCAATCATTTGAATGGTTTCATGCAGCTTTACAAGATTCTCTTACTAACGCCAGTTCTTTCATTTAAATAACCCATTTATATCTTTAGCCTGAACAATTTGTTTCAAATATTCTAAAACTTGCCTACTTGAATAATATGAATTCAATCATTTGAATGGTTTCATGCAGCTTTACAAGATTCTCTTTCTAGTCCCAACTCTTTCATTTAATTAACCTATTTATATCATTAGCCTGTAACAATTTGTTTTTAATATTCTAAAACTTGCCTACTTGAATAATATGAATTCAATCATTTGAATGGTTTCATCCAGCTTTACAAGATTCTCTTTCTTGTCCCAACTCTTTCAATTAATTAACTTATTTATATCTTTAGCCTGTAACAATTTGTTTTAAATATTGTAAAACTTGCCTACTCTTATAATATGAATTCAATCATTTGAATGGTTTCATGCAGCTTTACAAGATTCCCTTTCTAGTCCCAACTCTTTCATTTTATTAACTTATTTATATCTTTAGCCTGTAACAATTTGTTTTAAATATTCTAAAACTTGCCTACTTTAATAATATGAATTCAATCATTTGAATGGTTTCATGCAGCGTTACACGATTCTCTTTCTAGTCCCAACTCTTTCATTTAATTAACCTATTCATATCATTAGCCTGTAACAATT
This sequence comes from Lycorma delicatula, assembly GCF_047948215.1. Taxonomy (NCBI): domain Eukaryota; kingdom Metazoa; phylum Arthropoda; class Insecta; order Hemiptera; family Fulgoridae; genus Lycorma; species Lycorma delicatula. The sequence goes on from NC_134457.1 coordinate 122,266,364, forward strand.
TGTTTTAAATATTCTAAAACTTGCCTACATGAATAATATGAATTCAATCATTTGAATGGTTTCATGCAGCTTTACAAGATTCTCATTCTAGTCCCAACACTTTCATTTAATTACCCTATTTATATCATTAGCCTCTAACAATTTGTTTTAAATATTCTAAAACTTACCTACTTGAATAATATGAATTCAATCATTTGAATGGTTTCATTCAGCTTTTCAAGATTCTCTTTCTAGTCCCAACTCTTTCATTTAATTAACTTATTTATATCTTTAGCCTGTAACAATTTGTTTTAAATATTCTAAAACTTGCCTACTTGAATAATATGAATTCAATCATTCGAATGGTTTCAAGCAGCTTTACAAGATTCCCTTTCTAGTCCCAACTCTTTCATTTAATTAACTCATTTATATCGTTAGCCTGTAACAATTTGTTTTAAATATTCTAAAACTTGCCTACTTTAAAAATATGAATTCAATCATTTGAATGGTTTCATGCAGCTTTACAAGATTCTCTTACTAACGCCAGTTCTTTCATTTAAATAACCCATTTATATCTTTAGCCTGAACAATTTGTTTCAAATATTCTAAAACTTGCCTACTTGAATAATATGAATTCAATCATTTGAATGGTTTCATGCAGCTTTACAAGATTCTCTTTCTAGTCCCAACTCTTTCATTTAATTAACCTATTTATATCATTAGCCTGTAACAATTTGTTTTTAATATTCTAAAACTTGCCTACTTGAATAATATGAATTCAATCATTTGAATGGTTTCATCCAGCTTTACAAGATTCTCTTTCTTGTCCCACCTTTTTCATTTAATTAACTTATTTATATCTTTAGCCTGTAACAATTTGTTTTAAATATTCTAAAACTTGCCTACTTTAATAATATGAATTCAATCATTTGAATGGTTTCATGCAGCTTTACAATATTCTCTTTCTAGTCCCAACTCTTACATTTTATTAACTGCTTTATATCTTTCGCCTGTAACAATTTGTTTTAAATATTCTAAAACTTGCCTACTTGAATAATATGAATTCGAGTAATTGAATGGTTTCATGCAGCTTTACAAGATTCTCCTTCTAGTCGTAACTCTTTCATTTAATTAACCAATTTCTATCTTTAGCCTGTAAAAATTTGTTTTAAATATTCTAAAACTTGCCTACTTGAATAATATGAATTCAATCATTTGACTGGTTTCATGCACCTTTACAAGATTGTCTTTCTAGTCCTAACTCTTTCATTTCATTAACATATTTATATCTTTAGCCTGTAACTATTTGTTTTAAATATTCTAAAACTTGCCTACTTTAATGATATGAATTCAATCATTTGAATGGTTTCATGCAGCTTTAAAAGATTCTCTTTCTAGTCCCAACTCTTTCATTTAATTAACCTATTTATATCATTAGCCTCTAACAATATGTTTTAAATATTCTAAAACTTACCTACTTGAATAATATGAATTCAATCATTTCAATGGTTTCATGCAGCTTTACAAGATTCTCATTCTAGTCCCAACACCTTCATTTCATTAACCTATTTATATCATTAGCCTCTAACAATTTGTTTTAAATATTCTAAAACTTACCTACTTGAATAATATGAATTCAATCATTTGAATGGTTTCATGCAGCTTTACAAGATTCTCTTTCTAGTCCCAACTCTTTCATTTAATTAACTCATTTATATCTTTAGCCTGTAACAATTTGTTTTAAATATTCTAAAACTTGCCTACTTGGATAATATGAATTCAATCATTTGAATGGTTTCATGCAGCTTTACAAGATTCTCTTACTAACGCCAGTTCTTTCATTTAAATAACCCATTTATATCTTTAGCCTGAACAATTTGTTTCAAATATTCTAAAACTTGCCTACTTGAATAATATGAATTCAATCATTTGAATGGTTTCATGCAGCTTTACAAGATTCTCTTTCTAGTCCCAACTCTTTCATTTAATTAACCTATTTATATCATTAGCCTGTAACAATTTGTTTTTAATATTCTAAAACTTGCCTACTTGAATAATATGAATTCAATCATTTGAATGGTTTCATCCAGCTTTACAAGATTCTCTTTCTTGTCCCACCTTTTTCATTTAATTAACTTATTATATCTTTAGCCTGTAACAATTTGTTTTAAATATTCTAAAACTTGCCTACTTTAATAATATGAATTCAATCATTTGAATGGTTTCATGCAGCTTTACAATATTCTCTTTCTAGTCCCAACTCTTTCATTTAATTAACTTATTTATAACTTTAGCCTGTAACAATTTGTTTTAAATATTATAAAACTTGCCTACTTTAATAATATGAATTCAATCATTTGAATGGTTTCATGCAGCTTTAAAAGATTCTCTTTCTAGTCCCAACTCTTTCATTTAATTAACCAATTTCTATCTTTAGCCTGTAAAAATTTGTTTTAAATATTCTAAAACTTGCCTACTTGAATAATATGAATTCAATCATTTGACTGGTTTCATGCACCTTTACAAGATTCTCTTTCTAGTCCCAACTCTTTCATTTCATTAACATATTTATATCTTTAGCCTGTAACTATTTGTTTTAAATATTCTAAAACTTGCCTACTTTAATAATATGAATTCAATCATATGAATGGTTTCATGCAGCTTTAAAAGATTCTCTTTCTAGTCCCAACTCTTTCATTTAATTAACCTATTTATATCATTAGCCTCTAACAATTTGTTTTAAATATTCTAAAACTTACCTACTTGAATAATATGAATTCAATCATTTCAATGGTTTCATGCAGCTTTACAAGATTCTCATTCTAGTCCCAACACTTTCATTTCATTAACCTATTTATATCATTAGCCTCTAACAATTTGTTTTAAATATTCTAAAACTTACCTACTTGAATAATATGAATTCAATCATTTGAATGGTTTCATGCAGCTTTACAAGATTCTCTTTCTAGTCCCAACTCTTTCATTTAATTAACTCATTTATATCTTTAGCCTGTAACAATTTGTTTTAAATATTCTAAAACTTGCCTACTTGGATAATATGAATTCAATCATTAGAATGGTTTCATGCAGCTTTACAAGATTCTCTTTCTAGTCCCAACTCTTTCATTTAATTAACCAATTTATATCTTTAGCCTCTAACAATTTGTTTTAAATATTCTAAAACTTGCCTATTTGAATAATATGAATTCAATCATTTGACTGGTTTCATGCAGCTTTACAAGATTCTCTTTCTAGTCCCAACTCTTACATTTCATTAACATTTTTATATCTTTAGCCTGTAAATATTTGTTTTAAATATACTAAAACTTGCCTACTTGAATAATATGAATTCAATCATTTGACTGGTTACATGCAGCTTCACAAGATTCTCTTTCTAGTCCCAACTCTTTCATTTAATTAACTCATTTATATCGTTAGCTTGTAACAATTTGTTTTAAATATTCTAAAACTTGCCTACATGAATAATATGAATTCAATCATTTGAATGGTTTCATGCAGCTTTACAAGATTCTCATTCTAGTCTCAACACTTTCATTTAATTACCCTATTTATATCATTAGCCTCTAACAATTTGTTTTAAATATTCTAAAACTTACCTACTTGAATAATATGAATTCAATCATTTGAATGGTTTCATGCAGCTTTACAAGATTCTCTTTCTAGTACCAACTCTTTCATTTAATTAACCAATTTATATCTTTCGCCTGTAACAATTTGTTTTAAATATTCTAAAACTTGCCTACTTGAATAATATGAATTCAATCATTTGAATGGTTTCATGCACCTTTACAAGATTATTTTGCTAGGCCCAACTCTTTCAATAATTTAACTTATTTATATCTTTAGCCTGTAACAATTTGTTTTAAATATTCTAAAACTTGCCTACTTGAATAATATGAATTCAATCATTTGAATGGTTTCATGCACCTTTACAAGATTATTTTTCTTGTCCCAACTCTTTGATTTATTTAACTTATTTATATCGTTAGCCTGTAACAATTTGTTTTAAATATTCTACAACTTGCCTACATGAATAATATGAATTCAATCATTAGAATGGTTTCATGCAGCTTTAAAAGATTCCCTTTCTAGTCCCAACGCTTTAATTTAATTAACTTATTTATATCTTTAGCCTGTAACAATTTGTTTTAAATATTCTAAAACTTGCCTACTTTAATAATATGAATTCAATCATTTGAATGGTTTCATGCAGCGTTACACGATTCTCTTTCTAGTCCCAACTCTTTCATTTAATTAACCTATTCATATCATTAGCCTGTAACAATTTGTTTTAAATATTCTAAAACTTGCCTACATGAATAATATGAATTCAATCATTTGAATGGTTTCATGCAGCTTTACAAGATTCTCATTCTAGTCCCAACACTTTCATTTAATTACCCTATTTATATCATTAGCCTCTAACAATTTGTTTTAAATATTCTAAAACTTACCTACTTGAATAATATGAATTCAATCATTTGAATGGTTTCATTCAGCTTTACAAGATTCTCTTTCTAGTCCCAACTCTTTCATTTAATTAACTTATTTATATCTTTAGCCTGTAACAATTTGTTTTAAATATTCTAAAACTTGCCTACTTGAATAATATGAATTCAATCATTCGAATGGTTTCAAGCAGCTTTACAAGATTCTCTTTCTAGTCCCAACTCTTTCATTTAATTAACCAATTTATATCTTTAGCCTGTAAAAATTTGTTTTAAATATTCTAAAACTTGCCTACTTGAATAATATGAATTCAATCATTTGACTGGTTTCATGCAACTTTACAAGATTTTCTTTCTAGTCCCAACTCTTTCATTTCATTAACATATTTATATCTTTAGCCTGTAACTATTTGTTTAAAATATTCTAAAACTTGCCTACGTGAATAATATGAATTCAATCATTTGACTGGTTACATGCAGCTTCACAAGATTCTCTTTCTAGTCCCAACTCTTTCATTTAATTAACTCATTTATATCGTTAGCCTGTAACAATTTGTTTTAAATATTCTAAAACTTGCCTACTTTAATAATATGAATTCAATCATTTGAATGGTTTCATGCAGCTTTACAAGATTCTCTTACTAACGCCAGTTCTTTCATTTAAATAACCCATTTATATCTTTAGCCTGAACAATTTGTTTCAAATATTCTAAAACTTGCCTACTTGAATAATATGAATTCAATCATTTGAATGGTTTCATGCAGCTTTACAAGATTCTCTTTCTAGTCCCAACTCTTTCATTTAATTAACCTATTTATATCATTAGCCTGTAACAATTTGTTTTTAATATTCTAAAACTTGCCTACTTGAATAATATGAATTCAATCATTTGAATGGTTTCATCCAGCTTTACAAGATTCTCTTTCTTGTCCCACCTTTTTCATTTAATTAACTTATTTATATCTTTAGCCTGTAACAATTTGTTTTAAATATTCTAAAACTTGCCTACTTTAATAATATGAATTCAATCATTTGAATGGTTTCATGCAGCTTTACAATATTCTCTTTCTAGTCCCAACTCTTACATTTTATTAACTGCTTTATATCTTTCGCCTGTAACAATTTGTTTTAAATATTCTAAAACTTGCCTACTTGAATAATATGAATTCAATCATTTGAATGGTTTCATGCACCTTTAAAAGATTATTTTTCTAGGCCCAACTCTTTCAATTAATTAACTTATTTATATCTTTAGCCTGTAACAATTTGTTTTAAATATTCTAAAACTTGCCTACTTGAATAATATGAATTCAATCAGTTGACTGGTTACATGCAACTTTACAAGATTCTCGTTCTAGTCCCAATTCTTTCATTTAATTAACCCATTTATATCGTTAGCCTGTAACAATTTGTTTTAAATATTCTAAAACTTGCCTATTTGAATAATATGAATTCAATCATTTGACTGGTTTCATGCAGCTTTACAAGATTCTCTTACTAATGCCAGTTATTTATTTTAATTAACCCTTTTATATCTTTAGCCTCTAATAATTTGTTTTAAATATTCTAAAACTTGCCTACTTGAATAATATGAATTCGAGTAATTGAATGGTTTCATGCAGCTTTACAAGATTCTCCTTCTAGTCGTAACTCTTTCATTTAATTAACTTATTTATAACTTTAGCCTGTAACAATTTGTTTTAAATATTATAAAACTTGCCTACTTTAATAATATGAATTCAATCATTTGAATGGTTTCATGCAGCTTTAAAAGATTCTCTTTCTAGTCCCAACTCTTTCATTTAATTAACCAATTTCTATCTTTAGCCTGTAAAAATTTGTTTTAAATATTCTACAACTTGCCTACTTGAATAATATGAATTCAATCATTTGACTGGTTTCATGCACCTTTACAAGATTGTCTTTCTAGTCCTAACTCTTTCATTTCATTAACATATTTATATCTTTAGCCTGTAACTATTTGTTTTAAATATTCTAAAACTTGCCTACTTTAATAATATGAATTCAATCATTTGAATGGTTTCATTCAGCTTTAAAAGATTCTCTTTCTAGTCCCAACTCTTTCATTTAATTAACCTATTTATATCATTAGCCTCTAACAATATGTTTTAAATATTCTAAAACTTACCTACTTGAATAATATGAATTCAATCATTTCAATGGTTTCATGCAGCTTTACAAGATTCTCATTCTAGTCCCAACACTTTCATTTCATTAACCTATTTATATCATTAGCCTCTAACAATTTGTTTTAAATATTCTAAAACTTACCTACTTGAATAATATGAATTCAATCATTTGAATGGTTTCATGCAGCTTTACAAGATTCTCTTTCTAGTCCCAACTCTTTCATTTAATTAACTCGATTATATCTTTAGCCTGTAACAATTTGTTTTAAATATTCTAAAACTTGCCTACTTGGATAATATGAATTCAATCATTAGAATGGTTTCATGCAGCTTTACAAGATTCTCTTTCTAGTCCCAACTCTTTCATTTAATTAACCAATTTATATCTTTAGCCTCTAACAATTTGTTTTAAATATTCTAAAACTTGCCTATTTGAATAATATGAATTCAATCATTTGACTGGTTTCATGCAGCTTTACAAGATTCTCTTTCTAGTCCCAACTCTTACATTTCATTAACATTTTTATATCTTTAGCCTGTAAATATTTGTTTTAAATATACTAAAACTTGCCTACTTGAATAATATGAATTCAATCATTTGAATGGTTTCATGCAGCTTTACAAGATTCTCTTTCTAGTCCCAACTCTTTCATTTTATTAACTGATTTATATCTTTCGCCTGTAACAATTTGTTTTAAATATTGTAAAACTTGCCTACTCTTATAATATGAATTCAATCATTTGAATGGTTTCATGCAGCTTTACAAGATTCTCTTTGTAGTCCCAACTCATTCATTTTATTAACTTATTTATATCTTTAGCCTGTAACAATTTGTTTTAAATATTCTAAAACTTGCCTACTTTAATAATATGAATTCAATCATTTGAATGGTTTCATGCAGCGTTACACGATTCTCTTTCTAGTCCCAACTCTTTCATTTAATTAACCTATTCATATCATTAGCCTGTAACAATTTGTTTTAAATATTCTAAAACTTGCCTACATGAATAATGTGAATTCAATCATTTGAATGGTTTCATGCAGCTTTACAAGATTCTCATTCTAGTCTCAACACTTTCATTTAATTACCCTATTTATATCATTAGCCTCTAACAATTTGTTTTAAATATTCTAAAACTTACCTACTTGAATAATATGAATTCAATCATTTGAATGGTTTCATTCAGCTTTACAAGATTCTCTTTCTAGTCCCAACTCTTTCATTTAATTAACTTATTTATATCTTTAGCCTGTAACAATTTGTTTTAAATATTCTAAAACTTGCCTACTTGAATAATATGAATTCAATCATTCGAATGGTTTCAAGCAGCTTTACAAGATTCTCATTCTAGTCCCAACACTTTCATTTAATTACCCTATTTATATCATTAGCCTCTAACAATTTGTTTTAAATATTCTAAAATTTACCTACTTGAATAATATGAATTCAATCATTTGAATGGTTTCATGCAGCTTTACAAGATTCTCTTTCTAGTCCCAACTCTTTCATTTAATTAACCAATTTATATCTTTCGCCTGTAACAATTTGTTTTAAATATTCTAAAACTTGCCTACTTGAATAATATGAATTCAATCATTTGAATGGTTTCATGCACCTTTAAAAGATTATTTTTTTAGGCCCAACTCTTTCATTTTATTAACTGATTTATATCTTTAGCCTGTAACAATTTGTTTTAAATATTCTAAAACTTGCCTACTTGAATAATATGAATTCAATCATTTGAATGGTTTCATGCACCTTTACAAGATTATTTTGCTAGGCCCAACTCTTTCAATAATTTAACTTATTTATATCTTTAGCCTGTAACAATTTGTTTTAAATATTCTAAAACTTGCCTACTTGAATAATATGAATTCAATCATTTGAATGGTTTCATTCAGCTTTTCAAGATTCTCTTTCTAGTCCCAACTCTTTCATTTCATTAACATATTTATATCTTTAGCCTGTAACTATTTGTTTTAAATATTCTAAAACTTGCCTACTTTAATAATATGAATTCAATCATTTGAATGGTTTCATGCAGCTTTAAAAGATTCTCTTTCTAGTCCCAACTCTTTCATTTAATTAACCTATTTATATCATTAGCCTCTAACAATATGTTTTAAATATTCTAAAACTTACCTACTTGAATAATATGAATTCAATCATTTCAATGGTTTCATGCAGCTTTACAAGATTCTCATTCTAGTCCCAACACTTTCATTTCATTAACCTATTTATATCATTAGCCTCTAACAATTTGTTTTAAATATTCTAAAACTTACCTACTTGAATAATATGAATTCAATCATTTGAATGGTTTCATGCAGCTTTACAAGATTCTCTTTCTAGTCCCAACTCTTTCATTTAATTAACTCATTTATATCTTTAGCCTGTAACAATTTGTTTTAAATATTCTAAAACTTGCCTACTTGGATAATATGAATTCAATCATTAGAATGGTTTCATGCAGCTTTACAAGATTCTCTTTCTAGTCCCAACTCTTTCATTTAATTAACCAATTTATATCTTTAGCCTCTAACAATTTGTTTTAAATATTCTAAAACTTCCCTATTTGAATAATATGAATTCAATCATTTGACTGGTTTCATGCAGCTTTACAAGATTCTCTTTCTAGTCCCAACTCTTACATTTCATTAACATTTTTATATCTTTAGCCTGTAAATATTTGTTTTAAATATACTAAAACTTGCCTACTTGAATAATATGAATTCAATCATTTGACTGGTTACATGCAGCTTCACAAGATTCTCTTTCTAGTCCCAACTCTTTCATTTAATTAACTCATTTATATCGTTAGCCTGTAACAATTCGTTTTAAATATTCTAAAACTTGCCTACTTTAATAATATGAATTCAACCATTTGAATGGTTTCATGCAGCTTTACAAGATTCTCTTACTAACGCCAGTTCTTTCATTTAAATAACCCATTTATATCTTTAGCCTGAACAATTTGTTTTAAATATTCTAAAACTTGCCTACTTGAATAATATGAATTCAATCATTTGAATGGTTTCATGCAGCTTTACAAGATTCTCTTTCTAGTCCCAACTCTTTCATTTAATTAACCTATTAATATCATTAGCCTGTAACAATTTGTTTTTAATATTCTAAAACTTGCCTACTTGAATAATATGAATTCAATCATTTGAATGGTTTCATGCACCTTTACAAGATTATTTTTCTAGGCCCAACTCTTTCAATTAATTAACTTATTTATATCGTTAGCCTGTAACAATTTGTTTTAAATATTCTAAAACTTGCCTACTTGAATAATATGAATTCAATCATTCGAATGGTTTCAAGCAGCTTTACAAGATTCTCATTCTAGTCCCAACACTTTCATTTAATTACCCTATTTATATCATTAGCCTCTAACAATTTGTTTTAAATATTCTAAAACTTACCTACTTGAATAATATGAATTCAATCATTTGAATGGTTTCATGCAGCTTTACAAGATTCTCTTTCTAGTCCCAACTCTTTCATTTAATTAACCAATTTATATCTTTAGCCTGTAAAAATTTGTTTTAAATATTCTAAAACTTGCCTACTTGAATAATATGAATTCAATCATTTGACTGGTTTCATGCAACTTTACAAGATTTTCTTTCTAGTCCCAACTCTTACATTTCATTAACATATTTATATCTTTAGCCTGTAACTATTTGTTTTAAATATTCTAAAACTTGCCTACGTGAATAATATGAATTCAATCATTTGACTGGTTACATGCAGCTTCACAAGATTCTCTTTCTAGTCCCAACTCTTTCATTTAATTAACTCATTTATATCGTTAGCCTGTAACAATTTGTTTTAAATATTCTAAAACTTGCCTACTTTAATAATATGAATTCAATCATTTGAATGGTTTCATGCAGCTTTACAAGATTCTCTTACTAACGCCAGTTCTTTCATTTAATTAACCCATTTATATCTTTAGCCTGAACAATTTGTTTCAAATATTCTAAAACTTGCCTGCTTGAATAATATGAATTCAATCATTTGAATGGTTTCATGCAGCTTTACAAGATTCTCTTTCTAGTCCCAACTCTTTCATTTAATTAACCTATTTATATCATTAGCCTGTAACAATTTGTTTTTAATATTCTAAAACTTGCCTACTTGAATAATATGAATTCAATCATTAGAATGGTTTCATCCAGCTTTACAAGATTCTCTTTCTTGTCCCACCTTTTTCATTTAATTAACTTATTTATATCTTTAGCCTGTAACAATTTGTTTTAAATATTCTAAAACTTGCCTATTTTTATAATATGAATTCAATCATTTGAATGGTTTCATGCAGCTTTACAAGATTCTCTTTCTAGTCCCAACTCTTTCATTTTATTAACTGATTTATATCTTTCGCCTGTAACAATTTGTTTTAAATATTCTAAAACTTGCCTACTTGAATAATATGAATTCAATCATTTGAATGGTTTCATGCACGTTTAAAAGATTATTTTTCTAGGCCCAACTCTTTCAATTAATTAACTTATTTATATCTTTAGCCTGTAACAATTTGTTTTAAATATTGTAAAACTTGCCTACTCTTATAATATGAATTCAATCATTTGAATGGTTTCATGCAGCTTTACAAGATTCTCTTTGTAGTCCCAACTCTTTCATTTTATTAACTTATTTATATCTTTAGCCTGTAACAATTTGTTTTAAATATTCTAAAACTTGCCTACTTGAATAATATGAATTCAATCATTTGAATGGTTTCATGCAGCGTTACACGATTCTCTTTCTAGTCCCAACTCTTTCATTTAATTAACCTATTTATATCATTAGCCTGTAACAATTTGTTTTAAATATTCTAAAACTTGCCTACATGAATAATATGAATTCAATCATTTGAATGGTTTCATGCAGCTTTACAAGATTCTCATTCTAGTCTCAACACTTTCATTTAATTACCCTATTTATATCATTAGCCTCTAACAATTTGTTTTAAATATTCTAAAACTTACCTACTTGAATAATATGAATTCAATCATTTGAATGGTTTCATTCAGCTTTACAAGATTCTCTTTCTAGTCCCAACTCTTTCATTTAATTAACTTATTTATATCTTTAGCCTGTAACAATTTGTTTTAAATATTCTAAAACTTGCCTACTTGAATAATATGAATTCAATCATTCGAATGGTTTCAAGCAGCTTTACAAGATTCTCATTCTAGTCCCAACACTTTCATTTAATTACCCTATTTATATCATTAGCCTCTAACAATTTGTTTTAAATATTCTAAAATTTACCTACTTGAATAATATGAATTCAATCATTTGAATGGTTTCATGCAGCTTTACAAGATTCTCTTTCTAGTCCCAACTCTTTCATTTAATTAACCAATTTATATCTTTCGCCTGTAACAATTTGTTTTAAATATTCTAAAACTTGCCTACTTGAATAATATGAATTCAATCATTTGAATGGTTTCATGCACCTTTAAAAGATTATTTTTTTAGGCCCAACTCTTTCATTTTATTAACTGATTTATATCTTTAGCCTGTAACAATTTGTTTTAAATATTCTAAAACTTGCCTACTTGAATAATATGAATTCAATCATTTGAATGGTTTCATGCACCTTTACAAGATTATTTTGCTAGGCCCAACTCTTTCAATAATTTAACTTATTTATATCTTTAGCCTGTAACAATTTGTTTTAAATATTCTAAAACTTGCCTACTTGAATAATATGAATTCAATCATTTGAATGGTTTCATTCAGCTTTTCAAGATTCTCTTTCTAGTCCCAACTCTTTCATTTCATTAACATATTTATATCTTTAGCCTGTAACTATTTGTTTTAAATATTCTAAAACTTGCCTACTTTAATAATATGAATTCAATCATTTGAATGGTTTCATGCAGCTTTAAAAGATTCTCTTTCTAGTCCCAACTCTTTCATTTAATTAACCTATTTATATCATTAGCCTCTAACAATATGTTTTAAATATTCTAAAACTTACCTACTTGAATAATATGAATTCAATCATTTCAATGGTTTCATGCAGCTTTACAAGATTCTCATTCTAGTCCCAACACTTTCATTTCATTAACCTATTTATATCATTAGCCTCTAACAATTTGTTTTAAATATTCTAAAACTTACCTACTTGAATAATATGAATTCAATCATTTGAATGGTTTCATGCAGCTTTACAAGATTCTCTTTCTAGTCCCAACTCTTTCATTTAATTAACTCATTTATATCTTTAGCCTGTAACAATTTGTTTTAAATATTCTAAAACTTGCCTACTTGGATAATATGAATTCAATCATTAGAATGGTTTCATGCAGCTTTACAAGATTCTCTTTCTAGTCCCAACTCTTTCATTTAATTAACCAATTTATATCTTTAGCCTCTAACAATTTGTTTTAAATATTCTAAAACTTCCCTATTTGAATAATATGAATTCAATCATTTGACTGGTTTCATGCAGCTTTACAAGATTCTCTTTCTAGTCCCAACTCTTACATTTCATTAACATTTTTATATCTTTAGCCTGTAAATATTTGTTTTAAATATACTAAAACTTGCCTACTTGAATAATATGAATTCAATCATTTGACTGGTTACATGCAGCTTCACAAGATTCTCTTTCTAGTCCCAACTCTTTCATTTAATTAACTCATTTATATCGTTAGCCTGTAACAATTCGTTTTAAATATTCTAAAACTTGCCTACTTTAATAATATGAATTCAACCATTTGAATGGTTTCATGCAGCTTTACAAGATTCTCTTACTAACGCCAGTTCTTTCATTTAAATAACCCATTTATATCTTTAGCCTGAACAATTTGTTTTAAATATTCTAAAACTTGCCTACTTGAATAATATGAATTCAATCATTTGAATGGTTTCATGCAGCTTTACAAGATTCTCTTTCTAGTCCCAACTCTTTCATTTAATTAACCTATTAATATCATTAGCCTGTAACAATTTGTTTTTAATATTCTAAAACTTGCCTACTTGAATAATATGAATTCAATCATTTGAATGGTTTCATGCACCTTTACAAGATTATTTTTCTAGGCCCAACTCTTTCAATTAATTAACTTATTTATATCGTTAGCCTGTAACAATTTGTTTTAAATATTCTAAAACTTGCCTACTTGAATAATATGAATTCAATCATTCGAATGGTTTCAAGCAGCTTTACAAGATTCTCATTCTAGTCCCAACACTTTCATTTAATTACCCTATTTATATCATTAGCCTCTAACAATTTGTTTTAAATATTCTAAAACTTACCTACTTGAATAATATGAATTCAATCATTTGAATGGTTTCATGCAGCTTTACAAGATTCTCTTTCTAGTCCCAACTCTTTCATTTAATTAACCAATTTATATCTTTAGCCTGTAAAAATTTGTTTTAAATATTCTAAAACTTGCCTACTTGAATAATATGAATTCAATCATTTGACTGGTTTCATGCAACTTTACAAGATTTTCTTTCTAGTCCCAACTCTTACATTTCATTAACATATTTATATCTTTAGCCTGTAACTATTTGTTTTAAATATTCTAAAACTTGCCTACGTGAATAATATGAATTCAATCATTTGACTGGTTACATGCAGCTTCACAAGATTCTCTTTCTAGTCCCAACTCTTTCATTTAATTAACTCATTTATATCGTTAGCCTGTAACAATTTGTTTTAAATATTCTAAAACTTGCCTACTTTAATAATATGAATTCAATCATTTGAATGGTTTCATGCAGCTTTACAAGATTCTCTTACTAACGCCAGTTCTTTCATTTAATTAACCCATTTATATCTTTAGCCTGAACAATTTGTTTCAAATATTCTAAAACTTGCCTGCTTGAATAATATGAATTCAATCATTTGAATGGTTTCATGCAGCTTTACAAGATTCTCTTTCTAGTCCCAACTCTTTCATTTAATTAACCTATTTATATCATTAGCCTGTAACAATTTGTTTTTAATATTCTAAAACTTGCCTACTTGAATAATATGAATTCAATCATTAGAATGGTTTCATCCAGCTTTACAAGATTCTCTTTCTTGTCCCACCTTTTTCATTTAATTAACTTATTTATATCTTTAGCCTGTAACAATTTGTTTTAAATATTCTAAAACTTGCCTATTTTTATAATATGAATTCAATCATTTGAATGGTTTCATGCAGCTTTACAAGATTCTCTTTCTAGTCCCAACTCTTTCATTTTATTAACTGATTTATATCTTTCGCCTGTAACAATTTGTTTTAAATATTCTAAAACTTGCCTACTTGAATAATATGAATTCAATCATTTGAATGGTTTCATGCACGTTTAAAAGATTATTTTTCTAGGCCCAACTCTTTCAATTAATTAACTTATTTATATCTTTAGCCTGTAACAATTTGTTTTAAATATTGTAAAACTTGCCTACTCTTATAATATGAATTCAATCATTTGAATGGTTTCATGCAGCTTTACAAGATTCTCTTTGTAGTCCCAACTCTTTCATTTTATTAACTTATTTATATCTTTAGCCTGTAACAATTTGTTTTAAATATTCTAAAACTTGCCTACTTGAATAATATGAATTCAATCATTTGAATGGTTTCATGCAGCGTTACACGATTCTCTTTCTAGTCCCAACTCTTTCATTTAATTAACCTATTTATATCATTAGCCTGTAACAATTTGTTTTAAATATTCTAAAACTTGCCTACATGAATAATATGAATTCAATCATTTGAATGGTTTCATGCAGCTTTACAAGATTCTCATTCTAGTCTCAACACTTTCATTTAATTACCCTATTTATATCATTAGCCTCTAACAATTTGTTTTAAATATTCTAAAACTTACCTACTTGAATAATATGAATTCAATCATTTGAATGGTTTCATTCAGCTTTACAAGATTCTCTTTCTAGTCCCAACTCTTTCATTTAATTAACTTATTTATATCTTTAGCCTGTAACAATTTGTTTTAAATATTCTAAAACTTGCCTACTTGAATAATATGAATTCAATCATTCGAATGGTTTCAAGCAGCTTTACAAGATTCTCATTCTAGTCCCAACACTTTCATTTAATTACCCTATTTATATCATTAGCCTCTAACAATTTGTTTTAAATATTCTAAAACTTACCTACTTGAATAATATGAATTCAATCATTTGAATGGTTTCATGCAGCTTTACAAGATTCTCTTTCTAGTCCCAACTCTTTCATTTAATTAACCAATTTATATCTTTCGCCTGCAACAATTTGTTTTAAATATTCTAAAACTTGCCTACTTGAATAATATGAATTCAATCATTTGAATGGTTTCATGCACCTTTAAAAGATTATTTTTCTAGGCCCAACTCTTTCATTTTATTAACTGATTTATATCTTTAGCCTATAACAATTTGTTTTAAATATTCTAAAACTTGCCTACTTGAATAATATGAATTCAATCATTTGAATGGTTTCATGCACCTTTACAAGATTATTTTGCTAGGCCCAACTCTTTCAATAATTTAACTTATTTATATCTTTAGCCTGTAACAATTTGTTTTAAATATTCTAAAACTTGCCTACTTGAATAATATGAATTCAATCATTTGAATGGTTTCATGCACCTTTACAAGATTATTTTTCTAGTCCCAACTCTTTGATTTATTTAACTTATTTATATCTTTAGCCTGTAACAATTTGTTTTAAATATTCTACAACTTGCCTACATGAATAATATGAATTCAATCATTAGAATGGTTTCATGCAGCTTTAAAAGATTCCCTTTCTAGTCCCAACGCTTTAATTTAATTAACTTATTTATATCTTTAGCCTGTAACAATTTGTTTTAAATATTCTAAAACTTGCCTACATGAATAATATGAATTCAATCATTTGAATGGTTTCATGCAGCGTTACACGATTCTCATTCTAGTCCCAACACTTTCATTTAATTACCCTATTTATATCATTAGCCTCTAACAATATGTTTTAAATATTCTAAAACTTACCTACTTGAATAATATGAATTCAATCATTTGAATGGTTTCATTCAGCTTTACAAGATTCTCTTTCTAGTCCCAACTCTTTCATTTAATTAACTTATTTATATCTTTAGCCTGTAACAATTTGTTTTAAATATTCTAAAACTTGCCTACTTGAATAATATGAATTCAATCATTCGAATGGTTTCAAGCAGCTTTACAAGATTCTCTTTCTAGTCCCAACTCTTTCATTTAATTAACCAATTTATATCTTTAGCCTGTAAAAATTTGTTTTAAATATTCTAAAACTTGCCTACTTGAATAATATGAATTCAATCATCTGACTGGTTTCATGCAACTTTACAAGATTTTCTTTCTAGTCCCAACTCTTTCATTTCATTAACATATTTATATCATTAGCCTGTAACAATTTGTTTTTAATATTCTAAAACTTACCTACTTGAATAATATGAATTCAATCATTTGAATGGTTTCATTCAGCTTTACAAGATTCTCTTTCTAGTCCCAACTCTTTCATTTAATTAACTTATTTATATCTTTAGCCTGTAACAATTTGTTTTAAATATTCTAAAACTTGCCTACTTGAATAATATGAATTCAATCATTCGAATGGTTTCAAGCAGCTTTACAAGATTCTCATTCTAGTCCCAACACTTTCATTTAATTACCCTATTTATATCATTAGCCTCTAACAATTTGTTTTAAATATTCTAAAATTTACCTACTTGAATAATATGAATTCAATCATTTGAATGGTTTCATGCAGCTTTACAAGATTCTCTTTCTAGTCCCAACTCTTTCATTTAATTAACCAATTTATATCTTTCGCCTGTAACAATTTGTTTTAAATATTCTAAAACTTGCCTACTTGAATAATATGAATTCAATCATTTGAATGGTTTCATGCACCTTTAAAAGATTATTTTTTTAGGCCCAACTCTTTCATTTTATTAACTGATTTATATCTTTAGCCTGTAACAATTTGTTTTAAATATTCTAAAACTTGCCTACTTGAATAATATGAATTCAATCATTTGAATGGTTTCATGCACCTTTACAAGATTATTTTGCTAGGCCCAACTCTTTCAATAATTTAACTTATTTATATCTTTAGCCTGTAACAATTTGTTTTAAATATTCTAAAACTTGCCTACTTGAATAATATGAATTCAATCATTTGAATGGTTTCATTCAGCTTTTCAAGATTCTCTTTCTAGTCCCAACTCTTTCATTTCATTAACATATTTATATCTTTAGCCTGTAACTATTTGTTTTAAATATTCTAAAACTTGCCTACTTTAATAATATGAATTCAATCATTTGAATGGTTTCATGCAGCTTTAAAAGATTCTCTTTCTAGTCCCAACTCTTTCATTTAATTAACCTATTTATATCATTAGCCTCTAACAATATGTTTTAAATATTCTAAAACTTACCTACTTGAATAATATGAATTCAATCATTTCAATGGTTTCATGCAGCTTTACAAGATTCTCATTCTAGTCCCAACACTTTCATTTCATTAACCTATTTATATCATTAGCCTCTAACAATTTGTTTTAAATATTCTAAAACTTACCTACTTGAATAATATGAATTCAATCATTTGAATGGTTTCATGCAGCTTTACAAGATTCTCTTTCTAGTCCCAACTCTTTCATTTAATTAACTCATTTATATCTTTAGCCTGTAACAATTTGTTTTAAATATTCTAAAACTTGCCTACTTGGATAATATGAATTCAATCATTAGAATGGTTTCATGCAGCTTTACAAGATTCTCTTTCTAGTCCCAACTCTTTCATTTAATTAACCAATTTATATCTTTAGCCTCTAACAATTTGTTTTAAATATTCTAAAACTTCCCTATTTGAATAATATGAATTCAATCATTTGACTGGTTTCATGCAGCTTTACAAGATTCTCTTTCTAGTCCCAACTCTTACATTTCATTAACATTTTTATATCTTTAGCCTGTAAATATTTGTTTTAAATATACTAAAACTTGCCTACTTGAATAATATGAATTCAATCATTTGACTGGTTACATGCAGCTTCACAAGATTCTCTTTCTAGTCCCAACTCTTTCATTTAATTAACTCATTTATATCGTTAGCCTGTAACAATTCGTTTTAAATATTCTAAAACTTGCCTACTTTAATAATATGAATTCAACCATTTGAATGGTTTCATGCAGCTTTACAAGATTCTCTTACTAACGCCAGTTCTTTCATTTAAATAACCCATTTATATCTTTAGCCTGAACAATTTGTTTTAAATATTCTAAAACTTGCCTACTTGAATAATATGAATTCAATCATTTGAATGGTTTCATGCAGCTTTACAAGATTCTCTTTCTAGTCCCAACTCTTTCATTTAATTAACCTATTAATATCATTAGCCTGTAACAATTTGTTTTTAATATTCTAAAACTTGCCTACTTGAATAATATGAATTCAATCATTTGAATGGTTTCATGCACCTTTACAAGATTATTTTTCTAGGCCCAACTCTTTCAATTAATTAACTTATTTATATCGTTAGCCTGTAACAATTTGTTTTAAATATTCTAAAACTTGCCTACTTGAATAATATGAATTCAATCATTCGAATGGTTTCAAGCAGCTTTACAAGATTCTCATTCTAGTCCCAACACTTTCATTTAATTACCCTATTTATATCATTAGCCTCTAACAATTTGTTTTAAATATTCTAAAACTTACCTACTTGAATAATATGAATTCAATCATTTGAATGGTTTCATGCAGCTTTACAAGATTCTCTTTCTAGTCCCAACTCTTTCATTTAATTAACCAATTTATATCTTTAGCCTGTAAAAATTTGTTTTAAATATTCTAAAACTTGCCTACTTGAATAATATGAATTCAATCATTTGACTGGTTTCATGCAACTTTACAAGATTTTCTTTCTAGTCCCAACTCTTACATTTCATTAACATATTTATATCTTTAGCCTGTAACTATTTGTTTTAAATATTCTAAAACTTGCCTACGTGAATAATATGAATTCAATCATTTGACTGGTTACATGCAGCTTCACAAGATTCTCTTTCTAGTCCCAACTCTTTCATTTAATTAACTCATTTATATCGTTAGCCTGTAACAATTTGTTTTAAATATTCTAAAACTTGCCTACTTTAATAATATGAATTCAATCATTTGAATGGTTTCATGCAGCTTTACAAGATTCTCTTACTAACGCCAGTTCTTTCATTTAATTAACCCATTTATATCTTTAGCCTGAACAATTTGTTTCAAATATTCTAAAACTTGCCTACTTGAATAATATGAATTCAATCATTTGAATGGTTTCATGCAGCTTTACAAGATTCTCTTTCTAGTCCCAACTCTTTCATTTAATTAACCTATTTATATCATTAGCCTGTAACAATTTGTTTTTAATATTCTAAAACTTGCCTACTTGAATAATATGAATTCAATCATTAGAATGGTTTCATCCAGCTTTACAAGATTCTCTTTCTTGTCCCACCTTTTTCATTTAATTAACTTATTTATATCTTTAGCCTGTAACAATTTGTTTTAAATATTCTAAAACTTGCCTATTTTTATAATATGAATTCAATCATTTGAATGGTTTCATGCAGCTTTACAAGATTCTCTTTCTAGTCCCAACTCTTTCATTTTATTAACTGATTTATATCTTTCGCCTGTAACAATTTGTTTTAAATATTCTAAAACTTGCCTACTTGAATAATATGAATTCAATCATTTGAATGGTTTCATGCACGTTTAAAAGATTATTTTTCTAGGCCCAACTCTTTCAATTAATTAACTTATTTATATCTTTAGCCTGTAACAATTTGTTTTAAATATTGTAAAACTTGCCTACTCTTATAATATGAATTCAATCATTTGAATGGTTTCATGCAGCTTTACAAGATTCTCTTTGTAGTCCCAACTCTTTCATTTTATTAACTTATTTATATCTTTAGCCTGTAACAATTTGTTTTAAATATTCTAAAACTTGCCTACTTGAATAATATGAATTCAATCATTTGAATGGTTTCATGCAGCGTTACACGATTCTCTTTCTAGTCCCAACTCTTTCATTTAATTAACCTATTTATATCATTAGCCTGTAACAATTTGTTTTAAATATTCTAAAACTTGCCTACATGAATAATATGAATTCAATCATTTGAATGGTTTCATGCAGCTTTACAAGATTCTCATTCTAGTCTCAACACTTTCATTTAATTACCCTATTTATATCATTAGCCTCTAACAATTTGTTTTAAATATTCTAAAACTTACCTACTTGAATAATATGAATTCAATCATTTGAATGGTTTCATTCAGCTTTACAAGATTCTCTTTCTAGTCCCAACTCTTTCATTTAATTAACTTATTTATATCTTTAGCCTGTAACAATTTGTTTTAAATATTCTAAAACTTGCCTACTTGAATAATATGAATTCAATCATTCGAATGGTTTCAAGCAGCTTTACAAGATTCTCATTCTAGTCCCAACACTTTCATTTAATTACCCTATTTATATCATTAGCCTCTAACAATTTGTTTTAAATATTCTAAAACTTACCTACTTGAATAATATGAATTCAATCATTTGAATGGTTTCATGCAGCTTTACAAGATTCTCTTTCTAGTCCCAACTCTTTCATTTAATTAACCAATTTATATCTTTCGCCTGCAACAATTTGTTTTAAATATTCTAAAACTTGCCTACTTGAATAATATGAATTCAATCATTTGAATGGTTTCATGCACCTTTAAAAGATTATTTTTCTAGGCCCAACTCTTTCATTTTATTAACTGATTTATATCTTTAGCCTATAACAATTTGTTTTAAATATTCTAAAACTTGCCTACTTGAATAATATGAATTCAATCATTTGAATGGTTTCATGCACCTTTACAAGATTATTTTGCTAGGCCCAACTCTTTCAATAATTTAACTTATTTATATCTTTAGCCTGTAACAATTTGTTTTAAATATTCTAAAACTTGCCTACTTGAATAATATGAATTCAATCATTTGAATGGTTTCATGCACCTTTACAAGATTATTTTTCTAGTCCCAACTCTTTGATTTATTTAACTTATTTATATCTTTAGCCTGTAACAATTTGTTTTAAATATTCTACAACTTGCCTACATGAATAATATGAATTCAATCATTAGAATGGTTTCATGCAGCTTTAAAAGATTCCCTTTCTAGTCCCAACGCTTTAATTTAATTAACTTATTTATATCTTTAGCCTGTAACAATTTGTTTTAAATATTCTAAAACTTGCCTACATGAATAATATGAATTCAATCATTTGAATGGTTTCATGCAGCGTTACACGATTCTCATTCTAGTCCCAACACTTTCATTTAATTACCCTATTTATATCATTAGCCTCTAACAATATGTTTTAAATATTCTAAAACTTACCTACTTGAATAATATGAATTCAATCATTTGAATGGTTTCATTCAGCTTTACAAGATTCTCTTTCTAGTCCCAACTCTTTCATTTAATTAACTTATTTATATCTTTAGCCTGTAACAATTTGTTTTAAATATTCTAAAACTTGCCTACTTGAATAATATGAATTCAATCATTCGAATGGTTTCAAGCAGCTTTACAAGATTCTCTTTCTAGTCCCAACTCTTTCATTTAATTAACCAATTTATATCTTTAGCCTGTAAAAATTTGTTTTAAATATTCTAAAACTTGCCTACTTGAATAATATGAATTCAATCATCTGACTGGTTTCATGCAACTTTACAAGATTTTCTTTCTAGTCCCAACTCTTTCATTTCATTAACATATTTATATCATTAGCCTGTAACAATTTGTTTTTAATATTCTAAAACTTGCCTACTTGAATAATATGAATTCAATCATTAGAATGGTTTCATCCAGCTTTACAAGATTCTCTTTCTTGTCCCACCTTTTTCATTTAATTAACTTATTTATATCTTTAGCCTGTAACAATTTGTTTTAAATATTCTAAAGCTTGCTTATTTTTATAATATGAATTCAATCATTTGAATGGTTTCATGCAGCTTTACAAGATTTTCTTTCTAGTCCCAACTCTTTCATTTTATTAACTGATTTATATCTTTCGCCTGTAACAATTTGTTTTAAATATTCTAAAACTTGCCTACTTGAATAATATGAATTCAATCATTTGAATGGTTTCATGCACGTTTAAAAGATTATTTTTCTAGGCCCAACTCTTTCAATTAATTAACTTATTTATATCTTTAGCCTGTAACAATTTGTTTTAAATATTGTAAAACTTGCCTACTCTTATAATATGAATTCAATCATTTGAATGGTTTCATGCAGCTTTACAAGATTCTCTTTGTAGTCCCAACTCTTTCATTTTATTAACTTATTTATATCTTTAGCCTGTAACAATTTGTTTTAAATATTCTAAAACTTGCCTACTTGAATAATATGAATTCAATCATTTGAATGGTTTCATGCAGCGTTACACGATTCTCTTTCTAGTCCCAACTCTTTCATTTAATTAACCTATTTATATCATTAGCCTGTAACAATTTGTTTTAAATATTCTAAAACTTGCCTACATGAATAATATGAATTCAATCATTTGAATGGTTTCATGCAGCTTTACAAGATTCTCATTCTAGTCTCAACACTTTCATTTAATTACCCTATTTATATCATTAGCCTCTAACAATTTGTTTTAAATATTCTAAAACTTACCTACTTGAATAATATGAATTCAATCATTTGAATGGTTTCATTCAGCTTTACAAGATTCTCTTTCTAGTCCCAACTCTTTCATTTAATTAACTTATTTATATCTTTAGCCTGTAACAATTTGTTTTAAATATTCTAAAACTTGCCTACTTGAATAATATGAATTCAATCATTCGAATGGTTTCAAGCAGCTTTACAAGATTCTCATTCTAGTCCCAACACTTTCATTTAATTACCCTATTTATATCATTAGCCTCTAACAATTTGTTTTAAATATTCTAAAACTTACCTACTTGAATAATATGAATTCAATCATTTGAATGGTTTCATGCAGCTTTACAAGATTCTCTTTCTAGTCCCAACTCTTTCATTTAATTAACCAATTTATATCTTTCGCCTGTAACAATTTGTTTTAAATATTCTAAAACTTGCCTACTTGAATAATATGAATTCAATCATTTGAATGGTTTCATGCACCTTTAAAAGATTATTTTTCTAGGCCCAACTCTTTCATTTTATTAACTGATTTATATCTTTAGCCTGTAACAATTTGTTTTAAATATTCTAAAACTTGCCTACTTGAATAATATGAATTCAATCATTTGACTGGTTACATGCAGCTTCACAAGATTCTCTTTCTAGTCCCAACTCTTTCATTTAATTAACTCATTTATATCGTTAGCCTGTAACAATTTGTTTTAAATATTCTAAAACTTGCCTACTTTAATAATATGAATTCAATCATTTGAATGGTTTCATGCAGCTTTACAAGATTCTCTTACTAACGCCAGTTCTTTCATTTAAATAACCCATTTATATCTTTAGCCTGAACAATTTGTTTCAAATATTCTAAAACTTGCCTACTTGAATAATATGAATTCAATCATTTGAATGGTTTCATGCAGCTTTACAAGATTCTCTTTCTAGTCCCAACTCTTTCATTTAATTAACCTATTTATATCATTAGCCTGTAACAATTTGTTTTTAATATTCTAAAACTTGCCTACTTGAATAATATGAATTCAATCATTTGAATGGTTTCATCCAGCTTTACAAGATTCTCTTTCTTGTCCCACCTTTTTCATTTAATTAACTTATTTATATCTTTAGCCTGTAACAATTTGTTTTAAATATTCTAAAACTTGCCTACTTTAATAATATGAATTCAATCATTTGAATGGTTTCATGCAGCTTTACAATATTCTCTTTCTAGTCCCAACTCTTACATTTTATTAACTGCTTTATATCTTTCGCCTGTAACAATTTGTTTTAAATATTCTAAAACTTGCCTACTTGAATAATATGAATTCAATCATTTGAATGGTTTCATGCACCTTTAAAAGATTATTTTTCTAGGCCCAACTCTTTCAATTAATTAACTTATTTATATCTTTAGCCTGTAACAATTTGTTTTAAATATTCTAAAACTTGCCTACTTGAATAATATGAATTCAATCAGTTGACTGGTTACATGCAACTTTACAAGATTCTCGTTCTAGTCCCAATTCTTTCATTTAATTAACCCATTTATATCGTTAGCCTGTAACAATTTGTTTTAAATATTCTAAAACTTGCCTATTTGAATAATATGAATTCAATCATTTGACTGGTTTCATGCAGCTTTACAAGATTCTCTTACTAATGCCAGTTATTTATTTTAATTAACCCTTTTATATATTTAGCCTCTAATAATTTGTTTTAAATATTCTAAAACTTGCCTACTTGAATAATATGAATTCGAGTAATTGAATGGTTTCATGCAGCTTTACAAGATTCTCCTTCTAGTCGTAACTCTTTCATTTAATTAACTTATTTATAACTTTAGCCTGTAACAATTTGTTTTAAATATTATAAAACTTGCCTACTTTAATAATATGAATTCAATCATTTGAATGGTTTCATGCAGCTTTAAAAGATTCTCTTTCTAGTCCCAACTCTTTCATTTAATTAACCAATTTCTATCTTTAGCCTGTAAAAATTTGTTTTAAATATTCTACAACTTGCCTACTTGAATAATATGAATTCAATCATTTGACTGGTTTCATGCACCTTTACAAGATTGTCTTTCTAGTCCTAACTCTTTCATTTCATTAACATATTTATATCTTTAGCCTGTAACTATTTGTTTTAAATATTCTAAAACTTGCCTACTTTAATAATATGAATTCAATCATTTGAATGGTTTCATGCAGCTTTAAAAGATTCTCTTTCTAGTCCCAACTCTTTCATTTAATTAACCTATTTATATCATTAGCCTCTAACAATATGTTTTAAATATTCTAAAACTTACCTACTTGAATAATATGAATTCAATCATTTCAATGGTTTCATGCAGCTTTACAAGATTCTCATTCTAGTCCCAACACTTTCATTTCATTAACCTATTTATATCATTAGCCTCTAACAATTTGTTTTAAATATTCTAAAACTTGCCTACTTGGATAATATGAATTCAATCATTAGAATGGTTTCATGCAGCTTTACAAGATTCTCTTTCTAGTCCCAACTCTTTCATTTAATTAACCAATTTATATCTTTAGCCTCTAACAATTTGTTTTAAATATTCTAAAACTTGCCTACTTTAATAATATGAATTCAATCATTTGAATGGTTTCATGCAGCTTTACAATATTCTCTTTCTAGTCCCAACTCTTTCATTTAATTAACTTATTTATAACTTTAGCCTGTAACAATTTGTTTTAAATATTATAAAACTTGCCTACTTTAATAATATGAATTCAATCATTTGAATGGTTTCATGCAGCTTTAAAAGATTCTCTTTCTAGTCCCAACTCTTTCATTTAATTAACCAATTTCTATCTTTAGCCTGTAAAAATTTGTTTTAAATATTCTAAAACTTGCCTACTTGAATAATATGAATTCAATCATTTGACTGGTTTCATGCACCTTTACAAGATTCTCTTTCTAGTCCCAACTCTTTCATTTCATTAACATATTTATATCTTTAGCCTGTAACTATTTGTTTTAAATATTCTAAAACTTGCCTACTTTAATAATATGAATTCAATCATATGAATGGTTTCATGCAGCTTTAAAAGATTCTCTTTCTAGTCCCAACTCTTTCATTTAATTAACCTATTTATATCATTAGCCTCTAACAATTTGTTTTAAATATTCTAAAACTTACCTACTTGAATAATATGAATTCAATCATTTCAATGGTTTCATGCAGCTTTACAAGATTCTCATTCTAGTCCCAACACTTTCATTTCATTAACCTATTTATATCATTAGCCTCTAACAATTTGTTTTAAATATTCTAAAACTTACCTACTTGAATAATATGAATTCAATCATTTGAATGGTTTCATGCAGCTTTACAAGATTCTCTTTCTAGTCCCAACTCTTTCATTTAATTAACTCATTTATATCTTTAGCCTGTAACAATTTGTTTTAAATATTCTAAAACTTGCCTACTTGGATAATATGAATTCAATCATTAGAATGGTTTCATGCAGCTTTACAAGATTCTCTTTCTAGTCCCAACTCTTTCATTTAATTAACCAATTTATATCTTTAGCCTCTAACAATTTGTTTTAAATATTCTAAAACTTGCCTATTTGAATAATATGAATTCAATCATTTGACTGGTTTCATGCAGCTTTACAAGATTCTCTTTCTAGTCCCAACTCTTACATTTCATTAACATTTTTATATCTTTAGCCTGTAAATATTTGTTTTAAATATACTAAAACTTGCCTACTTGAATAATATGAATTCAATCATTTGACTGGTTACATGCAGCTTCACAAGATTCTCTTTCTAGTCCCAACTCTTTCATTTAATTAACTCATTTATATCGTTAGCTTGTAACAATTCGTTTTAAATATTCTAAAACTTGCCTACTTTAATAATATGAATTCAACCATTTGAATGGTTTCATGCAGCTTTACAAGATTCTCTTACTAACGCCAGTTCTTTCATTTAAATAACCGATTTATATCTTTAGCCTGAACAATTTGTTTTAAATATTCTAAAACTTGCCTACTTGAATAATATGAATTCAATCATTTGAATGGTTTCATGCACGTTTAAAAGATTATTTTTCTAGGCCCAACTCTTTCAATTAATTAACTTATTTATATCTTTAGCCTGTAACAATTTGTTTTAAATATTGTAAAACTTGCCTACTCTTATAATATGAATTCAATCATTTGAATGGTTTCATGCAGCTTTACAAGATTCTCTTTGTAGTCCCAACTCTTTCATTTTATTAACTTATTTATATCTTTAGCCTGTAACAATTTGTTTTAAATATTCTAAAACTTGCCTACTTGAATAATATGAATTCAATCATTTGAATGGTTTCATGCAGCGTTACACGATTCTCTTTCTAGTCCCAACTCTTTCATTTAATTAACCTATTTATATCATTAGCCTGTAACAATTTGTTTTAAATATTCTAAAACTTGCCTACATGAATAATATGAATTCAATCATTTGAATGGTTTCATGCAGCTTTACAAGATTCTCATTCTAGTCTCAACACTTTCATTTAATTACCCTATTTATATCATTAGCCTCTAACAATTTGTTTTAAATATTCTAAAACTTACCTACTTGAATAATATGAATTCAATCATTTGAATGGTTTCATGCAGCTTTACAAGATTCTCTTTCTAGTACCAACTCTTTCATTTAATTAACCAATTTATATCTTTCGCCTGTAACAATTTGTTTTAAATATTCTAAAACTTGCCTACTTGAATAATATGAATTCAATCATTTGAATGGTTTCATGCACCTTTACAAGATTATTTTGCTAGGCCCAACTCTTTCAATAATTTAACTTATTTATATCTTTAGCCTGTAACAATTTGTTTTAAATATTCTAAAACTTGCCTACTTGAATAATATGAATTCAATCATTTGAATGGTTTCATGCACCTTTACAAGATTATTTTTCTAGTCCCAACTCTTTGATTTATTTAACTTATTTATATCTTTAGCCTGTAACAATTTGTTTTAAATATTCTAAAACTTGCCTACTTTAATAATATGAATTCAATCATTTGAATGGTTTCATGCAGCGTTACACGATTCTCTTTCTAGTCCCAACTCTTTCATTTAATTAACCTATTCATATCATTAGCCTGTAACAATTTGTTTTAAATATTCTAAAACTTGCCTACTTGAATAATATGAATTCAATCATTCGAATGGTTTCAAGCAGCTTTACAAGATTCTCTTTCTAGTCCCAACTCTTTCATTTAATTAACCAATTTATATCTTTAGACTGTAAAAATTTGTTTTAAATATTCTAAAACTTGCCTACTTGAATAATATGAATTCAATCATTTGACTGGTTTCATGCAACTTTACAAGATTTTCTTTCTAGTCCCAACTCTTTCATTTCATTAACATATTTATATCTTTAGCCTGTAACTATTTGTTTTAAATATTCTACAACTTGCCTACATGAATAATATGAATTCAATCATTAGAATGGTTTCATGCAGCTCTAAAAGATTCCCTTTCTAGTCCCAACGCTTTAATTTAATTAACTTATTTATATCTTTAGCCTGTAACAATTTGTTTTAAATATTCTAAAACTTGCCTACTTTAATAATATGAATTCAATCATTTGAATGGTTTCATGCAGCGTTACACGATTCTCTTTCTAGTCCCAACTCTTTCATTTAATTAACCTATTCATATCATTAGCCTGTAACAATTTGTTTTAAATATTCTAAAACTTGCCTACATGAATAATATGAATTCAATCATTTGAATGGTTTCATGCAGCTTTACAAGATTCTCATTCTAGTCCCAACACTTTCATTTAATTACCCTATTTATATCATTAGCCTCTAACAATTTGTTTTAAATATTCTAAAACTTACCGACTTGAATAATATGAATTCAATCATTTGAATGGTTTCATTCAGCTTTTCAAGATTCTCTTTCTAGTCCCAACTCTTTCATTTAATTAACTTATTTATATCTTTAGCCTGTAACAATTTGTTTTAAATATTCTAAAACTTGCCTACTTGAATAATATGAATTCAATCATTCGAATGGTTTCAAGCAGCTTTACAAGATTCCCTTTCTAGTCCCAACTCTTTCATTTAATTAACTCATTTATATCGTTAGCCTGTAACAATTTGTTTTAAATATTCTAAAACTTGCCTACTTTAAAAATATGAATTCAATCATTTGAATGGTTTCATGCAGCTTTACAAGATTCTCTTACTAACGCCAGTTCTTTCATTTAAATAACCCATTTATATCTTTAGCCTGAACAATTTGTTTCAAATATTCTAAAACTTGCCTACTTGAATAATATGAATTCAATCATTTGAATGGTTTCATGCAGCTTTACAAGATTCTCTTTCTAGTCCCAACTCTTTCATTTAATTAACCTATTTATATCATTAGCCTGTAACAATTTGTTTTTAATATTCTAAAACTTGCCTACTTGAATAATATGAATTCAATCATTTGAATGGTTTCATCCAGCTTTACAAGATTCTCTTTCTTGTCCCACCTTTTTCATTTAATTAACTTATTTATATCTTTAGCCTGTAACAATTTGTTTTAAATATTCTAAAACTTGCCTACTTTAATAATATGAATTCAATCATTTGAATGGTTTCATGCAGCTTTACAATATTCTCTTTCTAGTCCCAACTCTTACATTTTATTAACTGCTTTATATCTTTCGCCTGTAACAATTTGTTTTAAATATTCTAAAACTTGCCTACTTGAATAATATGAATTCAATCATTTGAATGGTTTCATGCAGCTTTACAAGATTCTCTTACTAATGCCAGTTATTTATTTTAATTAACCCTTTTATATCTTTAGCCTCTAATAATTTTTTTTAAATATTCTAAAACTTGCCTACTTGAATAATATGAATTCGAGTAATTGAATGGTTTCATGCAGCTTTAAAAGATTCTCTTTCTAGTCCCAACTCTTTCATTTAATTAACCAATTTCTATCTTTAGCCTGTAAAAATTTGTTTTAAATATTCTAAAACTTGCCTACTTGAATAATATGAATTCAATCATTTGACTGGTTTCATGCACCTTTACAAGATTGTCTTTCTAGTCCTAACTCTTTCATTTCATTAACATATTTATATCTTTAGCCTGTAACTATTTGTTTTAAATATTCTAAAACTTGCCTACTTTAATAATATGAATTCAATCATTTGAATGGTTTCATGCAGCTTTAAAAGATTCTCTTTCTAGTCCCAACTCTTTCATTTAATTAACCTATTTATATCATTAGCCTCTAACAATATGTTTTAAATATTCTAAAACTTACCTAATTGAATAATATGAATTCAATCATTTCAATGGTTTCATGCAGCTTTACAAGATTCTCATTCTAGTCCCAACACCTTCATTTCATTAACCTATTTATATCATTAGCCTCTAACAATTTGTTTTAAATATTCTAAAACTTACCTACTTGAATAATATGAATTCAATCATTTGAATGGTTTCATGCAGCTTTACAAGATTCTCTTTCTAGTCCCAACTCTTTCATTTAATTAACTCATTTATATCTTTAGCCTGTAACAATTTGTTTTAAATATTCTAAAACTTGCCTACTTGGATAATATGAATTCAATCATTTGAATGGTTTCATGCAGCTTTACAAGATTCTCTTACTAACGCCAGTTCTTTCATTTAATTAACCAATTTATATCTTTAGCCTCTAACAATTTGTTTTAAATATTCTAAAACTTGCCTATTTGAATAATATGAATTCAATCATTTGACTGGTTTCATGCAGCTTTACAAGATTCTCTTTCTAGTCCCAACTCTTACATTTCATTAACATTTTTATATCTTTAGCCTGTAAATATTTGTTTTAAATATACTAAAACTTGCCTACTTGAATAATATGAATTCAATCATTTGACTGGTTACATGCAGCTTCACAAGATTCTCTTTCTAGTCCCAACTCTTTCATTTAATTAACTCATTTATATCGTTAGCTTGTAACAATTTGTTTTAAATATTCTAAAACTTGCCTACATGAATAATATGAATTCAATCATTTGAATGGTTTCATGCAGCTTTACAAGATTCTCATTCTAGTCTCAACACTTTCATTTAATTACCCTATTTATATCATTAGCCTCTAACAATTTGTTTTAAATATTCTAAAACTTACCTACTTGAATAATATGAATTCAATCATTTGAATGGTTTCATGCAGCTTTACAAGATTCTCTTTCTAGTACCAACTCTTTCATTTAATTAACCAATTTATATCTTTCGCCTGTAACAATTTGTTTTAAATATTCTAAAACTTGCCTACTTGAATAATATGAATTCAATCATTTGAATGGTTTCATGCACCTTTACAAGATTATTTTGCTAGGCCCAACTCTTTCAATACTTTAACTTATTTATATCTTTAGCCTGTAACAATTTGTTTTAAATATTCTACAACTTGCCTACATGAATAATATGAATTCAATCATTAGAATGGTTTCATGCAGCTTTAAAAGATTCCCTTTCTAGTCCCAACGCTTTAATTTAATTAACTTATTTATATCTTTAGCCTGTAACAATTTGTTTTAAATATTCTAAAACTTGCCTACTTTAATAATATGAATTCAATCATTTGAATGGTTTCATGCAGCGTTACACGATTCTCTTTCTAGTCCCAACTCTTTCATTTAATTAACCTATTCATATCATTAGCCTGTAACAATTTGTTTTAAATATTCTAAAACTTGCCTACATGAATAATATGAATTCAATCATTTGAATGGTTTCATGCAGCTTTACAAGATTCTCATTCTAGTCCCAACACTTTCATTTAATTACACTATTTATATCATTAGCCTCTAACAATTTGTTTTAAATATTCTAAAACTTACCTACTTGAATAATATGAATTCAATCATTTGAATGGTTTCATGCAGCTTTACAAGATTCTCTTACTAACGCCAGTTCTTTCATTTAAATAACCCATTTATATCTTTAGCCTGAACAATTTGTTTCAAATATTCTAAAACTTGCCTACTTGAATAATATGAATTCAATCATTTGAATGGTTTCATGCAGCTTTACAAGATTCTCTTTCTAGTCCCAACTCTTTCATTTAATTAACCTATTTATATCATTAGCCTGTAACAATTTGTTTTTAATATTCTAAAACTTGCCTACTTGAATAATATGAATTCAATCATTTGAATGGTTTCATCCAGCTTTACAAGATTCTCTTTCTTGTCCCACCTTTTTCATTTAATTAACTTATTTATATCTTTAGCCTGTAACAATTTGTTTTAAATATTCTAAAACTTGCCTACTTTAATAATATGAATTCAATCATTTGAATGGTTTCATGCAGCTTTACAATATTCTCTTTCTAGTCCCAACTCTTACATTTTATTAACTGCTTTATATCTTTCGCCTGTAACAATTTGTTTTAAATATTCTAAAACTTGCCTACTTGAATAATATGAATTCAATCATTTGAATGGTTTCATGCACCTTTAAAAGATTATTTTTCTAGGCCCAACTCTTTCAATTAATTAACTTATTTATATCTTTAGCCTGTAACAATTTGTTTTAAATATTCTAAAACTTGCCTACTTGAATAATATGAATTCAATCAGTTGACTGGTTACATGCAACTTTACAAGATTCTCGTTCTAGTCCCAATTCTTTCATTTAATTAACCCATTTATATCGTTAGCCTGTAACAATTTGTCTTAAATATTCTAAAACTTGCCTAATTGAATAATATGAATTCAATCATTTGACTGGTTTCATGCAGCTTTACAAGATTCTCTTACTAATGCCAGTTATTTATTTTAATTAACCCTTTTATATCTTTAGCCTCTAATAATTTGTTTTAAATATTCTAAAACTTGCCTACTTGAATAATATGAATTCGAGTAATTGAATGGTTTCATGCAGCTTTACAAGATTCTCCTTCTAGTCGTAACTCTTTCATTTAATTAACTTATTTATAACTTTAGCCTGTAACAATTTGTTTTAAATATTATAAAACTTGCCTACTTTAATAATATGAATTCAATCATTTGAATGGTTTCATGCAGCTTTAAAAGATTCTCTTTCTAGTCCCAACTCTTTCATTTAATTAACCAATTTCTATCTTTAGCCTGTAAAAATTTGTTTTAAATATTCTAAAACTTGCCTACTTGAATAATATGAATTCAATCATTTGACTGGTTTCATGCACCTTTACAAGATTCTCTTTCTAGTCCCAACTCTTTCATTTCATTAACATATTTATATCTTTAGCCTGTAACTATTTGTTTTAAATATTCTAAAACTTGCCTACTTTAATAATATGAATTCAATCATATGAATGGTTTCATGCAGCTTTAAAAGATTCTCTTTCTAGTCCCAACTCTTTCATTTAATTAACCTATTTATATCATTAGCCTCTAACAATTTGTTTTAAATATTCTAAAACTTACCTACTTGAATAATATGAATTCAATCATTTCAATGGTTTCATGCAGCTTTACAAGATTCTCATTCTAGTCCAAACACTTTCATTTCATTAACCTATTTATATCATTAGCCTCTAACAATTTGTTTTAAATATTCTAAAACTTACCTACTTGAATAATATGAATTCAATCATTTGAATGGTTTCATGCAGCTTTACAAGATTCTCTTTCTAGTCCCAACTCTTTCATTTAATTAACTCATTTATATCTTTAGCCTGTAACAATTTGTTTTAAATATTCTAAAACTTGCCTACTTGGATAATATGAATTCAATCATTAGAATGGTTTCATGCAGCTTTACAAGATTCTCTTTCTAGTCCCAACTCTTTCATTTAATTAACCAATTTATATCTTTAGCCTCTAACAATTTGTTTTAAATATTCTAAAACTTGCCTATTTGAATAATATGAATTCAATCATTTGACTGGTTTCATGCAGCTTTACAAGATTCTCTTTCTAGTCCCAACTCTTACATTTCATTAACATTTTTATATCTTTAGCCTGTAAATATTTGTTTTAAATATACTAAAACTTGCCTACTTGAATAATATGAATTCAATCATTTGACTGGTTACATGCAGCTTCACAAGATTCTCTTTCTAGTCCCAACTCTTTCATTTAATTAACCCATTTATATCGTTAGCTTGTAACAATTCGTTTTAAATATTCTAAAACTTGCCTACTTTAATAATATGAATTCAACCATTTGAATGGTTTCATGCAGCTTTACAAGATTCTCTTACTAACGCCAGTTCTTTCATTTAAATAACCGATTTATATTTTTAGCCTGATCAATTTGTTTTAAATATTCTAAAACTTGCCTACTTGAATAATATGAATTCAATCATTTGAATGGTTTCATGCACGTTTAAAAGATTATTTTTCTAGGCCCAACTCTTTCAATTAATTAACTTATTTATATCTTTAGCCTGTAACAATTTGTTTTAAATATTGTAAAACTTGCCTACTCTTATAATATGAATTCAATCATTTGAATGGTTTCATGCAGCTTTACAAGATTCTCTTTGTAGTCCCAACTCTTTCATTTTATTAACTTATTTATATCTTTAGCCTGTAACAATTTGTTTTAAATATTCTAAAACTTGCCTACTTGAATAATATGAATTCAATCATTTGAATGGTTTCATGCAGCGTTACACGATTCTCTTTCTAGTCCCAACTCTTTCATTTAATTAACCTATTTATATCATTAGCCTGTAACAATTTGTTTTAAATATTCTAAAACTTGCCTACATGAATAATATGAATTCAATCATTTGAATGGTTTCATGCAGCTTTACAAGATTCTCATTCTAGTCTCAACACTTTCATTTAATTACCCTATTTATATCATTAGCCTCTAACAATTTGTTTTAAATATTCTAAAACTTACCTACTTGAATAATATGAATTCAATCATTTGAATGGTTTCATGCAGCTTTACAAGATTCTCTTTCTAGTACCAACTCTTTCATTTAATTAACCAATTTATATCTTTCGCCTGTAACAATTTGTTTTAAATATTCTAAAACTTGCCTACTTGAATAATATGAATTCAATCATTTGAATGGTTTCATGCACCTTTACAAGATTATTTTGCTAGGCCCAACTCTTTCAATAATTTAACTTATTTATATCTTTAGCCTGTAACAATTTGTTTTAAATATTCTAAAACTTGCCTACTTGAATAATATGAATTCAATCATTTGAATGGTTTCATGCACCTTTACAAGATTATTTTTCTAGTCCCAACTCTTTGATTTATTTAACTTATTTATATCTTTAGCCTGTAACAATTTGTTTTAAATATTCTAAAACTTGCCTACTTTAATAATATGAATTCAATCATTTGAATGGTTTCATGCAGCGTTACACGATTCTCTTTCTAGTCCCAACTCTTTCATTTAATTAACCTATTCATATCATTAGCCTGTAACAATTTGTTTTAAATATTCTAAAACTTGCCTACTTGAATAATATGAATTCAATCATTCGAATGGTTTCAAGCAGCTTTACAAGATTCTCTTTCTAGTCCCAACTCTTTCATTTAATTAACCAATTTATATCTTTAGCCTGTAAAAATTTGTTTTAAATATTCTAAAACTTGCCTACTTGAATAATATGAATTCAATCATTTGACTGGTTTCATGCAACTTTACAAGATTTTCTTTCTAGTCCCAACTCTTTCATTTCATTAACATATTTATATCTTTAACCTGTAACTATTTGTTTTAAATATTCTACAACTTGCCTACATGAATAATATGAATTCAATCATTAGAATGGTTTCATGCAGCTCTAAAAGATTCCCTTTCTAGTCCCAACGCTTTAATTTAATTAACTTATTTATATCTTTAGCCTGTAACAATTTGTTTTAAATATTCTAAAACTTGCCTACTTTAATAATATGAATTCAATCATTTGAATGGTTTCATGCAGCGTTACACGATTCTCTTTCTAGTCCCAACTCTTTCATTTAATTAACCTATTCATATCATTAGCCTGTAACAATTTGTTTTAAATATTCTAAAACTTGCCTACATGAATAATATGAATTCAATCATTTGAATGGTTTCATGCAGCTTTACAAGATTCTCATTCTAGTCCCAACACTTTCATTTAATTACCCTATTTATATCATTAGCCTCTAACAATTTGTTTTAAATATTCTAAAACTTACCTACTTGAATAATATGAATTCAATCATTTGAATGGTTTCATTCAGCTTTTCAAGATTCTCTTTCTAGTCCCAACTCTTTCATTTAATTAACTTATTTATATCTTTAGCCTGTAACAATTTGTTTTAAATATTCTAAAACTTGCCTACTTGAATAATATGAATTCAATCATTCGAATGGTTTCAAGCAGCTTTACAAGATTCCCTTTCTAGTCCCAACTCTTTCATTTAATTAACTCATTTATATCGTTAGCCTGTAACAATTTGTTTTAAATATTCTAAAACTTGCCTACTTTAAAAATATGAATTCAATCATTTGAATGGTTTCATGCAGCTTTACAAGATTCTCTTACTAACGCCAGTTCTGTCATTTAAATAACCCATTTATATCTTTAGCCTGAACAATTTGTTTCAAATATTCTAAAACTTGCCTACTTGAATAATATGAATTCAATCATTTGAATGGTTTCATGCAGCTTTACAAGATTCTCTTTCTAGTCCCAACTCTTTCATTTAATTAACCTATTTATATCATTAGCCTGTAACAATTTGTTTTTAATATTCTAAAACTTGCCTACTTGAATAATATGAATTCAATCATTTGAATGGTTTCATCCAGCTTTACAAGATTCTCTTTCTTGTCCCACCTTTTTCATTTAATTAACTTATTTATATCTTTAGCCTGTAACAATTTGTTTTAAATATTCTAAAACTTGCCTACTTTAATAATATGAATTCAATCATTTGAATGGTTTCATGCAGCTTTACAATATTCTCTTTCTAGTCCCAACTCTTACATTTTATTAACTGCTTTATATCTTTCGCCTGTAACAATTTGTTTTAAATATTCTAAAACTTGCCTACTTGAATAATATGAATTCAATCATTTGAATGGTTTCATGCAGCTTTACAAGATTCTCTTACTAATGCCAGTTATTTATTTTAATTAACCCTTTTATATCTTTAGCCTCTAATAATTTTTTTTAAATATTCTAAAACTTGCCTACTTGAATAATATGAATTCGAGTAATTGAATGGTTTCATGCAGCTTTAAAAGATTCTCTTTCTAGTCCCAACTCTTTCATTTAATTAACCAATTTCTATCTTTAGCCTGTAAAAATTTGTTTTAAATATTCTAAAACTTGCCTACTTGAATAATATGAATTCAATCATTTGACTGGTTTCATGCACCTTTACAAGATTGTCTTTCTAGTCCTAACTCTTTCATTTCATTAACATATTTATATCTTTAGCCTGTAACTATTTGTTTTAAATATTCTAAAACTTGCCTACTTTAATAATATGAATTCAATCATTTGAATGGTTTCATGCAGCTTTAAAAGATTCTCTTTCTAGTCCCAACTCTTTCATTTAATTAACCTATTTATATCATTAGCCTCTAACAATATGTTTTAAATATTCTAAAACTTACCTACTTGAATAATATGAATTCAATCATTTCAATGGTTTCATGCAGCTTTACAAGATTCTCATTCTAGTCCCAACACCTTCATTTCATTAACCTATTTATATCATTAGCCTCTAACAATTTGTTTTAAATATTCTAAAACTTACCTACTTGAATAATATGAATTCAATCATTTGAATGGTTTCATGCAGCTTTACAAGATTCTCTTTCTAGTCCCAACTCTTTCATTTAATTAACTCATTTATATCTTTAGCCTGTAACAATTTGTTTTAAATATTCTAAAACTTGCCTACTTGGATAATATGAATTCAATCATTTGAATGGTTTCATGCAGCTTTACAAGATTCTCTTACTAACGCCAGTTCTTTCATTTAAATAACCCATTTTTATCTTTAGCCTGAACAATTTGTTTCAAATATTCTAAAACTTGCCTACTTGAATAATATGAATTCAATCATTTGAATGGTTTCATGCAGCTTTACAAGATTCTCTTTCTAGTCCCAACTGTTTCATTTAATTAACCTATTTATATCATTAGCCTGTAACAATTTGTTTTTAATATTCTAAAACTTGCCTACTTGAATAATATGAATTCAATCATTTGAATGGTTTCATCCAGCTTTACAAGATTCTCTTTCTTGTCACACCTTTTTCATTTAATTAACTTATTATATCTTTAGCCTGTAACAATTTGTTTTAAATATTCTAAAACTTGCCTACTTTAATAATATGAATTCAATCATTTGAATGGTTTCATGCAGCTTTACAATATTCTCTTTCTAGTCCCAACTCTTTCATTTAATTAACTTATTTATAACTTTAGCCTGTAACAATTTGTTTTAAATATTATAAAACTTGCCTACTTTAATAATATGAATTCAATCATTTGAATGGTTTCATGCAGCTTTAAAAGATTCTCTTTCTAGTCCCAACTCTTTCATTTAATTAACCAATTTCTATCTTTAGCCTGTAAAAATTTGTTTTAAATATTCTAAAACTTGCCTACTTGAATAATATGAATTCAATCATTTGACTGGTTTCATGCACCTTTACAAGATTCTCTTTCTAGTCCCAACTCTTTCATTTCATTAACATATTTATATCTTTAGCCTGTAACTATTTGTTTTAAATATTCTAAAACTTGCCTACTTTAATAATATGAATTCAATCATATGAATGGTTTCATGCAGCTTTAAAAGATTCTCTTTCTAGTCCCAACTCTTTCATTTAATTAACCTATTTATATCATTAGCCTCTAACAATTTGTTTTAAATATTCTAAAACTTACCTACTTGAATAATATGAATTCAATCATTTCAATGGTTTCATGCAGCTTTACAAGATTCTCATTCTAGTCCCAACACTTTCATTTCATTAACCTATTTATATCATTAGCCTCTAACAATTTGTTTTAAATATTCTAAAACTTACCTACTTGAATAATATGAATTCAATCATTTGAATGGTTTCATGCAGCTTTACAAGATTCTCTTTCTAGTCCCAACTCTTTCATTTAATTAACTCATTTATATCTTTAGCCTGTAACAATTTGTTTTAAATATTCTAAAACTTGCCTACTTGGATAATATGAATTCAATCATTAGAATGGTTTCATGCAGCTTTACAAGATTCTCTTTCTAGTCCCAACTCTTTCATTTAATTAACCAATTTATATCATTAGCCTCTAACAATTTGTTTTAAATATTCTAAAACTTACCTACTTGAATAATATGAATTCAATCATTTGAATGGTTTCATGCAGCTTTACAAGATTCTCTTTCTAGTACCAACTCTTTCATTTAATTAACCAATTTATATCTTTCGCCTGTAACAATTTGTTTTAAATATTCTAAAACTTGCCTACTTGAATAATATGAATTCAATCATTTGAATGGTTTCATGCACCTTTACAAGATTATTTTGCTAGGCCCAACTCTTTCAATAATTTAACTTATTTATATCTTTAGCCTGTAACAATTTGTTTTAAATATTCTACAACTTGCCTACATGAATAATATGAATTCAATCATTAGAATGGTTTCATGCAGCTTTAAAAGATTCCCTTTCTAGTCCCAACGCTTTAATTTAATTAACTTATTTATATCTTTAGCCTGTAACAATTTGTTTTAAATATTCTAAAACTTGCCTACTTTAATAATATGAATTCAATCATTTGAATGGTTTCATGCAGCGTTACACGATTCTCTTTCTAGTCCCAACTCTTTCATTTAATTAACCTATTCATATCATTAGCCTGTAACAATTTGTTTTAAATATTCTAAAACTTGCCTACATGAATAATATGAATTCAATCATTTGAATGGTTTCATGCAGCTTTACAAGATTCTCATTCTAGTCCCAACACTTTCATTTAATTACCCTATTTATATCATTAGCCTCTAACAATTTGTTTTAAATATTCTAAAACTTACCTACTTGAATAATATGAATTCAATCATTTGAATGGTTTCATTCAGCTTTACAAGATTCTCTTTCTAGTCCCAACTCTTTCATTTAATTAACTTATTTATATCTTTAGCCTGTAACAATTTGTTTTAAATATTCTAAAACTTGCCTACTTGAATAATATGAATTCAATCATTCGAATGGTTTCAAGCAGCTTTACAAGATTCTCTTTCTAGTCCCAACTCTTTCATTTAATTAACCAATTTATATCTTTAGCCTGTAAAAATTTGTTTTAAATATTCTAAAACTTGCCTACTTGAATAATATGAATTCAATCATTTGACTGGTTTCATGCAACTTTACAAGATTTTCTTTCTAGTCCCAACTCTTTCATTTCATTAACATATTTATATCTTTAGCCTGTAACTATTTGTTTTAAATATTCTAAAACTTGCCTACGTGAATAATATGAATTCAATCATTTGACTGGTTACATGCAGCTTCACAAGATTCTCTTTCTAGTCCCAACTCTTTCATTTAATTAACTCATTTATATCGTTAGCCTGTAACAATTTGTTTTAAATATTCTAAAACTTGCCTACTTTAATAATATGAATTCAATCATTTGAATGGTTTCATGCAGCTTTACAAGATTCTCTTACTAACGCCAGTTCTTTCATTTAAATAACCCATTTATATCTTTAGCCTGAACAATTTGTTTCAAATATTCTAAAACTTGCCTACTTGAATAATATGAATTCAATCATTTGAATGGTTTCATGCAGCTTTACAAGATTCTCTTTCTAGTCCCAACTCTTTCATTTAATTAACCTATTTATATCATTAGCCTGTAACAATTTGTTTTTAATATTCTAAAACTTGCCTACTTGAATAATATGAATTCAATCATTTGAATGGTTTTATCCAGCTTTACAAGATTCTCTTTCTTGTCCCACCTTTTTCATTTAATTAACTTATTTATATCTTTAGCCTGTAACAATTTGTTTTAAATATTCTAAAACTTGCCTACTTTAATAATATGAATTCAATCATTTGAATGGTTTCATGCAGCTTTACAATATTCTCTTTCTAGTCCCAACTCTTACATTTTATTAACTGCTTTATATCTTTCGCCTGTAACAATTTGTTTTAAATATTCTAAAACTTGCCTACTTGAATAATATGAATTCAATATTTGAATGGTTTCATGCACCTTTAAAAGATTATTTTTCTAGGCCCAACTCTTTCAATTAATTAACTTATTTATATCTTTAGCCTGTAACAATTTGTTTTAAATATTCTAAAACTTGCCTACTTGAATAATATGAATTCAATCAGTTGACTGGTTACATGCAACTTTACAAGATTCTCGTTCTAGTCCCAATTCTTTCATTTAATTAACCCATTTATATCGTTAGCCTGTAACAATTTGTTTTAAATATTCTAAAACTTGCCTATTTGAATAATATGAATTCAATCATTTGACTGGTTTCATGCAGCTTTACAAGATTCTCTTACTAATGCCAGTTATTTATTTTAATTAACCCTTTTATATCTTTAGCCTCTAATAATTTGTTTTAAATATTCTAAAACTTGCCTACTTGAATAATATGAATTCGAGTAATTGAATGGTTTCATGCAGCTTTACAAGATTCTCCTTCTAGTCGTAACTCTTTCATTTAATTAACTTATTTATAACTTTAGCCTGTAACAATTTGTTTTAAATATTATAAAACTTGCCTACTTTAATAATATGAATTCAATCATTTGAATGGTTTCATGCAGCTTTAAAAGATTCTCTTTCTAGTCCCAACTCTTTCATTTAATTAATCAATTTCTATCTTTAGCCTGTAAAAATTTGTTTTAAATATTCTACAACTTGCCTACTTGAATAATATGAATTCAATCATTTGACTGGTTTCATGCACCTTTACAAGATTGTCTTTCTAGTCCTAACTCTTTCATTTCATTAACATATTTATATCTTTAGCCTGTAACTATTTGTTTTAAATATTCTAAAACTTGCCTGCTTTAATAATATGAATTCAATCATTTGAATGGTTTCATTCAGCTTTAAAAGATTCTCTTTCTAGTCCCAACTCTTTCATTTAATTAACCTATTTATATCATTAGCCTCTAACAATATGTTTTAAATATTCTAAAACTTACCTACTTGAATAATATGAATTCAATCATTTCAATGGTTTCATGCAGCTTTACAAGATTCTCATTCTAGTCCCAACACTTTCATTGCATTAACCTATTTATATCATTAGCCTCTAACAATTTGTTTTAAATATTCTAAAACTTACCTACTTGAATAATATGAATTCAATCATTTGAATGGTTTCATGCAGCTTTACAAGATTCTCTTTCTAGTCCCAACTCTTTCATTTAATTAACTCGATTATATCTTTAGCCTGTAACAATTTGTTTTAAATATTCTAAAACTTGCCTACTTGGATAATATGAATTCAATCATTAGAATGGTTTCATGCAGCTTTACAAGATTCTCTTTCTAGTCCCAACTCTTTCATTTAATTAACCAATTTATATCTTTAGCCTCTAACAATTTGTTTTAAATATTCTAAAACTTGCCTATTTGAATAATATGAATTCAATCATTTGACTGGTTTCATGCAGCTTTACAAGATTCTCTTTCTAGTCCCAACTCTTACATTTCATTAACATTTTTATATCTTTAGCCTGTAAATATTTGTTTTAAATATACTAAAACTTGCCTACTTGAATAATATGAATTCAATCATTTGAATGGTTTCATGCAGCTTTACAAGATTCTCTTTCTAGTCCCAACTCTTTCATTTTATTAACTGATTTATATCTTTCGCCTGCAACAATTTGTTTTAAATATTGTAAAACTTGCCTACTCTTATAATATGAATTCAATCATTTGAATGGTTTCATGCAGCTTTACAAGATTCTCTTTGTAGTCCCAACTCTTTCATTTTATTAACTTATTTATATCTTTAGCCTGTAACAATTTGTTTTAAATATTCTAAAACTTGCCTACTTGAATAATATGAATTCAATCATTTGAATGGTTTCATGCAGCGTTACACGATTCTCTTTCTAGTCCCAACTCTTTCATTTAATTAACCTATTCATATCATTAGCCTGTAACAATTTGTTTTAAATATTCTAAAACT
This sequence comes from Lycorma delicatula, assembly GCF_047948215.1. Classification (NCBI taxonomy): domain Eukaryota; kingdom Metazoa; phylum Arthropoda; class Insecta; order Hemiptera; family Fulgoridae; genus Lycorma; species Lycorma delicatula. The sequence goes on from NC_134457.1 coordinate 122,309,837, forward strand.
TGCCTACATGAATAATGTGAATTCAATCATTTGAATGGTTTCATGCAGCTTTACAAGATTCTCATTCTAGTCTCAACACTTTCATTTAATTACCCTATTTATATCATTAGCCTCTAACAATTTGTTTTAAATATTCTAAAACTTACCTACTTGAATAATATGAATTCAATCATTTGAATGGTTTCATTCAGCTTTACAAGATTCTCTTTCTAGTCCCAACTCTTTCATTTAATTAACTTATTTATATCTTTAGCCTGTAACAATTTGTTTTAAATATTCTAAAACTTGCCTACTTGAATAATATGAATTCAATCATTCGAATGGTTTCAAGCAGCTTTACAAGATTCTCATTCTAGTCCCAACACTTTCATTTAATTACCCTATTTATATCATTAGCCTCTAACAATTTGTTTTAAATATTCTAAAACTTACCTACTTGAATAATATGAATTCAATCATTTGAATGGTTTCATGCAGCTTTACAAGATTCTCTTTCTAGTCCCAACTCTTTCATTTAATTAACCAATTTATATCTTTCGCCTGTAACAATTTGTTTTAAATATTCTAAAACTTGCCTACTTGAATAATATGAATTCAATCATTTGAATGGTTTCATGCACCTTTAAAAGATTATTTTTCTAGGCCCAACTCTTTCATTTTATTAACTGATTTATATCTTTAGCCTGTAACAATTTGTTTTAAATATTCTAAAACTTGCCTACTTGAATAATATGAATTCAATCATTTGAATGGTTTCATGCACCTTTACAAGATTCTCTTTCTAGTCCCAACTCTTTCATTTAATTAACTTATTTATATCTTTAGCCTGTAACAATTTGTTTTAAATATTCTAAAACTTGCCTACTTTAATAATATGAATTCAATCATTTGAATGGTTTCATGCAGCTTTAAAAGATTCTCTTTCTAGTCCCAACTCTTTCATTTAATTAACCAATTTCTATCTTTAGCCTGTAAAAATTTGTTTTAAATATTCTAAAACTTGCCTACTTGAATAATATGAATTCAATCATTTGACTGGTTTCATGCACCTTTACAAGATTGTCTTTCTAGTCCTAACTCTTTCATTTCATTAACATATTTATATCTTTAGCCTGTAACTATTTGTTTTAAATATTCTAAAACTTGCCTACTTTAATAATATGAATTCAATCATTTGAATGGTTTCATGCAGCTTTAAAAGATTCTCTTTCTAGTCCCAACTCTTTCATTTAATTAACCTATTTATATCATTAGCCTCTAACAATATGTTTTAAATATTCTAAAACTTACCTACTTGAATAATATGAATTCAATCATTTCAATGGTTTCATGCAGCTTTACAAGATTCTCATTCTAGTCCCAACACTTTCATTTCATTAACCTATTTATATCATTAGCCTCTAACAATTTGTTTTAAATATTCTAAAAGTTACCTACTTGAATAATATGAATTCAATCATTTGAATGGTTTCATGCAGCTTTACAAGATTCTCTTTCTAGTCCCAACTCTTTCATTTAATTAACTCATTTATATCTTTAGCCTGTAACAATTTGTTTTAAATATTCTAAAACTTGCCTACTTGGATAATATGAATTCAATCATTAGAATGGTTTCATGCAGCTTTACAAGATTCTCTTTCTAGTCCCAACTCTTTCATTTAATTAACCAATTTATATCTTTAGCCTCTAACAATTTGTTTTCAATATTCTAAAACTTCCCTATTTGAATAATATGAATTCAATCATTTGACTGGTTTCATGCAGCTTTACAAGATTCTCTTTCTAGTCCCAACTCTTACATTTCATTAACATTTTTATATCTTTAGCCTGTAAATATTTGTTTTAAATATACTAAAACTTGCCTACTTGAATAATATGAATTCAATCATTTGACTGGTTACATGCAGCTTCACAAGATTCTCTTTCTAGTCCCAACTCTTTCATTTAATTAACTCATTTATATCGTTAGCCTGTAACAATTCGTTTTAAATATTCTAAAACTTGCCTACTTTAATAATATGAATTCAACCATTTGAATGGTTTCATGCAGCTTTACAAGATTCTCTTACTAACGCCAGTTCTTTCATTTAAATAACCCATTTATATCTTTAGCCTGAACAATTTGTTTTAAATATTCTAAAACTTGCCTACTTGAATAATATGAATTCAATCATTTGAATGGTTTCATGCAGCTTTACAAGATTCTCTTTCTAGTCCCAACTCTTTCATTTAATTAACCTATTAATATCATTAGCCTGTAACAATTTGTTTTTAATATTCTAAAACTTGCCTACTTGAATAATATGAATTCAATCATTTGAATGGTTTCATGCACCTTTACAAGATTATTTTTCTAGGCCCAACTCTTTCAATTAATTAACTTATTTATATCGTTAGCCTGTAACAATTTGTTTTAAATATTCTAAAACTTGCCTACTTGAATAATATGAATTCAATCATTCGAATGGTTTCAAGCAGCTTTACAAGATTCTCATTCTAGTCCCAACACTTTCATTTAATTACCCTATTTATATCATTAGCCTCTAACAATTTGTTTTAAATATTCTAAAACTTACCTACTTGAATAATATGAATTCAATCATTTGAATGGTTTCATGCAGCTTTACAAGATTCTCTTTCTAGTCCCAACTCTTTCATTTAATTAACCAATTTATATCTTTAGCCTGTAAAAATTTGTTTTAAATATTCTAAAACTTGCCTACTTGAATAATATGAATTCAATCATTTGACTGGTTTCATGCAACTTTACAAGATTTTCTTTCTAGTCCCAACTCTTACATTTCATTAACATATTTATATCTTTAGCCTGTAACTATTTGTTTTAAATATTCTAAAACTTGCCTACGTGAATAATATGAATTCAATCATTTGACTGGTTACATGCAGCTTCACAAGATTCTCTTTCTAGTCCCAACTCTTTCATTTCATTAACATATTTATATCTTTAGCCTGTAACTATTTGTTTTAAATATTCTAAAACTTGCCTACGTGAATAATATGAATTCAATCATTTGACTGGTTACATGCAGCTTCACAAGATTCTCTTTCTAGTCCCAACTCTTTCATTTAATTAACTCATTTATATCGTTAGCCTGTAACAATTTGTTTTAAATATTCTAAAACTTGCCTACTTTAATAATATGAATTCAATCATTTGAATGGTTTCATGCAGCTTTACAAGATTCTCTTACTAACGCCAGTTCTTTCATTTAAATAACCCATTTATATCTTTAGCCTGAACAATTTGTTTCAAATATTCTAAAACTTGCCTACTTGAATAATATGAATTCAATCATTTGAATGGTTTCATGCAGCTTTACAAGATTCTCTTTCTAGTCCCAACTCTTTCATTTAATTAACCTATTTATATCATTAGCCTGTAACAATTTGTTTTTAATATTCTAAAACTTGCCTACTTGAATAATATGAATTCAATCATTTGAATGGTTTTATCCAGCTTTACAAGATTCTCTTTCTTGTCCCACCTTTTTCATTTAATTAACTTATTTATATCTTTAGCCTGTAACAATTTGTTTTAAATATTCTAAAACTTGCCTACTTTAATAATATGAATTCAATCATTTGAATGGTTTCATGCAGCTTTACAATATTCTCTTTCTAGTCCCAACTCTTACATTTTATTAACTGCTTTATATCTTTCGCCTGTAACAATTTGTTTTAAATATTCTAAAACTTGCCTACTTGAATAATATGAATTCAATCATTTGAATGGTTTCATGCACCTTTAAAAGATTATTTTTCTAGGCCCAACTCTTTCAATTAATTAACTTATTTATATCTTTAGCCTGTAACAATTTGTTTTAAATATTCTAAAACTTGCCTACTTGAATAATATGAATTCAATCAGTTGACTGGTTACATGCAACTTTACAAGATTCTCGTTCTAGTCCCAATTCTTTCATTTAATTAACCCATTTATATCGTTAGCCTGTAACAATTTGTTTTAAATATTCTAAAACTTGCCTATTTGAATAATATGAATTCAATCATTTGACTGGTTTCATGCAGCTTTACAAGATTCTCTTACTAATGCCAGTTATTTATTTTAATTAACCCTTGTATATCTTTAGCCTCTAATAATTTGTTTTAAATATTCTAAAACTTGCCTACTTGAATAATATGAATTCGAGTAATTGAATGGTTTCATGCAGCTTTACAAGATTCTCCTTCTAGTCGTAACTCTTTCATTTAATTAACTTATTTATAACTTTAGCCTGTAACAATTTGTTTTAAATATTATAAAACTTGCCTACTTTAATAATATGAATTCAATCATTTGAATGGTTTCATGCAGCTTTAAAAGATTCTCTTTCTAGTCCCAACTCTTTCATTTAATTAACCAATTTCTATCTTTAGCCTGTAAAAATTTGTTTTAAATATTCTACAACTTGCCTACTTGAATAATATGAATTCAATCATTTGACTGGTTTCATGCACCTTTACAAGATTGTCTTTCTAGTCCTAACTCTTTCATTTCATTAACATATTTATATCTTTAGCCTGTAACTATTTGTTTTAAATATTCTAAAACTTGCCTGCTTTAATAATATGAATTCAATCATTTGAATGGTTTCATTCAGCTTTAAAAGATTCTCTTTCTAGTCCCAACTCTTTCATTTAATTAACCTATTTATATCATTAGCCTCTAACAATATGTTTTAAATATTCTAAAACTTACCTACTTGAATAATATGAATTCAATCATTTCAATGGTTTCATGCAGCTTTACAAGATTCTCATTCTAGTCCCAACACTTTCATTGCATTAACCTATTTATATCATTAGCCTCTAACAATTTGTTTTAAATATTCTAAAACTTACCTACTTGAATAATATGAATTCAATCATTTGAATGGTTTCATGCAGCTTTACAAGATTCTCTTTCTAGTCCCAACTCTTTCATTTAATTAACTCGATTATATCTTTAGCCTGTAACAATTTGTTTTAAATATTCTAAAACTTGCCTACTTGGATAATATGAATTCAATCATTAGAATGGTTTCATGCAGCTTTACAAGATTCTCTTTCTAGTCCCAACTCTTTCATTTAATTAACCAATTTATATCTTTAGCCTCTAACAATTTGTTTTAAATATTCTAAAACTTGCCTATTTGAATAATATGAATTCAATCATTTGACTGGTTTCATGCAGCTTTACAAGATTCTCTTTCTAGTCCCAACTCTTACATTTCATTAACATTTTTATATCTTTAGCCTGTAAATATTTGTTTTAAATATACTAAAACTTGCCTACTTGAATAATATGAATTCAATCATTTGAATGGTTTCATGCAGCTTTACAAGATTCTCTTTCTAGTCCCAACTCTTTCATTTTATTAACTGATTTATATCTTTCGCCTGCAACAATTTGTTTTAAATATTGTAAAACTTGCCTACTCTTTTAATATGAATTCAATCATTTGAATGGTTTCATGCAGCTTTACAAGATTCTCTTTGTAGTCCCAACTCTTTCATTTTATTAACTTATTTATATCTTTAGCCTGTAACAATTTGTTTTAAATATTCTAAAACTTGCCTACTTGAATAATATGAATTCAATCATTTGAATGGTTTCATGCAGCGTTACACGATTCTCTTTCTAGTCCCAACTCTTTCATTTAATTAACCTATTCATATCATTAGCCTGTAACAATTTGTTTTAAATATTCTAAAACTTGCCTACATGAATAATGTGAATTCAATCATTTGAATGGTTTCATGCAGCTTTACAAGATTCTCATTCTAGTCTCAACACTTTCATTTAATTACCCTATTTATATCATTAGCCTCTAACAATTTGTTTTAAATATTCTAAAACTTACCTACTTGAATAATATGAATTCAATCATTTGAATGGTTTCATTCAGCTTTACAAGATTCTCTTTCTAGTCCCAACTCTTTCATTTAATTAACTTATTTATATCTTTAGCCTGTAACAATTTGTTTTAAATATTCTAAAACTTGCCTACTTGAATAATATGAATTCAATCATTCGAATGGTTTCAAGCAGCTTTACAAGATTCTCATTCTAGTCCCAACACTTTCATTTAATTACCCTATTTATATCATTAGCCTCTAACAATTTGTTTTAAATATTCTAAAACTTACCTACTTGAATAATATGAATTCAATCATTTGAATGGTTTCATGCAGCTTTACAAGATTCTCTTTCTAGTCCCAACTCTTTCATTTAATTAACCAATTTATATCTTTCGCCTGTAACAATTTGTTTTAAATATTCTAAAACTTGCCTACTTGAATAATATGAATTCAATCATTTGAATGGTTTCATGCACCTTTAAAAGATTATTTTTCTAGGCCCAACTCTTTCATTTTATTAACTGATTTATATCTTTAGCCTGTAACAATTTGTTTTAAATATTCTAAAACTTGCCTACTTGAATAATATGAATTCAATCATTTGAATGGTTTCATGCACCTTTACAAGATTCTCTTTCTAGTCCCAACTCTTTCATTTAATTAACTTATTTATATCTTTAGCCTGTAACAATTTGTTTTAAATATTCTAAAACTTGCCTACTTTAATAATATGAATTCAATCATTTGAATGGTTTCATGCAGCTTTAAAAGATTCTCTTTCTAGTCCCAACTCTTTCATTTAATTAACCAATTTCTATCTTTAGCCTGTAAAAATTTGTTTTAAATATTCTAAAACTTGCCTACTTGAATAATATGAATTCAATCATTTGACTGGTTTCATGCACCTTTACAAGATTGTCTTTCTAGTCCTAACTCTTTCATTTCATTAACATATTTATATCTTTAGCCTGTAACTATTTGTTTTAAATATTCTAAAACTTGCCTACTTTAATAATATGAATTCAATCATTTGAATGGTTTCATGCAGCTTTAAAAGATTCTCTTTCTAGTCCCAACTCTTTCATTTAATTAACCTATTTATATCATTAGCCTCTAACAATATGTTTTAAATATTCTAAAACTTACCTACTTGAATAATATGAATTCAATCATTTCAATGGTTTCATGCAGCTTTACAAGATTCTCATTCTAGTCCCAACACTTTCATTTCATTAACCTATTTATATCATTAGCCTCTAACAATTTGTTTTAAATATTCTAAAAGTTACCTACTTGAATAATATGAATTCAATCATTTGAATGGTTTCATGCAGCTTTACAATATTCTCTTTCTAGTCCCAACTCTTACATTTTATTAACTGCTTTATATCTTTCGCCTGTAACAATTTGTTTTAAATATTCTAAAACTTGCCTACTTGAATAATATGAATTCAATCATTTGAATGGTTTCATGCACCTTTAAAAGATTATTTTTCTAGGCCCAACTCTTTCAATTAATTAACTTATTTATATCTTTAGCCTGTAACAATTTGTTTTAAATATTCTAAAACTTGCCTACTTGAATAATATGAATTCAATCAGTTGACTGGTTACATGCAACTTTACAAGATTCTCGTTCTAGTCCCAATTCTTTCATTTAATTAACCCATTTATATCGTTAGCCTGTAACAATTTGTTTTAAATATTCTAAAACTTGCCTATTTGAATAATATGAATTCAATCATTTGACTGGTTTCATGCAGCTTTACAAGATTCTCTTACTAATGCCAGTTATTTATTTTAATTAACCCTTTTATATCTTTAGCCTCTAATAATTTGTTTTAAATATTCTAAAACTTGCCTACTTGAATAATATGAATTCGAGTAATTGAATGGTTTCATGCAGCTTTACAAGATTCTCCTTCTAGTCGTAACTCTTTCATTTAATTAACTTATTTATAACTTTAGCCTGTAACAATTTGTTTTAAATATTATAAAACTTGCCTACTTTAATAATATGAATTCAATCATTTGAATGGTTTCATGCAGCTTTAAAAGATTCTCTTTCTAGTCCCAACTCTTTCATTTAATTAACCAATTTCTATCTTTAGCCTGTAAAAATTTGTTTTAAATATTCTACAACTTGCCTACTTGAATAATATGAATTCAATCATTTGACTGGTTTCATGCACCTTTACAAGATTGTCTTTCTAGTCCTAACTCTTTCATTTCATTAACATATTTATATCTTTAGCCTGTAACTATTTGTTTTAAATATTCTAAAACTTGCCTGCTTTAATAATATGAATTCAATCATTTGAATGGTTTCATTCAGCTTTAAAAGATTCTCTTTCTAGTCCCAACTCTTTCATTTAATTAACCTATTTATATCATTAGCCTCTAACAATATGTTTTAAATATTCTAAAACTTACCTACTTGAATAATATGAATTCAATCATTTCAATGGTTTCATGCAGCTTTACAAGATTCTCATTCTAGTCCCAACACTTTCATTGCATTAACCTATTTATATCATTAGCCTCTAACAATTTGTTTTAAATATTCTAAAACTTACCTACTTGAATAATATGAATTCAATCATTTGAATGGTTTCATGCAGCTTTACAAGATTCTCTTTCTAGTCCCAACTCTTTCATTTAATTAACTCGATTATATCTTTAGCCTGTAACAATTTGTTTTAAATATTCTAAAACTTGCCTACTTGGATAATATGAATTCAATCATTAGAATGGTTTCATGCAGCTTTACAAGATTCTCTTTCTAGTCCCAACTCTTTCATTTAATTAACCAATTTATATCTTTAGCCTCTAACAATTTGTTTTAAATATTCTAAAACTTGCCTATTTGAATAATATGAATTCAATCATTTGACTGGTTTCATGCAGCTTTACAAGATTCTCTTTCTAGTCCCAACTCTTACATTTCATTAACATTTTTATATCTTTAGCCTGTAAATATTTGTTTTAAATATACTAAAACTTGCCTACTTGAATAATATGAATTCAATCATTTGAATGGTTTCATGCAGCTTTACAAGATTCTCTTTCTAGTCCCAACTCTTTCATTTTATTAACTGATTTATATCTTTCGCCTGCAACAATTTGTTTTAAATATTGTAAAACTTGCCTACTCTTATAATATGAATTCAATCATTTGAATGGTTTCATGCAGCTTTACAAGATTCTCTTTGTAGTCCCAACTCTTTCATTTTATTAACTTATTTATATCTTTAGCCTGTAACAATTTGTTTTAAATATTCTAAAACTTGCCTACTTGAATAATATGAATTCAATCATTTGAATGGTTTCATGCAGCGTTACACGATTCTCTTTCTAGTCCCAACTCTTTCATTTAATTAACCTATTCATATCATTAGCCTGTAACAATTTGTTTTAAATATTCTAAAACTTGCCTACATGAATAATGTGAATTCAATCATTTGAATGGTTTCATGCAGCTTTACAAGATTCTCATTCTAGTCTCAACACTTTCATTTAATTACCCTATTTATATCATTAGCCTCTAACAATTTGTTTTAAATATTCTAAAACTTACCTACTTGAATAATATGAATTCAATCATTTGAATGGTTTCATTCAGCTTTACAAGATTCTCTTTCTAGTCCCAACTCTTTCATTTAATTAACTTATTTATATCTTTAGCCTGTAACAATTTGTTTTAAATATTCTAAAACTTGCCTACTTGAATAATATGAATTCAATCATTCGAATGGTTTCAAGCAGCTTTACAAGATTCTCATTCTAGTCCCAACACTTTCATTTAATTACCCTATTTATATCATTAGCCTCTAACAATTTGTTTTAAATATTCTAAAACTTACCTACTTGAATAATATGAATTCAATCATTTGAATGGTTTCATGCAGCTTTACAAGATTCTCTTTCTAGTCCCAACTCTTTCATTTAATTAACCAATTTATATCTTTCGCCTGTAACAATTTGTTTTAAATATTCTAAAACTTGCCTACTTGAATAATATGAATTCAATCATTTGAATGGTTTCATGCACCTTTAAAAGATTATTTTTCTAGGCCCAACTCTTTCATTTTATTAACTGATTTATATCTTTAGCCTGTAACAATTTGTTTTAAATATTCTAAAACTTGCCTACTTGAATAATATGAATTCAATCATTTGAATGGTTTCATGCACCTTTACAAGATTCTCTTTCTAGTCCCAACTCTTTCATTTAATTAACTTATTTATATCTTTAGCCTGTAACAATTTGTTTTAAATATTCTAAAACTTGCCTACTTTAATAATATGAATTCAATCATTTGAATGGTTTCATGCAGCTTTAAAAGATTCTCTTTCTAGTCCCAACTCTTTCATTTAATTAACCAATTTCTATCTTTAGCCTGTAAAAATTTGTTTTAAATATTCTAAAACTTGCCTACTTGAATAATATGAATTCAATCATTTGACTGGTTTCATGCACCTTTACAAGATTGTCTTTCTAGTCCTAACTCTTTCATTTCATTAACATATTTATATCTTTAGCCTGTAACTATTTGTTTTAAATATTCTAAAACTTGCCTACTTTAATAATATGAATTCAATCATTTGAATGGTTTCATGCAGCTTTAAAAGATTCTTTTTCTAGTCCCAACTCTTTCATTTAATTAACCTATTTATATCATTAGCCTCTAACAATATGTTTTAAATATTCTAAAACTTACCTACTTGAATAATATGAATTCAATCATTTCAATGGTTTCATGCAGCTTTACAAGATTCTCATTCTAGTCCCAACACTTTCATTTCATTAACCTATTTATATCATTAGCCTCTAACAATTTGTTGTAAATATTCTAAAAGTTACCTACTTGAATAATATGAATTCAATCATTTGAATGGTTTCATGCAGCTTTACAAGATTCTCTTTCTAGTCCCAACTCTTTCATTTAATTAACTCATTTATATCTTTAGCCTGTAACAATTTGTTTTAAATATTCTAAAACTTGCCTACTTGGATAATATGAATTCAATCATTAGAATGGTTTCATGCAGCTTTACAAGATTCTCTTTCTAGTCCCAACTCTTTCATTTAATTAACCAATTTATATCTTTAGCCTCTAACAATTTGTTTTCAATATTCTAAAACTTCCCTATTTGAATAATATGAATTCAATCATTTGACTGGTTTCATGCAGCTTTACAAGATTCTCTTTCTAGTACCAACTCTTTCATTTAATTAACCAATTTATATCTTTCGCCTGTAACAATTTGTTTTAAATATTCTAAAACTTGCCTACTTGAATAATATGAATTCAATCATTTGAATGGTTTCATGCACCTTTACAAGATTATTTTGCTAGGCCCAACTCTTTCAATAATTTAACTTATTTATATCTTTAGCCTGTAACAATTTGTTTTAAATATTCTACAACTTGCCTACATGAATAATATGAATTCAATCATTAGAATGGTTTCATGCAGCTTTAAAAGATTCCCTTTCTAGTCCCAACGCTTTAATTTAATTAACTTATTTATATCTTTAGCCTGTAACAATTTGTTTTAAATATTCTAAAACTTGCCTACTTTAATAATATGAATTCAATCATTTGAATGGTTTCATGCAGCGTTACACGATTCTCTTTCTAGTCCCAACTCTTTCATTTAATTAACCTATTCATATCATTAGCCTGTAACAATTTGTTTTAAATATTCTAAAACTTGCCTACATGAATAATATGAATTCAATCATTTGAATGGTTTCATGCAGCTTTACAAGATTCTCATTCTAGTCCCAACACTTTCATTTAATTACCCTATTTATATCATTAGCCTCTAACAATTTGTTTTAAATATTCTAAAACTTACCTACTTGAATAATATGAATTCAATCATTTGAATGGTTTCATTCAGCTTTACAAGATTCTCTTTCTAGTCCCAACTCTTTCATTTAATTAACTTATTTATATCTTTAGCCTGTAACAATTTGTTTTAAATATTCTAAAACTTGCCTACTTGAATAATATGAATTCAATCATTCGAATGGTTTCAAGCAGCTTTACAAGATTCTCTTTCTAGTCCCAACTCTTTCATTTAATTAACCAATTTATATCTTTAGCCTGTAAAAATTTGTTTTAAATATTCTAAAACTTGCCTACTTGAATAATATGAATTCAATCATTTGACTGGTTTCATGCAACTTTACAAGATTTTCTTTCTAGTCCCAACTCTTTCATTTCATTAACATATTTATATCTTTAGCCTGTAACTATTTGTTTTAAATATTCTAAAACTTGCCTACGTGAATAATATGAATTCAATCATTTGACTGGTTACATGCAGCTTCACAAGATTCTCTTTCTAGTCCCAACTCTTTCATTTAATTAACTCATTTATATCGTTAGCCTGTAACAATTTGTTTTAAATATTCTAAAACTTGCCTACTTTAATAATATGAATTCAATCATTTGAATGGTTTCATGCAGCTTTACAAGATTCTCTTACTAACGCCAGTTCTTTCATTTAAATAACCCATTTATATCTTTAGCCTGAACAATTTGTTTCAAATATTCTAAAACTTGCCTACTTGAATAATATGAATTCAATCATTTGAATGGTTTCATGCAGCTTTACAAGATTCTCTTTCTAGTCCCAACTCTTTCATTTAATTAACCTATTTATATCATTAGCCTGTAACAATTTGTTTTTAATATTCTAAAACTTGCCTACTTGAATAATATGAATTCAATCATTTGAATGGTTTTATCCAGCTTTACAAGATTCTCTTTCTTGTCCCACCTTTTTCATTTAATTAACTTATTTATATCTTTAGCCTGTAACAATTTGTTTTAAATATTCTAAAACTTGCCTACTTTAATAATATGAATTCAATCATTTGAATGGTTTCATGCAGCTTTACAATATTCTCTTTCTAGTCCCAACTCTTACATTTTATTAACTGCTTTATATCTTTCGCCTGTAACAATTTGTTTTAAATATTCTAAAACTTGCCTACTTGAATAATATGAATTCAATCATTTGAATGGTTTCATGCACCTTTAAAAGATTATTTTTCTAGGCCCAACTCTTTCAATTAATTAACTTATTTATATCTTTAGCCTGTAACAATTTGTTTTAAATATTCTAAAACTTGCCTACTTGAATAATATGAATTCAATCAGTTGACTGGTTACATGCAACTTTACAAGATTCTCGTTCTAGTCCCAATTCTTTCATTTAATTAACCCATTTATATCGTTAGCCTGTAACAATTTGTTTTAAATATTCTAAAACTTGCCTATTTGAATAATATGAATTCAATCATTTGACTGGTTTCATGCAGCTTTACAAGATTCTCTTACTAATGCCAGTTATTTATTTTAATTAACCCTTTTATATCTTTAGCCTCTAATAATTTGTTTTAAATATTCTAAAACTTGCCTACTTGAATAATATGAATTCGAGTAATTGAATGGTTTCATGCAGCTTTACAAGATTCTCCTTCTAGTCGTAACTCTTTCATTTAATTAACTTATTTATAACTTTAGCCTGTAACAATTTGTTTTAAATATTATAAAACTTGCCTACTTTAATAATATGAATTCAATCATTTGAATGGTTTCATGCAGCTTTAAAAGATTCTCTTTCTAGTCCCAACTCTTTCATTTAATTAACCAATTTCTATCTTTAGCCTGTAAAAATTTGTTTTAAATATTCTACAACTTGCCTACTTGAATAATATGAATTCAATCATTTGACTGGTTTCATGCACCTTTACAAGATTGTCTTTCTAGTCCTAACTCTTTCATTTCATTAACATATTTATATCTTTAGCCTGTAACTATTTGTTTTAAATATTCTAAAACTTGCCTGCTTTAATAATATGAATTCAATCATTTGAATGGTTTCATTCAGCTTTAAAAGATTCTCTTTCTAGTCCCAACTCTTTCATTTAATTAACCTATTTATATCATTAGCCTCTAACAATATGTTTTAAATATTCTAAAACTTACCTACTTGAATAATATGAATTCAATCATTTCAATGGTTTCATGCAGCTTTACAAGATTCTCATTCTAGTCCCAACACTTTCATTGCATTAACCTATTTATATCATTAGCCTCTAACAATTTGTTTTAAATATTCTAAAACTTACCTACTTGAATAATATGAATTCAATCATTTGAAGGGTTTCATGCAGCTTTACAAGATTCTCTTTCTAGTCCCAACTCTTTCATTTAATTAACTCGATTATATCTTTAGCCTGTAACAATTTGTTTTAAATATTCTAAAACTTGCCTACTTGGATAATATGAATTCAATCATTAGAATGGTTTCATGCAGCTTTACAAGATTCTCTTTCTAGTCCCAACTCTTTCATTTAATTAACCAATTTATATCTTTAGCCTCTAACAATTTGTTTTAAATATTCTAAAACTTGCCTATTTGAATAATATGAATTCAATCATTTGACTGGTTTCATGCAGCTTTACAAGATTCTCTTTCTAGTCCCAACTCTTACATTTCATTAACATTTTTATATCTTTAGCCTGTAAATATTTGTTTTAAATATACTAAAACTTGCCTACTTGAATAATATGAATTCAATCATTTGAATGGTTTCATGCAGCTTTACAAGATTCTCTTTCTAGTCCCAACTCTTTCATTTTATTAACTGATTTATATCTTTCGCCTGCAACAATTTGTTTTAAATATTGTAAAACTTGCCTACTCTTATAATATGAATTCAATCATTTGAATGGTTTCATGCAGCTTTACAAGATTCTCTTTGTAGTCCCAACTATTTCATTTTATTAACTTATTTATATCTTTAGCCTGTAACAATTTGTTTTAAATATTCTAAAACTTGCCTACTTGAATAATATGAATTCAATCATTTGAATGGTTTCATGCAGCGTTACACGATTCTCTTTCTAGTCCCAACTCTTTCATTTAATTAACCTATTCATATCATTAGCCTGTAACAATTTGTTTTAAATATTCTAAAACTTGCCTACATGAATAATGTGAATTCAATCATTTGAATGGTTTCATGCAGCTTTACAAGATTCTCATTCTAGTCTCAACACTTTCATTTAATTACCCTATTTATATCATTAGCCTCTAACAATTTGTTTTAAATATTCTAAAACTTACCTACTTGAATAATATGAATTCAATCATTTGAATGGTTTCATTCAGCTTTACAAGATTCTCTTTCTAGTCCCAACTCTTTCATTTAATTAACTTATTTATATCTTTAGCCTGTAACAATTTGTTTTAAATATTCTAAAACTTGCCTACTTGAATAATATGAATTCAATCATTCGAATGGTTTCAAGCAGCTTTACAAGATTCTCATTCTAGTCCCAACACTTTCATTTAATTACCCTATTTATATCATTAGCCTCTAACAATTTGTTTTAAATATTCTAAAACTTACCTACTTGAATAATATGAATTCAATCATTTGAATGGTTTCATGCAGCTTTACAAGATTCTCTTTCTAGTCCCAACTCTTTCATTTAATTAACCAATTTATATCTTTCGCCTGTAACAATTTGTTTTAAATATTCTAAAACTTGCCTACTTGAATAATATGAATTCAATCATTTGAATGGTTTCATGCACCTTTAAAAGATTATTTTTCTAGGCCCAACTCTTTCATTTTATTAACTGATTTATATCTTTAGCCTGTAACAATTTGTTTTAAATATTCTAAAACTTGCCTACTTGAATAATATGAATTCAATCATTTGAATGGTTTCATGCACCTTTACAAGATTCTCTTTCTAGTCCCAACTCTTTCATTTAATTAACTTATTTATATCTTTAGCCTGTAACAATTTGTTTTAAATATTCTAAAACTTGCCTACTTTAATAATATGAATTCAATCATTTGAATGGTTTCATGCAGCTTTAAAAGATTCTCTTTCTAGTCCCAACTCTTTCATTTAATTAACCAATTTCTATCTTTAGCCTGTAAAAATTTGTTTTAAATATTCTAAAACTTGCCTACTTGAATAATATGAATTCAATCATTTGACTGGTTTCATGCACCTTTACAAGATTGTCTTTCTAGTCCTAACTCTTTCATTTCATTAACATATTTATATCTTTAGCCTGTAACTATTTGTTTTAAATATTCTAAAACTTGCCTACTTTAATAATATGAATTCAATCATTTGAATGGTTTCATGCAGCTTTAAAAGATTCTCTTTCTAGTCCCAACTCTTTCATTTAATTAACCTATTTATATCATTAGCCTCTAACAATATGTTTTAAATATTCTAAAACTTACCTACTTGAATAATATGAATTCAATCATTTCAATGGTTTCATGCAGCTTTACAAGATTCTCATTCTAGTCCCAACACTTTCATTTCATTAACCTATTTATATCATTAGCCTCTAACAATTTGTTTTAAATATTCTAAAAGTTACCTACTTGAATAATATGAATTCAATCATTTGAATGGTTTCATGCAGCTTTACAAGATTCTCTTTCTAGTCCCAACTCTTTCATTTAATTAACTCATTTATATCTTTAGCCTGTAACAATTTGTTTTAAATATTCTAAAACTTGCCTACTTGGATAATATGAATTCAATCATTAGAATGGTTTCATGCAGCTTTACAAGATTCTCTTTCTAGTCCCAACTCTTTCATTTAATTAACCAATTTATATCTTTAGCCTCTAACAATTTGTTTTCAATATTCTAAAACTTCCCTATTTGAATAATATGAATTCAATCATTTGACTGGTTTCATGCAGCTTTACAAGATTCTCTTTCTAGTCCCAACTCTTACATTTCATTAACATTTTTATATCTTTAGCCTGTAAATATTTGTTTTAAATATACTAAAACTTGCCTACTTGAATAATATGAATTCAATCATTTGACTGGTTACATGCAGCTTCACAAGATTCTCTTTCTAGTCCCAACTCTTTCATTTAATTAACTCATTTATATCGTTAGCCTGTAACAATTCGTTTTAAATATTCTAAAACTTGCCTACTTTAATAATATGAATTCAACCATTTGAATGGTTTCATGCAGCTTTACAAGATTCTCTTACTAACGCCAGTTCTTTCATTTAAATAACCCATTTATATCTTTAGCCTGAACAATTTGTTTTAAATATTCTAAAACTTGCCTACTTGAATAATATGAATTCAATCATTTGAATGGTTTCATGCAGCTTTACAAGATTCTCTTTCTAGTCCCAACTCTTTCATTTAATTAACCTATTAATATCATTAGCCTGTAACAATTTGTTTTTAATATTCTAAAACTTGCCTACTTGAATAATATGAATTCAATCATTTGAATGGTTTCATGCACCTTTACAAGATTATTTTTCTAGGCCCAACTCTTTCAATTAATTAACTTATTTATATCGTTAGCCTGTAACAATTTGTTTTAAATATTCTAAAACTTGCCTACTTGAATAATATGAATTCAATCATTCGAATGGTTTCAAGCAGCTTTACAAGATTCTCATTCTAGTCCCAACACTTTCATTTAATTACCCTATTTATATCATTAGCCTCTAACAATTTGTTTTAAATATTCTAAAACTTACCTACTTGAATAATATGAATTCAATCATTTGAATGGTTTCATGCAGCTTTACAAGATTCTCTTTCTAGTCCCAACTCTTTCATTTAATTAACCAATTTATATCTTTAGCCTGTAAAAATTTGTTTTAAATATTCTAAAACTTGCCTACTTGAATAATATGAATTCAATCATTTGACTGGTTTCATGCAACTTTACAAGATTTTCTTTCTAGTCCCAACTCTTACATTTCATTAACATATTTATATCTTTAGCCTGTAACTATTTGTTTTAAATATTCTAAAACTTGCCTACGTGAATAATATGAATTCAATCATTTGACTGGTTACATGCAGCTTCACAAGATTCTCTTTCTAGTCCCAACTCTTTCATTTAATTAACTCATTTATATCGTTAGCCTGTAACAATTTGTTTTAAATATTCTAAAACTTGCCTACTTTAATAATATGAATTCAATCATTTGAATGGTTTCATGCAGCTTTACAAGATTCTCTTACTAACGCCAGTTCTTTCATTTAATTAACCCATTTATATCTTTAGCCTGAACAATTTGTTTCAAATATTCTAAAACTTGCCTACTTGAATAATATGAATTCAATCATTTGAATGGTTTCATGCAGCTTTACAAGATTCTCTTTCTAGTCCCAACTCTTTCATTTAATTAACCTATTTATATCATTAGCCTGTAACAATTTGTTTTTAATATTCTAAAACTTGCCTACTTGAATAATATGAATTCAATCATTAGAATGGTTTCATCCAGCTTTACAAGATTCTCTTTCTTGTCCCACCTTTTTCATTTAATTAACTTATTTATATCTTTAGCCTGTAACAATTTGTTTTAAATATTCTAAAACTTGCCTATTTTTATAATATGAATTCAATCATTTGAATGGTTTCATGCAGCTTTACAAGATTCTCTTTCTAGTCCCAACTCTTTCATTTTATTAACTGATTTATATCTTTCGCCTGTAACAATTTGTTTTAAATATTCTAAAACTTGCCTACTTGAATAATATGAATTCAATCATTTGAATGGTTTCATGCACGTTTAAAAGATTATTTTTCTAGGCCCAACTCTTTCAATTAATTAACTTATTTATATCTTTAGCCTGTAACAATTTGTTTTAAATATTGTAAAACTTGCCTACTCTTATAATATGAATTCAATCATTTGAATGGTTTCATGCAGCTTTACAAGATTCTCTTTGTAGTCCCAACTCTTTCATTTTATTAACTTATTTATATCTTTAGCCTGTAACAATTTGTTTTAAATATTCTAAAACTTGCCTACTTGAATAATATGAATTCAATCATTTGATGGTTTCATGCAGCGTTACACGATTCTCTTTCTAGTCCCAACTCTTTCATTTAATTAACCTATTTATATCATTAGCCTGTAACAATTTGTTTTAAATATTCTAAAACTTGCCTACATGAATAATATGAATTCAATCATTTGAATGGTTTCATGCAGCTTTACAAGATTCTCATTCTAGTCTCAACACTTTCATTTAATTACCCTATTTATATCATTAGCCTCTAACAATTTGTTTTAAATATTCTAAAACTTACCTACTTGAATAATATGAATTCAATCATTTGAATGGTTTCATTCAGCTTTACAAGATTCTCTTTCTAGTCCCAACTCTTTCATTTAATTAACTTATTTATATCTTTAGCCTGTAACAATTTGTTTTAAATATTCTAAAACTTGCCTACTTGAATAATATGAATTCAATCATTCGAATGGTTTCAAGCAGCTTTACAAGATTCTCATTCTAGTCCCAACTCTTTCATTTAATTACCCTATTTATATCATTAGCCTCTAACAATTTGTTTTAAATATTCTAAAACTTACCTACTTGAATAATATGAATTCAATCATTTGAATGGTTTCATGCAGCTTTACAAGATTCTCTTTCTAGTCCCAACTCTTTAATTTAATTAACCTATTTATATCTTTCGCCTGCAACAATTTGTTTTAAATATTCTAAAACTTGCCTACTTGAATAATATGAATTCAATCATTTGAATGGTTTCATGCACCTTTAAAAGATTATTTTTCTAGGCCCAACTCTTTCATTTTATTAACTGATTTATATCTTTAGCCTATAACAATTTGTTTTAAATATTCTAAAACTTGCCTACTTGAATAATATGAATTCAATCATTTGAATGGTTTCATGCACCTTTACAAGATTATTTTGCTAGGCCCAACTCTTTCAATAATTTAACTTATTTATATCTTTAGCCTGTAACAATTTGTTTTAAATATTCTAAAACTTGCCTACTTGAATAATATGAATTCAATCATTTGAATGGTTTCATGCACCTTTACAAGATTATTTTTCTAGTCCCAACTCTTTGATTTATTTAACTTATTTATATCTTTAGCCTGTAACAATTTGTTTTAAATATTCTACAACTTGCCTACATGAATAATATGAATTCAATCATTAGAATGGTTTCATGCAGCTTTAAAAGATTCCCTTTCTAGTCCCAACGCTTTAATTTAATTAACTTATTTATATCTTTAGCCTGTAACAATTTGTTTTAAATATTCTAAAACTTGCCTACTTTAATAATATGAATTCAATCATTTGAATGGTTTCATGCAGCGTTACACGATTCTCTTTCTAGTCCCAACTCTTTCATTTAATTAACCTATTCATATCATTAGCCTGTAACAATTTGTTTTAAATATTCTAAAACTTGCCTACATGAATAATATGAATTCAATCATTTGAATGGTTTCATGCAGCTTTACAAGATTCTCATTCTAGTCCCAACACTTTCATTTAATTACCCTATTTATATCATTAGCCTCTAACAATTTGTTTTAAATATTCTAAAACTTACCTACTTGAATAATATGAATTCAATCATTTGAATGGTTTCATTCAGCTTTACAAGATTCTCTTTCTAGTCCCAACTCTTTCATTTAATTAACTTATTTATATCTTTAGCCTGTAACAATTTGTTTTAAATATTCTAAAACTTGCCTACTTGAATAATATGAATTCAATCATTCGAATGGTTTCAAGCAGCTTTACAAGATTCTCTTTCTAGTCCCAACTCTTTCATTTAATTAACCAATTTATATCTTTAGCCTGTAAAAATTTGTTTTAAATATTCTAAAACTTGCCTACTTGAATAATATGAATTCAATCATCTGACTGGTTTCATGCAACTTTACAAGATTTTCTTTCTAGTCCCAACTCTTTCATTTCATTAACATATTTATATCATTAGCCTGTAACAATTTGTTTTTAATATTCTAAAACTTGCCTACTTGAATAATATGAATTCAATCATTAGAATGGTTTCATCCAGCTTTACAAGATTCTCTTTCTTGTCCCACCTTTTTCATTTAATTAACTTATTTATATCTTTAGCCTGTAACAATTTGTTTTAAATATTCTAAAGCTTGCCTATTTTTATAATATGAATTCAATCATTTGAATTGTTTCATGCAGCTTTACAAGATTTTCTTTCTAGTCCCAACTCTTTCATTTTATTAACTGATTTATATCTTTCGCCTGTAACAATTTGTTTTAAATATTCTAAAACTTGCCTACTTGAATAATATGAATTCAATCATTTGAATGGTTTCATGCACGTTTAAAAGATTATTTTTCTAGGCCCAACTCTTTCAATTAATTAACTTATTTATATCTTTAGCCTGTAACAATTTGTTTTAAATATTGTAAAACTTGCCTACTCTTATAATATGAATTCAATCATTTGAATGGTTTCATGCAGCTTTACAAGATTCTCTTTGTAGTCCCAACTCTTTCATTTTATTAACTTATTTATATCTTTAGCCTGTAACAATTTGTTTTAAATATTCTAAAACTTGCCTACTTGAATAATATGAATTCAATCATTTGAATGGTTTCATGCAGCGTTACACGATTCTCTTTCTAGTCCCAACTCTTTCATTTAATTAACCTATTTATATCATTAGCCTGTAACAATTTGTTTTAAATATTCTAAAACTTGCCTACATGAATAATATGAATTCAATCATTTGAATGGTTTCATGCAGCTTTACAAGATTCTCATTCTAGTCTCAACACTTTCATTTAATTACCCTATTTATATCATTAGCCTCTAACAATTTGTTTTAAATATTCTAAAACTTACCTACTTGAATAATATGAATTCAATCATTTGAATGGTTTCATTCAGCTTTACAAGATTCTCTTTCTAGTCCCAACTCTTTCATTTAATTAACTTATTTATATCTTTAGCCTGTAACAATTTGTTTTAAATATTCTAAAACTTGCCTACTTGAATAATATGAATTCAATCATTCGAATGGTTTCAAGCAGCTTTACAAGATTCTCATTCTAGTCCCAACACTTTCATTTAATTACCCTATTTATATCATTAGCCTCTAACAATTTGTTTTAAATATTCTAAAACTTACCTACTTGAATAATATGAATTCAATCATTTGAATGGTTTCATGCAGCTTTACAAGATTCTCTTTCTAGTCCCAACTCTTTCATTTAATTAACCAATTTATATCTTTCGCCTGTAACAATTTGTTTTAAATATTCTAAAACTTGCCTACTTGAATAATATGAATTCAATCATTTGAATGGTTTCATGCACCTTTAAAAGATTATTTTTCTAGGCCCAACTCTTTCATTTTATTAACTGATTTATATCTTTAGCCTGTAACAATTTGTTTTAAATATTCTAAAACTTGCCTACTTGAATAATATGAATTCAATCATTTGAATGGTTTCATGCACCTTTACAAGATTATTTTGCTAGGCCCAACTCTTTCAATAATTTAACTTATTTATATCTTTAGCCTGTAACAATTTGTTTTAAATATTCTAAAACTTGCCTACTTGAATAATATGAATTCAATCATTTGAATGGTTTCATGCACCTTTACAAGATTATTTTTCTAGTCCCAACTCTTTGATTTATTTAACTTATTTATATCTTTAGCCTGTAACAATTTGTTTTAAATATTCTACAACTTGCCTACATGAATAATATGAATTCAATCATTAGAATGGTTTCATGCAGCTTTAAAAGATTCCCTTTCTAGTCCCAACGCTTTAATTTAATTAACTTATTTATATCTTTAGCCTGTAACAATTTGTTTTAAATATTCTAAAACTTGCCTACTTTAATAATATGAATTCAATCATTTGAATGGTTTCATGCAGCGTTACACGATTCTCTTTCTAGTCCCAACTCTTTCATTTAATTAACCTATTCATATCATTAGCCTGTAACAATTTGTTTTAAATATTCTAAAACTTGCCTACATGAATAATATGAATTCAATCATTTGAATGGTTTCATGCAGCTTTACAAGATTCTCATTCTAGTCCCAACACTTTCATTAAATTACCCTATTTATATCATTAGCCTCTAACAATTTGTTTTAAATATTCTAAAACTTACCTACTTGAATAATATGAATTCAATCATTTGAATGGTTTCATTCAGCTTTACAAGATTCTCTTTCTAGTCCCAACTCTTTCATTTAATTAACTTATTTATATCTTTAGCCTGTAACAATTTGTTTTAAATATTCTAAAACTTGCCTACTTGAATAATATGAATTCAATCATTCGAATGGTTTCAAGCAGCTTTACAAGATTCTCTTTCTAGTCCCAACTCTTTCATTTAATTAACCAATTTCTATCTTTAGCCTGTAAAAATTTGTTTTAAATATTCTAAAACTTGCCTACTTGAATAATATGAATTCAATCATTTGACTGGTTTCATGCAACTTTACAAGATTTTCTTTCTAGTCCCAACTCTTTTATTTCATTAACATATTTATATCTTTAGACTGTAACTATTTGTTTTAAATATTCTAAAACTTGCCTACGTGAATAATATGAATTCAATCATTTGACTGGTTACATGCAGCTTCACAAGATTCTCTTTCTAGTCCCAACTCTTTCATTTAATTAACTCATTTATATCGTTAGCCTGTAACAATTTGTTTTAAATATTCTAAAACTTGCCTACTTAAATAATATGAATTCAATCATTTGAATGGTTTCATGAAGCTTTACAAGATTCTCTTACTAACGCCAGTTCTTTCATTTAAATAACCCATTTATATCTTTAGCCTGAACAATTTGTTTCAAATATTCTAAAACTTGCCTACTTGAATAATATGAATTCAATCATTTGAATGGTTTCATGCAGCTTTACAAGATTCTCTTTCTAGTCCCAACTCTTTCATTTAATTAACCTATTTATATCATTAGCCTGTAACAATTTGTTTTTAATATTATAAAACTTGCCTACTTGAATAATATGAATTCAATCATTTGAATGGTTTCATCCAGCTTTACAAGATTCTCTTTCTTGTCCCACCTTTTTCATTTAATTAATTATTTATATCTTTAGCCTGTAACAATTTGTTTTAAATATTCTAAAACTTGCCTACTTTAATAATATGAATTCAATCATTTGAATGGTTTCATGCAGCTTTACAATATTCTCTTTCTAGTCCCAACTCTTACATTTTATTAACTGCTTTATATCTTTCGCCTGTAACAATTTGTTTTAAATATTCTAAAACTTGCCTACTTGAATAATATGAATTCAATCATTTGAATGGTTTCATGCACCTTTAAAAGATTATTTTTCTAGGCCCAACTCTTTCAATTAATTAACTTATTTATATCTTTAGCCTGTAACAATTTGTTTTAAATATTCTAAAACTTGCCTACTTGAATAATATGAATTCAATCAGTTGACTGGTTACATGCAACTTTACAAGATTCTCGTTCTAGTCCCAATTCTTTCATTTAATTAACCCATTTATATCGTTAGCCTGTAACAATTTGTTTTAAATATTCTTAAACTTGCCTACTTGAATAATATGAATTCAATCATTTGACTGGTTTCATGCAGCTTTACAAGATTCTCTTACTAATGCCAGTTATTTATTTTAATTAACCCTTTTATATCGTTAGCCTCTAATAATTTGTTTTAAATATTCTAAAACTTGCCTACTTGAATAATATGAATTCGAGTAATTGAATGGTTTCATGCAGCTTTACAAGATTCTCCTTCTAGTCGTAACTCTTTCATTTAATTAACTTATTTATAACTTTAGCCTGTAACAATTTGTTTTAAATATTATAAAACTTGCCTACTTTAATAATATGAATTCAATCATTTGAATGGTTTCATGCAGCTTTAAAAGATTCTCTTTCTAGTCCCAACTCTTTCATTTAATTAACCAATTTCTATCTTTAGCCTGTAAAAATTTGTTTTAAATATTCTAAAACTTGCCTACTTGAATAATATGAATTCAATCATTTGACTGGTTTCATGCAGCTTTACACGATTCTCTTTCTAGTCCCAACTCTTTCATTTTATTAACTTATTTATATCTTTAGCCTGTAACAATTTGTTTTAAATATTCTAAAACCTGCCTACTTGAATAATATGAATTCAATCATTTGAATGGTTTCATGCAGCGTTACACGATTCTCTTTCTAGTCCCAACTCTTTCATTTAATTAACCTATTTATATCATTAGCCTGTAACAATTTGTTTTAAATATTCTAAAACTTGCCTACATGAATAATATGAATTCAATCATTTGAATGGTTTCATGCAGCTTTACAAGATTCTCATTCTAGTCTCAACACTTTCATTTAATTACCCTATTTATATCATTAGCCTCTAACAATTTGTTTTAAATATTCTAAAACTTACCTACTTGAATAATATGAATTCAATCATTTGAATGGTTTCATTCAGCTTTACAAGATTCTCTTTCTAGTCCCAACACTTTCATTTAATTAACTTATTTATATCTTTAGCCTGTAACAATTTGTTTTAAATATTCTAAAACTTGCCTACTTGGATAATATGAATTCAATCATTAGAATGGTTTCATGCAGCTTTACAAGATTCTCTTTCTTGTCACACCTTTTTCATTTAATTAACTTATTATATCTTTAGCCTGTAACAATTTGTTTTAAATATTCTAAAACTTGCCTACTTTAATAATATGAATTCAATCATTTGAATGGTTTCATGCAGCTTTACAATATTCTCTTTCTAGTCCCAACTCTTTCATTTAATTAACTTATTTATAACTTTAGCCTGTAACAATTTGTTTTAAATATTATAAAACTTGCCTACTTTAATAATATGAATTCAATCATTTGACTGGTTTCATGCAGCTTTACAAGATTCTCTTTCTAGTCCCAACTCTTACATTTCATTAACATTTTTATATCTTTAGCCTGTAAATATTTGTTTTAAATATACTAAAACTTGCCTACTTGAATAATATGAATTCAATCATTTGACTGGTTACATGCAGCTTCACAAGATTCTCTTTCTAGTCCCAACTCTTTCATTTAATTAACTCATTTATATCGTTAGCCTGTAACAATTCGTTTTAAATATTCTAAAACTTGCCTACTTTAATAATATGAATTCAACCATTTGAATGGTTTCATGCAGCTTTACAAGATTCTCTTACTAACGCCAGTTCTTTCATTTAAATAACCCATTTATATCTTTAGCCTGAACAATTTGTTTTAAATATTCTAAAACTTGCCTACTTGAATAATATGAATTCAATCATTTGAATGGTTTCATGCAGCTTTACAAGATTCTCTTTCTAGTCCCAACTCTTTCATTTAATTAACCTATTAATATCATTAGCCTGTAACAATTTGTTTTTAATATTCTAAAACTTGCCTACTTGAATAATATGAATTCAATCATTTGAATGGTTTCATGCACCTTTACAAGATTATTTTTCTAGGCCCAACTCTTTCAATTAATTAACTTATTTATATCGTTAGCCTGTAACAATTTGTTTTAAATATTCTAAAACTTGCCTACTTGAATAATATGAATTCAATCATTCGAATGGTTTCAAGCAGCTTTACAAGATTCTCATTCTAGTCCCAACACTTTCATTTAATTACCCTATTTATATCATTAGCCTCTAACAATTTGTTTTAAATATTCTAAAACTTACCTACTTGAATAATATGAATTCAATCATTTGAATGGTTTCATGCAGCTTTACAAGATTCTCTTTCTAGTCCCAACTCTTTCATTTAATTAACCAATTTATATCTTTAGCCTGTAAAAATTTGTTTTAAATATTCTAAAACTTGCCTACTTGAATAATATGAATTCAATCATTTGACTGGTTTCATGCAACTTTACAAGATTTTCTTTCTAGTCCCAACTCTTACATTTCATTAACATATTTATATCTTTAGCCTGTAACTATTTGTTTTAAATATTCTAAAACTTGCCTACGTGAATAATATGAATTCAATCATTTGACTGGTTACATGCAGCTTCACAAGATTCTCTTTCTAGTCCCAACTCTTTCATTTAATTAACTCATTTATATCGTTAGCCTGTAACAATTTGTTTTAAATATTCTAAAACTTGCCTACTTTAATAATATGAATTCAATCATTTGAATGGTTTCATGCAGCTTTACAAGATTCTCTTACTAACGCCAGTTCTTTCATTTAATTAACCCATTTATATCTTTAGCCTGAACAATTTGTTTCAAATATTCTAAAACTTGCCTACTTGAATAATATGAATTCAATCATTTGAATGGTTTCATGCAGCTTTACAAGATTCTCTTTCTAGTCCCAACTCTTTCATTTAATTAACCTATTTATATCATTAGCCTGTAACAATTTGTTTTTAATATTCTAAAACTTGCCTACTTGAATAATATGAATTCAATCATTAGAATGGTTTCATCCAGCTTTACAAGATTCTCTTTCTTGTCCCACCTTTTTCATTTAATTAACTTATTTATATCTTTAGCCTGTAACAATTTGTTTTAAATATTCTAAAACTTGCCTATTTTTATAATATGAATTCAATCATTTGAATGGTTTCATGCAGCTTTACAAGATTCTCTTTCTAGTCCCAACTCTTTCATTTTATTAACTGATTTATATCTTTCGCCTGTAACAATTTGTTTTAAATATTCTAAAACTTGCCTACTTGAATAATATGAATTCAATCATTTGAATGGTTTCATGCACGTTTAAAAGATTATTTTTCTAGGCCCAACTCTTTCAATTAATTAACTTATTTATATCTTTAGCCTGTAACAATTTGTTTTAAATATTGTAAAACTTGCCTACTCTTATAATATGAATTCAATCATTTGAATGGTTTCATGCAGCTTTACAAGATTCTCTTTGTAGTCCCAACTCTTTCATTTTATTAACTTATTTATATCTTTAGCCTGTAACAATTTGTTTTAAATATTCTAAAACTTGCCTACTTGAATAATATGAATTCAATCATTTGATGGTTTCATGCAGCGTTACACGATTCTCTTTCTAGTCCCAACTCTTTCATTTAATTAACCTATTTATATCATTAGCCTGTAACAATTTGTTTTAAATATTCTAAAACTTGCCTACATGAATAATATGAATTCAATCATTTGAATGGTTTCATGCAGCTTTACAAGATTCTCATTCTAGTCTCAACACTTTCATTTAATTACCCTATTTATATCATTAGCCTCTAACAATTTGTTTTAAATATTCTAAAACTTACCTACTTGAATAATATGAATTCAATCATTTGAATGGTTTCATTCAGCTTTACAAGATTCTCTTTCTAGTCCCAACTCTTTCATTTAATTAACTTATTTATATCTTTAGCCTGTAACAATTTGTTTTAAATATTCTAAAACTTGCCTACTTGAATAATATGAATTCAATCATTCGAATGGTTTCAAGCAGCTTTACAAGATTCTCATTCTAGTCCCAACACTTTCATTTAATTACCCTATTTATATCATTAGCCTCTAACAATTTGTTTTAAATATTCTAAAACTTACCTACTTGAATAATATGAATTCAATCATTTGAATGGTTTCATGCAGCTTTACAAGATTCTCTTTCTAGTCCCAACTCTTTCATTTAATTAACCAATTTATATCTTTCGCCTGCAACAATTTGTTTTAAATATTCTAAAACTTGCCTACTTGAATAATATGAATTCAATCATTTGAATGGTTTCATGCACCTTTAAAAGATTATTTTTCTAGGCCCAACTCTTTCATTTTATTAACTGATTTATATCTTTAGCCTATAACAATTTGTTTTAAATATTCTAAAACTTGCCTACTTGAATAATATGAATTCAATCATTTGAATGGTTTCATGCACCTTTACAAGATTATTTTGCTAGGCCCAACTCTTTCAATAATTTAACTTATTTATATCTTTAGCCTGTAACAATTTGTTTTAAATATTCTAAAACTTGCCTACTTGAATAATATGAATTCAATCATTTGAATAGTTTCATGCACCTTTACAAGATTATTTTTCTAGTCCCAACTCTTTGATTTATTTAACTTATTTATATCTTTAGCCTGTAACAATTTGTTTTAAATATTCTACAACTTGCCTACATGAATAATATGAATTCAATCATTAGAATGGTTTCATGCAGCTTTAAAAGATTCCCTTTCTAGTCCCAACGCTTTAATTTAATTAACTTATTTATATCTTTAGCCTGTAACAATTTGTTTTAAATATTCTAAAACTTGCCTACTTTAATAATATGAATTCAATCATTTGAATGGTTTCATGCAGCGTTACACGATTCTCTTTCTAGTCCCAACTCTTTCATTTAATTAACCTATTCATATCATTAGCCTGTAACAATTTGTTTTAAATATTCTAAAACTTGCCTACATGAATAATATGAATTCAATCATTTGAATGGTTTCATGCAGCTTTACAAGATTCTCATTCTAGTCCCAACACTTTCATTTAATTACCCTATTTATATCATTAGCCTCTAACAATTTGTTTTAAATATTCTAAAACTTACCTACTTGAATAATATGAATTCAATCATTTGAATGGTTTCATTCAGCTTTACAAGATTCTCTTTCTAGTCCCAACTCTTTCATTTAATTAACTTATTTATATCTTTAGCCTGTAACAATTTGTTTTAAATATTCTAAAACTTGCCTACTTGAATAATATGAATTCAATCATTCGAATGGTTTCAAGCAGCTTTACAAGATTCTCTTTCTAGTCCCAACTCTTTCATTTAATTAACCAATTTATATCTTTAGCCTGTAAAAATTTGTTTTAAATATTCTAAAACTTGCCTACTTGAATAATATGAATTCAATCATCTGACTGGTTTCATGCAACTTTACAAGATTTTCTTTCTAGTCCCAACTCTTTCATTTCATTAACATATTTATATCATTAGCCTGTAACAATTTGTTTTTAATATTCTAAAACTTGCCTACTTGAATAATATGAATTCAATCATTAGAATGGTTTCATCCAGCTTTACAAGATTCTCTTTCTTGTCCCACCTTTTTCATTTAATTAACTTATTTATATCTTTAGCCTGTAACAATTTGTTTTAAATATTCTAAAGCTTGCCTATTTTTATAATATGAATTCAATCATTTGAATGGTTTCATGCAGCTTTACAAGATTTTCTTTCTAGTCCCAACTCTTTCATTTTATTAACTGATTTATATCTTTCGCCTGTAACAATTTGTTTTAAATATTCTAAAACTTGCCTACTTGAATAATATGAATTCAATCATTTGAATGGTTTCATGCACGTTTAAAAGATTATTTTTCTAGGCCCAACTCTTTCAATTAATTAACTTATTTATATCTTTAGCCTGTAACAATTTGTTTTAAATATTGTAAAACTTGCCTACTCTTATAATATGAATTCAATCATTTGAATGGTTTCATGCAGCTTTACAAGATTCTCTTTGTAGTCCCAACTCTTTCATTTTATTAACTTATTTATATCTTTAGCCTGTAACAATTTGTTTTAAATATTCTAAAACTTGCCTACTTGAATAATATGAATTCAATCATTTGAATGGTTTCATGCAGCGTTACACGATTCTCTTTCTAGTCCCAACTCTTTCATTTAATTAACCTATTTATATCATTAGCCTGTAACAATTTGTTTTAAATATTCTAAAACTTGCCTACATGAATAATATGAATTCAATCATTTGAATGGTTTCATGCAGCTTTACAAGATTCTCATTCTAGTCTCAACACTTTCATTTAATTACCCTATTTATATCATTAGCCTCTAACAATTTGTTTTAAATATTCTAAAACTTACCTACTTGAATAATATGAATTCAATCATTTGAATGGTTTCATTCAGCTTTACAAGATTCTCTTTCTAGTCCCAACTCTTTCATTTAATTAACTTATTTATATCTTTAGCCTGTAACAATTTGTTTTAAATATTCTAAAACTTGCCTACTTGAATAATATGAATTCAATCATTCGAATGGTTTCAAGCAGCTTTACAAGATTCTCATTCTAGTCCCAACACTTTCATTTAATTACCCTATTTATATCATTAGCCTCTAACAATTTGTTTTAAATATTCTAAAACTTACCTACTTGAATAATATGAATTCAATCATTTGAATGGTTTCATGCAGCTTTACAAGATTCTCTTTCTAGTCCCAACTCTTTCATTTAATTAACCAATTTATATCTTTCGCCTGTAACAATTTGTTTTAAATATTCTAAAACTTGCCTACTTGAATAATATGAATTCAATCATTTGAATGGTTTCATGCACCTTTAAAAGATTATTTTTCTAGGCCCAACTCTTTCATTTTATTAACTGATTTATATCTTTAGCCTGTAACAATTTGTTTTAAATATTCTAAAACTTGCCTACTTGAATAATATGAATTCAATCATTTGAATGGTTTCATGCACCTTTACAAGATTATTTTGCTAGGCCCAACTCTTTCAATAATTTAACTTATTTATATCTTTAGCCTGTAACAATTTGTTTTAAATATTCTAAAACTTGCCTACTTGAATAATATGAATTCAATCATTTGAATGGTTTCATGCACCTTTACAAGATTATTTTTCTAGTCCCAACTCTTTGATTTATTTAACTTATTTATATCTTTAGCCTGTAACAATTTGTTTTAAATATTCTACAACTTGCCTACATGAATAATATGAATTCAATCATTAGAATGGTTTCATGCAGCTTTAAAAGATTCCCTTTCTAGTCCCAACGCTTTAATTTAATTAACTTATTTATATCTTTAGCCTGTAACAATTTGTTTTAAATATTCTAAAACTTGCCTACTTTAATAATATGAATTCAATCATTTGAATGGTTTCATGCAGCGTTACACGATTCTCTTTCTAGTCCCAACTCTTTCATTTAATTAACCTATTCATATCATTAGCCTGTAACAATTTGTTTTAAATATTCTAAAACTTGCCTACATGAATAATATGAATTCAATCATTTGAATGGTTTCATGCAGCTTTACAAGATTCTCATTCTAGTCCCAACACTTTCATTAAATTACCCTATTTATATCATTAGCCTCTAACAATTTGTTTTAAATATTCTAAAACTTACCTACTTGAATAATATGAATTCAATCATTTGAATGGTTTCATTCAGCTTTACAAGATTCTCTTTCTAGTCCCAACTCTTTCATTTAATTAACTTATTTATATCTTTAGCCTGTAACAATTTGTTTTAAATATTCTAAAACTTGCCTACTTGAATAATATGAATTCAATCATTCGAATGGTTTCAAGCAGCTTTACAAGATTCTCTTTCTAGTCCCAACTCTTTCATTTAATTAACCAATTTCTATCTTTAGCCTGTAAAAATTTGTTTTAAATATTCTAAAACTTGCCTACTTGAATAATATGAATTCAATCATTTGACTGGTTTCATGCAACTTTACAAGATTTTCTTTCTAGTCCCAACTCTTTTATTTCATTAACATATTTATATCTTTAGACTGTAACTATTTGTTTTAAATATTCTAAAACTTGCCTACGTGAATAATATGAATTCAATCATTTGACTGGTTACATGCAGCTTCACAAGATTCTCTTTCTAGTCCCAACTCTTTCATTTAATTAACTCATTTATATCGTTAGCCTGTAACAATTTGTTTTAAATATTCTAAAACTTGCCTACTTAAATAATATGAATTCAATCATTTGAATGGTTTCATGAAGCTTTACAAGATTCTCTTACTAACGCCAGTTCTTTCATTTAAATAACCCATTTATATCTTTAGCCTGAACAATTTGTTTCAAATATTCTAAAACTTGCCTACTTGAATAATATGAATTCAATCATTTGAATGGTTTCATGCAGCTTTACAAGATTCTCTTTCTAGTCCCAACTCTTTCATTTAATTAACCTATTTATATCATTAGCCTGTAACAATTTGTTTTTAATATTATAAAACTTGCCTACTTGAATAATATGAATTCAATCATTTGAATGGTTTCATCCAGCTTTACAAGATTCTCTTTCTTGTCCCACCTTTTTCATTTAATTAATTATTTATATCTTTAGCCTGTAACAATTTGTTTTAAATATTCTAAAACTTGCCTACTTTAATAATATGAATTCAATCATTTGAATGGTTTCATGCAGCTTTACAATATTCTCTTTCTAGTCCCAACTCTTACATTTTATTAACTGCTTTATATCTTTCGCCTGTAACAATTTGTTTTAAATATTCTAAAACTTGCCTACTTGAATAATATGAATTCAATCATTTGAATGGTTTCATGCACCTTTAAAAGATTATTTTTCTAGGCCCAACTCTTTCAATTAATTAACTTATTTATATCTTTAGCCTGTAACAATTTGTTTTAAATATTCTAAAACTTGCCTACTTGAATAATATGAATTCAATCAGTTGACTGGTTACATGCAACTTTACAAGATTCTCGTTCTAGTCCCAATTCTTTCATTTAATTAACCCATTTATATCGTTAGCCTGTAACAATTTGTTTTAAATATTCTTAAACTTGCCTACTTGAATAATATGAATTCAATCATTTGACTGGTTTCATGCAGCTTTACAAGATTCTCTTACTAATGCCAGTTATTTATTTTAATTAACCCTTTTATATCGTTAGCCTCTAATAATTTGTTTTAAATATTCTAAAACTTGCCTACTTGAATAATATGAATTCGAGTAATTGAATGGTTTCATGCAGCTTTACAAGATTCTCCTTCTAGTCGTAACTCTTTCATTTAATTAACTTATTTATAACTTTAGCCTGTAACAATTTGTTTTAAATATTATAAAACTTGCCTACTTTAATAATATGAATTCAATCATTTGAATGGTTTCATGCAGCTTTAAAAGATTCTCTTTCTAGTCCCAACTCTTTCATTTAATTAACCAATTTCTATCTTTAGCCTGTAAAAATTTGTTTTAAATATTCTAAAACTTGCCTACTTGAATAATATGAATTCAATCATTTGACTGGTTTCATGCAGCTTTACACGATTCTCTTTCTAGTCCCAACTCTTTCATTTTATTAACTTATTTATATCTTTAGCCTGTAACAATTTGTTTTAAATATTCTAAAACCTGCCTACTTGAATAATATGAATTCAATCATTTGAATGGTTTCATGCAGCGTTACACGATTCTCTTTCTAGTCCCAACTCTTTCATTTAATTAACCTATTTATATCATTAGCCTGTAACAATTTGTTTTAAATATTCTAAAACTTGCCTACATGAATAATATGAATTCAATCATTTGAATGGTTTCATGCAGCTTTACAAGATTCTCATTCTAGTCTCAACACTTTCATTTAATTACCCTATTTATATCATTAGCCTCTAACAATTTGTTTTAAATATTCTAAAACTTACCTACTTGAATAATATGAATTCAATCATTTGAATGGTTTCATTCAGCTTTACAAGATTCTCTTTCTAGTCCCAACACTTTCATTTAATTAACTTATTTATATCTTTAGCCTGTAACAATTTGTTTTAAATATTCTAAAACTTGCCTACTTGGATAATATGAATTCAATCATTAGAATGGTTTCATGCAGCTTTACAAGATTCTCTTTCTTGTCACACCTTTTTCATTTAATTAACTTATTATATCTTTAGCCTGTAACAATTTGTTTTAAATATTCTAAAACTTGCCTACTTTAATAATATGAATTCAATCATTTGAATGGTTTCATGCAGCTTTACAATATTCTCTTTCTAGTCCCAACTCTTTCATTTAATTAACTTATTTATAACTTTAGCCTGTAACAATTTGTTTTAAATATTATAAAACTTGCCTACTTTAATAATATGAATTCAATCATTTGAATGGTTTCATGCAGCTTTAAAAGATTCTCTTTCTAGTCCCAACTCTTTCATTTAATTAACCAATTTCTATCTTTAGCCTGTAAAAATTTGTTTTAAATATTCTAAAACTTGCCTACTTGAATAATATGAATTCAATCATTTGACTGGTTTCATGCACCTTTACAAGATTCTCTTTCTAGTCCCAACTCTTTCATTTCATTAACATATTTATATCTTTAGCCTGTAACTATTTGTTTTAAATATTCTAAAACTTGCCTACTTTAATAATATGAATTCAATCATATGAATGGTTTCATGCAGCTTTAAAAGATTCTCTTTCTAGTCCCAACTCTTTCATTTAATTAACCTATTTATATCATTAGCCTCTAACAATTTGTTTTAAATATTCTAAAACTTACCTACTTGAATAATATGAATTCAATCATTTGAATGGTTTCATGCAGCTTTACAAGATTTTCTTTCTAGTCCCAACTCTTTCATTTTATTAACTGATTTATATCTTTCGCCTGTAACAATTTGTTTTAAATATTCTAAAACTTGCCTACTTGAATAATATGAATTCAATCATTTGAATGGTTTCATGCACGTTTAAAAGATTATTTTTCTAGGCCCAACTCTTTCAATTAATTAACTTATTTATATCTTTAGCCTGTAACAATTTGTTTTAAATATTGTAAAACTTGCCTACTCTTATAATATGAATTCAATCATTTGAATGGTTTCATGCAGCTTTACAAGATTCTCTTTGTAGTCCCAACTCTTTCATTTTATTAACTTATTTATATCTTTAGCCTGTAACAATTTGTTTTAAATATTCTAAAACTTGCCTACTTGAATAATATGAATTCAATCATTTGAATGGTTTCATGCAGCGTTACACGATTCTCTTTCTAGTCCCAACTCTTTCATTTAATTAACCTATTTATATCATTAGCCTGTAACAATTTGTTTTAAATATTCTAAAACTTGCCTACATGAATAATATGAATTCAATCATTTGAATGGTTTCATGCAGCTTTACAAGATTCTCATTCTAGTCTCAACACTTTCATTTAATTACCCTATTTATATCATTAGCCTCTAACAATTTGTTTTAAATATTCTAAAACTTACCTACTTGAATAATATGAATTCAATCATTTGAATGGTTTCATTCAGCTTTACAAGATTCTCTTTCTAGTCCCAACTCTTTCATTTAATTAACTTATTTATATCTTTAGCCTGTAACAATTTGTTTTAAATATTCTAAAACTTGCCTACTTGAATAATATGAATTCAATCATTCGAATGGTTTCAAGCAGCTTTACAAGATTCTCATTCTAGTCCCAACACTTTCATTTAATTACCCTATTTATATCATTAGCCTCTAACAATTTGTTTTAAATATTCTAAAACTTACCTACTTGAATAATATGAATTCAATCATTTGAATGGTTTCATGCAGCTTTACAAGATTCTCTTTCTAGTCCCAACTCTTTCATTTAATTAACCAATTTATATCTTTCGCCTGTAACAATTTGTTTTAAATATTCTAAAACTTGCCTACTTGAATAATATGAATTCAATCATTTGAATGGTTTCATGCACCTTTAAAAGATTATTTTTCTAGGCCCAACTCTTTCATTTTATTAACTGATTTATATCTTTAGCCTGTAACAATTTGTTTTAAATATTCTAAAACTTGCCTACTTGAATAATATGAATTCAATCATTTGAATGGTTTCATGCACCTTTACAAGATTATTTTGCTAGGCCCAACTCTTTCAATAATTTAACTTATTTATATCTTTAGCCTGTAACAATTTGTTTTAAATATTCTAAAACTTGCCTACTTGAATAATATGAATTCAATCATTTGAATGGTTTCATGCACCTTTACAAGATTATTTTTCTAGTCCCAACTCTTTGATTTATTTAACTTATTTATATCTTTAGCCTGTAACAATTTGTTTTAAATATTCTACAACTTGCCTACATGAATAATATGAATTCAATCATTAGAATGGTTTCATGCAGCTTTAAAAGATTCCCTTTCTAGTCCCAACGCTTTAATTTAATTAACTTATTTATATCTTTAGCCTGTAACAATTTGTTTTAAATATTCTAAAACTTGCCTACTTTAATAATATGAATTCAATCATTTGAATGGTTTCATGCAGCGTTACACGATTCTCTTTCTAGTCCCAACTCTTTCATTTAATTAACCTATTCATATCATTAGCCTGTAACAATTTGTTTTAAATATTCTAAAACTTGCCTACATGAATAATATGAATTCAATCATTTGAATGGTTTCATGCAGCTTTACAAGATTCTCATTCTAGTCCCAACACTTTCATTAAATTACCCTATTTATATCATTAGCCTCTAACAATTTGTTTTAAATATTCTAAAACTTACCTACTTGAATAATATGAATTCAATCATTTGAATGGTTTCATTCAGCTTTACAAGATTCTCTTTCTAGTC
This sequence comes from Lycorma delicatula, assembly GCF_047948215.1. Classification (NCBI taxonomy): domain Eukaryota; kingdom Metazoa; phylum Arthropoda; class Insecta; order Hemiptera; family Fulgoridae; genus Lycorma; species Lycorma delicatula. Next base: position 122,346,931 of record NC_134457.1, read on the forward strand.
CCAACTCTTTCATTTAATTAACTTATTTATATCTTTAGCCTGTAACAATTTGTTTTAAATATTCTAAAACTTGCCTACTTGAATAATATGAATTCAATCATTCGAATGGTTTCAAGCAGCTTTACAAGATTCTCTTTCTAGTCCCAACTCTTTCATTTAATTAACCAATTTCTATCTTTAGCCTGTAAAAATTTGTTTTAAATATTCTAAAACTTGCCTACTTGAATAATATGAATTCAATCATTTGACTGGTTTCATGCAACTTTACAAGATTTTCTTTCTAGTCCCAACTCTTTTATTTCATTAACATATTTATATCTTTAGACTGTAACTATTTGTTTTAAATATTCTAAAACTTGCCTACGTGAATAATATGAATTCAATCATTTGACTGGTTACATGCAGCTTCACAAGATTCTCTTTCTAGTCCCAACTCTTTCATTTAATTAACTCATTTATATCGTTAGCCTGTAACAATTTGTTTTAAATATTCTAAAACTTGCCTACTTAAATAATATGAATTCAATCATTTGAATGGTTTCATGAAGCTTTACAAGATTCTCTTACTAACGCCAGTTCTTTCATTTAAATAACCCATTTATATCTTTAGCCTGAACAATTTGTTTCAAATATTCTAAAACTTGCCTACTTGAATAATATGAATTCAATCATTTGAATGGTTTCATGCAGCTTTACAAGATTCTCTTTCTAGTCCCAACTCTTTCATTTAATTAACCTATTTATATCATTAGCCTGTAACAATTTGTTTTTAATATTATAAAACTTGCCTACTTGAATAATATGAATTCAATCATTTGAATGGTTTCATCCAGCTTTACAAGATTCTCTTTCTTGTCCCACCTTTTTCATTTAATTAATTATTTATATCTTTAGCCTGTAACAATTTGTTTTAAATATTCTAAAACTTGCCTACTTTAATAATATGAATTCAATCATTTGAATGGTTTCATGCAGCTTTACAATATTCTCTTTCTAGTCCCAACTCTTACATTTTATTAACTGCTTTATATCTTTCGCCTGTAACAATTTGTTTTAAATATTCTAAAACTTGCCTACTTGAATAATATGAATTCAATCATTTGAATGGTTTCATGCACCTTTAAAAGATTATTTTTCTAGGCCCAACTCTTTCAATTAATTAACTTATTTATATCTTTAGCCTGTAACAATTTGTTTTAAATATTCTAAAACTTGCCTACTTGAATAATATGAATTCAATCATTCGAATGGTTTCAAGCAGCTTTACAAGATTCTCATTCTAGTCCCAACACTTTCATTTAATTACCCTATTTATATCATTAGCCTCTAACAATTTGTTTTAAATATTCTAAAACTTACCTACTTGAATAATATGAATTCAATCATTTGAATGGTTTCATGCAGCTTTACAAGATTCTCTTTCTAGTCCCAACTCTTTCATTTAATTAACCAATTTATATCTTTCGCCTGTAACAATTTGTTTTAAATATTCTAAAACTTGCCTACTTGAATAATATGAATTCAATCATTTGAATGGTTTCATGCACCTTTAAAAGATTATTTTTCTAGGCCCAACTCTTTCATTTTATTAACTGATTTATATCTTTAGCCTGTAACAATTTGTTTTAAATATTCTAAAACTTGCCTACTTGAATAATATGAATTCAATCATTTGAATGGTTTCATGCACCTTTACAAGATTATTTTGCTAGGCCCAACTCTTTCAATAATTTAACTTATTTATATCTTTAGCCTGTAACAATTTGTTTTAAATATTCTAAAACTTGCCTACTTGAATAATATGAATTCAATCATTTGAATGGTTTCATGCACCTTTACAAGATTATTTTTCTAGTCCCAACTCTTTGATTTATTTAACTTATTTATATCTTTAGCCTGTAACAATTTGTTTTAAATATTCTACAACTTGCCTACATGAATAATATGAATTCAATCATTAGAATGGTTTCATGCAGCTTTAAAAGATTCCCTTTCTAGTCCCAACGCTTTAATTTAATTAACTTATTTATATCTTTAGCCTGTAACAATTTGTTTTAAATATTCTAAAACTTGCCTACTTTAATAATATGAATTCAATCATTTGAATGGTTTCATGCAGCGTTACACGATTCTCTTTCTAGTCCCAACTCTTTCATTTAATTAACCTATTCATATCATTAGCCTGTAACAATTTGTTTTAAATATTCTAAAACTTGCCTACATGAATAATATGAATTCAATCATTTGAATGGTTTCATGCAGCTTTACAAGATTCTCATTCTAGTCCCAACACTTTCATTAAATTACCCTATTTATATCATTAGCCTCTAACAATTTGTTTTAAATATTCTAAAACTTACCTACTTGAATAATATGAATTCAATCATTTGAATGGTTTCATTCAGCTTTACAAGATTCTCTTTCTAGTCCCAACTCTTTCATTTAATTAACTTATTTATATCTTTAGCCTGTAACAATTTGTTTTAAATATTCTAAAACTTGCCTACTTGAATAATATGAATTCAATCATTCGAATGGTTTCAAGCAGCTTTACAAGATTCTCTTTCTAGTCCCAACTCTTTCATTTAATTAACCAATTTCTATCTTTAGCCTGTAAAAATTTGTTTTAAATATTCTAAAACTTGCCTACTTGAATAATATGAATTCAATCATTTGACTGGTTTCATGCAACTTTACAAGATTTTCTTTCTAGTCCCAACTCTTTTATTTCATTAACATATTTATATCTTTAGACTGTAACTATTTGTTTTAAATATTCTAAAACTTGCCTACGTGAATAATATGAATTCAATCATTTGACTGGTTACATGCAGCTTCACAAGATTCTCTTTCTAGTCCCAACTCTTTCATTTAATTAACTCATTTATATCGTTAGCCTGTAACAATTTGTTTTAAATATTCTAAAACTTGCCTACTTAAATAATATGAATTCAATCATTTGAATGGTTTCATGAAGCTTTACAAGATTCTCTTACTAACGCCAGTTCTTTCATTTAAATAACCCATTTATATCTTTAGCCTGAACAATTTGTTTCAAATATTCTAAAACTTGCCTACTTGAATAATATGAATTCAATCATTTGAATGGTTTCATGCAGCTTTACAAGATTCTCTTTCTAGTCCCAACTCTTTCATTTAATTAACCTATTTATATCATTAGCCTGTAACAATTTGTTTTTAATATTATAAAACTTGCCTACTTGAATAATATGAATTCAATCATTTGAATGGTTTCATCCAGCTTTACAAGATTCTCTTTCTTGTCCCACCTTTTTCATTTAATTAATTATTTATATCTTTAGCCTGTAACAATTTGTTTTAAATATTCTAAAACTTGCCTACTTTAATAATATGAATTCAATCATTTGAATGGTTTCATGCAGCTTTACAATATTCTCTTTCTAGTCCCAACTCTTACATTTTATTAACTGCTTTATATCTTTCGCCTGTAACAATTTGTTTTAAATATTCTAAAACTTGCCTACTTGAATAATATGAATTCAATCATTTGAATGGTTTCATGCACCTTTAAAAGATTATTTTTCTAGGCCCAACTCTTTCAATTAATTAACTTATTTATATCTTTAGCCTGTAACAATTTGTTTTAAATATTCTAAAACTTGCCTACTTGAATAAAATGAATTCAATCAGTTGACTGGTTACATGCAACTTTACAAGATTCTCGTTCTAGTCCCAATTCTTTCATTTAATTAACCCATTTATATCGTTAGCCTGTAACAATTTGTTTTAAATATTCTTAAACTTGCCTACTTGAATAATATGAATTCAATCATTTGACTGGTTTCATGCAGCTTTACAAGATTCTCTTACTAATGCCAGTTATTTATTTTAATTAACCCTTTTATATCGTTAGCCTCTAATAATTTGTTTTAAATATTCTAAAACTTGCCTACTTGAATAATATGAATTCGAGTAATTGAATGGTTTCATGCAGCTTTACAAGATTCTCCTTCTAGTCGTAACTCTTTCATTTAATTAACTTATTTATAACTTTAGCCTGTAACAATTTGTTTTAAATATTATAAAACTTGCCTACTTTAATAATATGAATTCAATCATTTGAATGGTTTCATGCAGCTTTAAAAGATTCTCTTTCTAGTCCCAACTCTTTCATTTAATTAACCAATTTCTATCTTTAGCCTGTAAAAATTTGTTTTAAATATTCTAAAACTTGCCTACTTGAATAATATGAATTCAATCATTTGACTGGTTTCATGCAGCTTTACACGATTCTCTTTCTAGTCCCAACTCTTTCATTTTATTAACTTATTTATATCTTTAGCCTGTAACAATTTGTTTTAAATATTCTAAAACCTGCCTACTTGAATAATATGAATTCAATCATTTGAATGGTTTCATGCAGCGTTACACGATTCTCTTTCTAGTCCCAACTCTTTCATTTAATTAACCTATTTATATCATTAGCCTGTAACAATTTGTTTTAAATATTCTAAAACTTGCCTACATGAATAATATGAATTCAATCATTTGAATGGTTTCATGCAGCTTTACAAGATTCTCATTCTAGTCTCAACACTTTCATTTAATTACCCTATTTATATCATTAGCCTCTAACAATTTGTTTTAAATATTCTAAAACTTACCTACTTGAATAATATGAATTCAATCATTTGAATGGTTTCATTCAGCTTTACAAGATTCTCTTTCTAGTCCCAACACTTTCATTTAATTAACTTATTTATATCTTTAGCCTGTAACAATTTGTTTTAAATATTCTAAAACTTGCCTACTTGGATAATATGAATTCAATCATTAGAATGGTTTCATGCAGCTTTACAAGATTCTCTTTCTTGTCACACCTTTTTCATTTAATTAACTTATTATATCTTTAGCCTGTAACAATTTGTTTTAAATATTCTAAAACTTGCCTACTTTAATAATATGAATTCAATCATTTGAATGGTTTCATGCAGCTTTACAATATTCTCTTTCTAGTCCCAACTCTTTCATTTAATTAACTTATTTATAACTTTAGCCTGTAACAATTTGTTTTAAATATTATAAAACTTGCCTACTTTAATAATATGAATTCAATCATTTGAATGGTTTCATGCAGCTTTAAAAGATTCTCTTTCTAGTCCCAACTCTTTCATTTAATTAACCAATTTCTATCTTTAGCCTGTAAAAATTTGTTTTAAATATTCTAAAACTTGCCTACTTGAATAATATGAATTCAATCATTTGACTGGTTTCATGCACCTTTACAAGATTCTCTTTCTAGTCCCAACTCTTTCATTTCATTAACATATTTATATCTTTAGCCTGTAACTATTTGTTTTAAATATTCTAAAACTTGCCTACTTTAATAATATGAATTCAATCATATGAATGGTTTCATGCAGCTTTAAAAGATTCTCTTTCTAGTCCCAACTCTTTCATTTAATTAACCTATTTATATCATTAGCCTCTAACAATTTGTTTTAAATATTCTAAAACTTACCTACTTGAACAATATGAATTCAATCATTTCAATGGTTTCATGCAGCTTTACAAGATTCTCATTCTAGTCCCAACACTTTCATTTCATTAACCTATTTATATCATTAGCCTCTAACAATTTGTTTTAAATATTCTAAAACTTACCTACTTGAATAATATGAATTCAATCATTTGAATGGTTTCATGCAGCTTTACAAGATTCTCTTTCTAGTCCCAACTCTTTCATTTAATTAACTCATTTATATCTTTAGCCTGTAACAATTTGTTTTAAATATTCTAAAACTTGCCTACTTGGATAATATGAATTCAATCATTAGAATGGTTTCATGCAGCTTTACAAGATTCTCTTTCTAGTCCCAACTCTTTCATTTAATTAACCAATTTATATCTTTAGCCTCTAACAATTTGTTTTAAATATTCTAAAACTTGCCTATTTGAATAATATGAATTCAATCATTTGACTGGTTTCATGCAGCTTTACAAGATTCTCTTTCTAGTCCCAACTCTTACATTTCATTAACATTTTTATATCTTTAGCCTGTAAATATTTGTTTTAAATATACTAAAACTTGCCTACTTGAATAATATGAATTCAATCATTTGACTGGTTACATGCAGCTTCACAAGATTCTCTTTCTAGTCCCAACTCTTTCATTTAATTAACTCATTTATATCGTTAGCTTGTAACAATTTGTTTTAAATATTCTAAAACTTGCCTACATGAATAATATGAATTCAATCATTTGAATGGTTTCATGCAGCTTTACAAGATTCTCATTCTAGTCTCAACACTTTCATTTAATTACCCTATTTATATCATTAGCCTCTAACAATTTGTTTTAAATATTCTAAAACTTACCTACTTGAATAATATGAATTCAATCATTTGAATGGTTTCATGCAGCTTTACAAGATTCTCTTTCTAGTACCAACTCTTTCATTTAATTAACCAATTTATATCTTTCGCCTGTAACAATTTGTTTTAAATATTCTAAAACTTGCCTACTTGAATAATATGAATTCAATCATTTGAATGGTTTCATGCACCTTTACAAGATTATTTTGCTAGGCCCAACTCTTTCAATAATTTAACTTATTTATATCTTTAGCCTGTAACAATTTGTTTTAAATATTCTACAACTTGCCTACATGAATAATATGAATTCAATCATTAGAATGGTTTCATGCAGCTTTAAAAGATTCCCTTTCTAGTCCCAACGCTTTAATTTAATTAACTTATTTATATCTTTAGCCTGTAACAATTTGTTTTAAATATTCTAAAACTTGCCTCCTTTAATAATATGAATTCAATCATTTGAATGGTTTCATGCAGCGTTACACGATTCTCTTTCTAGTCCCAACTCTTTCATTTAATTAACCTATTCATATCATTAGCCTGTAACAATTTGTTTTAAATATTCTAAAACTTGCCTACATGAATAATATGAATTCAATCATTTGAATGGTTTCATGCAGCTTTACAAGATTCTCATTCTAGTCCCAACACTTTCATTTAATTACCCTATTTATATCATTAGCCTCTAACAATTTGTTTTAAATATTCTAAAACTTACCTACTTGAATAATATGAATTCAATCATTTGAATGGTTTCATTCAGCTTTACAAGATTCTCTTTCTAGTCCCAACTCTTTCATTTAATTAACTTATTTATATCTTTAGCCTGTAACAATTTGTTTTAAATATTCTAAAACTTGCCTACTTGAATAATATGAATTCAATCATTCGAATGGTTTCAAGCAGCTTTACAAGATTCTCTTTCTAGTCCCAACTCTTTCATTTAATTAACCAATTTATATCTTTAGCCTGTAAAAATTTGTTTTAAATATTCTAAAACTTGCCTACTTGAATAATATGAATTCAATCATTTGACTGGTTTCATGCAACTTTACAAGATTTTCTTTCTAGTCCCAACTCTTTCATTTCATTAACATATTTATATCTTTAGCCTGTAACTATTTGTTTTAAATATTCTAAAACTTGCCAACGTGAATAATATGAATTCAATCATTTGACTGGTTACATGCAGCTTCACAAGATTCTCTTTCTAGTCCCAACTCTTTCATTTAATTAACTCATTTATATCGTTAGCCTGTAACAATTTGTTTTAAATATTCTAAAACTTGCCTACTTTAATAATATGAATTCAATCATTTGAATGGTTTCATGCAGCTTTACAAGATTCTCTTACTAACGCCAGTTCTTTCATTTACATAACCCATTTATATCTTTAGCCTGAACAATTTGTTTCAAATATTCTAAAACTTGCCTACTTGAATAATATGAATTCAATCATTTGAATGGTTTCATGCAGCTTTACAAGATTCTCTTTCTAGTCCCAACTCTTTCATTTAATTAACCTATTTATATCATTAGCCTGTAACAATTTGTTTTTAATATTCTAAAACTTGCCTACTTGAATAATATGAATTCAATCATTTGAATGGTTTTATCCAGCTTTACAAGATTCTCTTTCTTGTCCCACCTTTTTCATTTAATTAACTTATTTATATCTTTAGCCTGTAACAATTTGTTTTAAATATTCTAAAACTTGCCTACTTTAATAATATGAATTCAATCATTTGAATGGTTTCATGCAGCTTTACAATATTCTCTTTCTAGTCCCAACTCTTACATTTTATTAACTGCTTTATATCTTTCGCCTGTAACAATTTGTTTTAAATATTCTAAAACTTGCCTACTTGAATAATATGAATTCAATCATTTGAATGGTTTCATGCACCTTTAAAAGATTATTTTTCTAGGCCCAACTCTTTCAATTAATTAACTTATTTATATCTTTAGCCTGTAACAATTTGTTTTAAATATTCTAAAACTTGCCTACTTGAATAATATGAATTCAATCAGTTGACTGGTTACATGCAACTTTACAAGATTCTCGTTCTAGTCCCAATTCTTTCATTTAATTAACCCATTTATATCGTTAGCCTGTAACAATTTGTTTTAAATATTCTAAAACTTGCCTATTTGAATAATATGAATTCAATCATTTGACTGGTTTCATGCAGCTTTACAAGATTCTCTTACTAATGCCAGTTATTTATTTTAATTAACCCTTTTATATCTTTAGCCTCTAATAATTTGTTTTAAATATTCTAAAACTTGCCTACTTGAATAATATGAATTCGAGTAATTGAATGGTTTCATGCAGCTTTACAAGATTCTCCTTCTAGTCGTAACTCTTTCATTTAATTAACTTATTTATAACTTTAGCCTGTAACAATTTGTTTTAAATATTATAAAACTTGCCTACTTTAATAATATGAATTCAATCATTTGAATGGTTTCATGCAGCTTTAAAAGATTCTCTTTCTAGTCCCAACTCTTTCATTTAATTAACCAATTTCTATCTTTAGCCTGTAAAAATTTGTTTTAAATATTATAAAACTTGCCTACTTTAATAATATGAATTCAATCATTTGAATGGTTTCATGCAGCTTTAAAAGATTCTCTTTCTAGTCCCAACTCTTTCATTTAATTAACCAATTTCTATCTTTAGCCTGTAAAAATTTGTTTTAAATATTCTACAACTTGCCTACTTGAATAATATGAATTCAATCATTTGACTGGTTTCATGCACCTTTACAAGATTGTCTTTCTAGTCCTAACTCTTTCATTTCATTAACATATTTATATCTTTAGCCTGTAACTATTTGTTTTAAATATTCTAAAACTTGCCTGCTTTAATAATATGAATTCAATCATTTGAATGGTTTCATTCAGCTTTAAAAGATTCTCTTTCTAGTCCCAACTCTTTCATTTAATTAACCTATTTATATCATTAGCCTCTAACAATATGTTTTAAATATTCTAAAACTTACCTACTTGAATAATATGAATTCAATCATTTCAATGGTTTCATGCAGCTTTACAAGATTCTCATTCTAGTCCCAACACTTTCATTGCATTAACCTATTTATATCATTAGCCTCTAACAATTTGTTTTAAATATTCTAAAACTTACCTACTTGAATAATATGAATTCAATCATTTGAATGGTTTCATGCAGCTTTACAAGATTCTCTTTCTAGTCCCAACTCTTTCATTTAATTAACTCGATTATATCTTTAGCCTGTAACAATTTGTTTTAAATATTCTAAAACTTGCCTACTTGGATAATATGAATTCAATCATTAGAATGGTTTCATGCAGCTTTACAAGATTCTCTTTCTAGTCCCAACACTTTCATTTAATTACCCTATTTATATCATTAGCCTCTAACAATTTGTTTTAAATATTCTAAAACTTACCTACTTGAATAATATGAATTCAATCATTTGAATGGTTTCATGCAGCTTTACAAGATTCTCTTTCTAGTACCAACTCTTTCATTTAATTAACCAATTTATATCTTTCGCCTGTAACAATTTGTTTTAAATATTCTAAAACTTGCCTACTTGAATAATATGAATTCAATCATTTGAATGGTTTCATGCACCTTTACAAGATTATTTTGCTAGGCCCAACTCTTTCAATAATTTAACTTATTTATATCTTTAGCCTGTAACAATTTGTTTTAAATATTCTACAACTTGCCTACATGAATAATATGAATTCAATCATTAGAATGGTTTCATGCAGCTTTAAAAGATTCCCTTTCTAGTCCCAACGCTTTAATTTAATTAACTTATTTATATCTTTAGCCTGTAACAATTTGTTTTAAATATTCTAAAACTTGCCTCCTTTAATAATATGAATTCAATCATTTGAATGGTTTCATGCAGCGTTACACGATTCTCTTTCTAGTCCCAACTCTTTCATTTAATTAACCTATTCATATCATTAGCCTGTAACAATTTGTTTTAAATATTCTAAAACTTGCCTACATGAATAATATGAATTCAATCATTTGAATGGTTTCATGCAGCTTTACAAGATTCTCATTCTAGTCCCAACACTTTCATTTAATTACCCTATTTATATCATTAGCCTCTAACAATTTGTTTTAAATATTCTAAAACTTACCTACTTGAATAATATGAATTCAATCATTTGAATGGTTTCATTCAGCTTTACAAGATTCTCTTTCTAGTCCCAACTCTTTCATTTAATTAACTTATTTATATCTTTAGCCTGTAACAATTTGTTTTAAATATTCTAAAACTTGCCTACTTGAATAATATGAATTCAATCATTCGAATGGTTTCAAGCAGCTTTACAAGATTCTCTTTCTAGTCCCAACTCTTTCATTTAATTAACCAATTTATATCTTTAGCCTGTAAAAATTTGTTTTAAATATTCTAAAACTTGCCTACTTGAATAATATGAATTCAATCATTTGACTGGTTTCATGCAACTTTACAAGATTTTCTTTCTAGTCCCAACTCTTTCATTTCATTAACATATTTATATCTTTAGCCTGTAACTATTTGTTTTAAATATTCTAAAACTTGCCAACGTGAATAATATGAATTCAATCATTTGACTGGTTACATGCAGCTTCACAAGATTCTCTTTCTAGTCCCAACTCTTTCATTTAATTAACTCATTTATATCGTTAGCCTGTAACAATTTGTTTTAAATATTCTAAAACTTGCCTACTTTAATAATATGAATTCAATCATTTGAATGGTTTCATGCAGCTTTACAAGATTCTCTTACTAACGCCAGTTCTTTCATTTAAATAACCCATTTATATCTTTAGCCTGAACAATTTGTTTCAAATATTCTAAAACTTGCCTACTTGAATAATATGAATTCAATCATTTGAATGGTTTCATGCAGCTTTACAAGATTCTCTTTCTAGTCCCAACTCTTTCATTTAATTAACCTATTTATATCATTAGCCTGTAACAATTTGTTTTTAATATTCTAAAACTTGCCTACTTGAATAATATGAATTCAATCATTTGAATGGTTTTATCCAGCTTTACAAGATTCTCTTTCTTGTCCCACCTTTTTCATTTAATTAACTTATTTATATCTTTAGCCTGTAACAATTTGTTTTAAATATTCTAAAACTTGCCTACTTTAATAATATGAATTCAATCATTTGAATGGTTTCATGCAGCTTTACAATATTCTCTTTCTAGTCCCAACTCTTACATTTTATTAACTGCTTTATATCTTTCGCCTGTAACAATTTGTTTTAAATATTCTAAAACTTGCCTACTTGAATAATATGAATTCAATCATTTGAATGGTTTCATGCACCTTTAAAAGATTATTTTTCTAGGCCCAACTCTTTCAATTAATTAACTTATTTATATCTTTAGCCTGTAACAATTTGTTTTAAATATTCTAAAACTTGCCTACTTGAATAATATGAATTCAATCAGTTGACTGGTTACATGCAACTTTACAAGATTCTCGTTCTAGTCCCAATTCTTTCATTTAATTAACCCATTTATATCGTTAGCCTGTAACAATTTGTTTTAAATATTCTAAAACTTGCCTATTTGAATAATATGAATTCAATCATTTGACTGGTTTCATGCAGCTTTACATGATTCTCTTACTAATGCCAGTTATTTATTTTAATTAACCCTTTTATATCTTTAGCCTCTAATAATTTGTTTTAAATATTCTAAAACTTGCCTACTTGAATAATATGAATTCGAGTAATTGAATGGTTTCATGCAGCTTTACAAGATTCTCCTTCTAGTCGTAACTCTTTCATTTAATTAACTTATTTATAACTTTAGCCTGTAACAATTTGTTTTAAATATTATAAAACTTGCCTACTTTAATAATATGAATTCAATCATTTGAATGGTTTCATGCAGCTTTAAAAGATTCTCTTTCTAGTCCCAACTCTTTCATTTAATTAACCAATTTCTATCTTTAGCCTGTAAAAATTTGTTTTAAATATTATAAAACTTGCCTACTTTAATAATATGAATTCAATCATTTGAATGGTTTCATGCAGCTTTAAAAGATTCTCTTTCTAGTCCCAACTCTTTCATTTAATTAACCAATTTCTATCTTTAGCCTGTAAAAATTTGTTTTAAATATTCTACAACTTGCCTACTTGAATAATATGAATTCAATCATTTGACTGGTTTCATGCACCTTTACAAGATTGTCTTTCTAGTCCTAACTCTTTCATTTCATTAACATATTTATATCTTTAGCCTGTAACTATTTGTTTTAAATATTCTAAAACTTGCCTGCTTTAATAATATGAATTCAATCATTTGAATGGTTTCATTCAGCTTTAAAAGATTCTCTTTCTAGTCCCAACTCTTTCATTTAATTAACCTATTTATATCATTAGCCTCTAACAATATGTTTTAAATATTCTAAAACTTACCTACTTGAATAATATGAATTCAATCATTTCAATGGTTTCATGCAGCTTTACAAGATTCTCATTCTAGTCCCAACACTTTCATTGCATTAACCTATTTATATCATTAGCCTCTAACAATTTGTTTTAAATATTCTAAAACTTACCTACTTGAATAATATGAATTCAATCATTTGAATGGTTTCATGCAGCTTTACAAGATTCTCTTTCTAGTCCCAACTCTTTCATTTAATTAACTCGATTATATCTTTAGCCTGTAACAATTTGTTTTAAATATTCTAAAACTTGCCTACTTGGATAATATGAATTCAATCATTAGAATGGTTTCATGCAGCTTTACAAGATTCTCTTTCTAGTCCCAACTCTTTCATTTAATTAACCAATTTATATCTTTAGCCTCTAACAATTTGTTTTAAATATTCTAAAACTTGCCTATTTGAATAATATGAATTCAATCATTTGACTGGTTTCATGCAGCTTTACAAGATTCTCTTTCTAGTCCCAACTCTTACATTTCATTAACATTTTTATATCTTTAGCCTGTAAATATTTGTTTTAAATATACTAAAACTTGCCTACTTGAATAATATGAATTCAATCATTTGAATGGTTTCATGCAGCTTTACAAGATTCTCTTTCTAGTCCCAACTCTTTCATTTTATTAACTGATTTATATCTTTCGCCTGCAACAATTTGTTTTAAATATTGTAAAACTTGCCTACTCTTATAATATGAATTCAATCATTTGAATGGTTTCATGCAGCTTTACAAGATTCTCTTTGTAGTCCCAACTCTTTCATTTTATTAACTTATTTATATCTTTAGCCTGTAACAATTTGTTTTAAATATTCTAAAACTTGCCTACTTGAATAATATGAATTCAATCATTTGAATGGTTTCATGCAGCGTTACACGATTCTCTTTCTAGTCCCAACTCTTTCATTTAATTAACCTATTCATATCATTAGCCTGTAACAATTTGTTTTAAATATTCTAAAACTTGCCTACATGAATAATGTGAATTCAATCATTTGAATGGTTTCATGCAGCTTTACAAGATTCTCATTCTAGTCTCAACACTTTCATTTAATTACCCTATTTATATCATTAGCCTCTAACAATTTGTTTTAAATATTCTAAAACTTACCTACTTGAATAATATGAATTCAATCATTTGAATGGTTTCATTCAGCTTTACAAGATTCTCTTTCTAGTCCCAACTCTTTCATTTAATTAACTTATTTATATCATTAGCCTGTAACAATTTGTTTTTAATATTCTAAAACTTGCCTACTTGAATAATATGAATTCAATCATTAGAATGGTTTCATCCAGCTTTACAAGATTCTCTTTCTTGTCCCACCTTTTTCATTTAATTAACTTATTTATATCTTTAGCCTGTAACAATTTGTTTTAAATATTCTAAAACTTGCCTATTTTTATAATATGAATTCAATCATTTGAATGGTTTCATGCAGCTTTACAAGATTCTCTTTCTAGTCCCAACTCTTTCATTTTATTAACTGATTTATATCTTTCGCCTGTAACAATTTGTTTTAAATATTCTAAAACTTGCCTACTTGAATAATATGAATTCAATCATTTGAATGGTTTCATGCACGTTTAAAAGATTATTTTTCTAGGCCCAACTCTTTCAATTAATTAACTTATTTATATCTTTAGCCTGTAACAATTTGTTTTAAATATTGTAAAACTTGCCTACTCTTATAATATGAATTCAATCATTTGAATGGTTTCATGCAGCTTTACAAGATTCTCTTTGTAGTCCCAACTCTTTCATTTTATTAACTTATTTATATCTTTAGCCTGTAACAATTTGTTTTAAATATTCTAAAACTTGCCTACTTGAATAATATGAATTCAATCATTTGATGGTTTCATGCAGCGTTACACGATTCTCTTTCTAGTCCCAACTCTTTCATTTAATTAACCTATTTATATCATTAGCCTGTAACAATTTGTTTTAAATATTCTAAAACTTGCCTACATGAATAATATGAATTCAATCATTTGAATGGTTTCATGCAGCTTTACAAGATTCTCATTCTAGTCTCAACACTTTCATTTAATTACCCTATTTATATCATTAGCCTCTAACAATTTGTTTTAAATATTCTAAAACTTACCTACTTGAATAATATGAATTCAATCATTTGAATGGTTTCATTCAGCTTTACAAGATTCTCTTTCTAGTCCCAACTCTTTCATTTAATTAACTTATTTATATCTTTAGCCTGTAACAATTTGTTTTAAATATTCTAAAACTTGCCTACTTGAATAATATGAATTCAATCATTCGAATGGTTTCAAGCAGCTTTACAAGATTCTCATTCTAGTCCCAACACTTTCATTTAATTACCCTATTTATATCATTAGCCTCTAACAATTTGTTTTAAATATTCTAAAACTTACCTACTTGAATAATATGAATTCAATCATTTGAATGGTTTCATGCAGCTTTACAAGATTCTCTTTCTAGTCCCAACTCTTTCATTTAATTAACCAATTTATATCTTTCGCCTGCAACAATTTGTTTTAAATATTCTAAAACTTGCCTACTTGAATAATATGAATTCAATCATTTGAATGGTTTCATGCACCTTTAAAAGATTATTTTTCTAGGCCCAACTCTTTCATTTTATTAACTGATTTATATCTTTAGCCTATAACAATTTGTTTTAAATATTCTAAAACTTGCCTACTTGAATAATATGAATTCAATCATTTGAATGGTTTCATGCACCTTTACAAGATTATTTTGCTAGGCCCAACTCTTTCAATAATTTAACTTATTTATATCTTTAGCCTGTAACAATTTGTTTTAAATATTCTAAAACTTGCCTACTTGAATAATATGAATTCAATCATTTGAATAGTTTCATGCACCTTTACAAGATTATTTTTCTAGTCCCAACTCTTTGATTTATTTAACTTATTTATATCTTTAGCCTGTAACAATTTGTTTTAAATATTCTACAACTTGCCTACATGAATAATATGAATTCAATCATTAGAATGGTTTCATGCAGCTTTAAAAGATTCCCTTTCTAGTCCCAACGCTTTAATTTAATTAACTTATTTATATCTTTAGCCTGTAACAATTTGTTTTAAATATTCTAAAACTTGCCTACTTTAATAATATGAATTCAATCATTTGAATGGTTTCATGCAGCGTTACACGATTCTCTTTCTAGTCCCAACTCTTTCATTTAATTAACCTATTCATATCATTAGCCTGTAACAATTTGTTTTAAATATTCTAAAACTTGCCTACATGAATAATATGAATTCAATCATTTGAATGGTTTCATGCAGCTTTACAAGATTCTCATTCTAGTCCCAACACTTTCATTTAATTACCCTATTTATATCATTAGCCTCTAACAATTTGTTTTAAATATTCTAAAACTTACCTACTTGAATAATATGAATTCAATCATTTGAATGGTTTCATTCAGCTTTACAAGATTCTCTTTCTAGTCCCAACTCTTTCATTTAATTAACTTATTTATATCTTTAGCCTGTAACAATTTGTTTTAAATATTCTAAAACTTGCCTACTTGAATAATATGAATTCAATCATTCGAATGGTTTCAAGCAGCTTTACAAGATTCTCTTTCTAGTCCCAACTCTTTCATTTAATTAACCAATTTATATCTTTAGCCTGTAAAAATTTGTTTTAAATATTCTAAAACTTGCCTACTTGAATAATATGAATTCAATCATCTGACTGGTTTCATGCAACTTTACAAGATTTTCTTTCTAGTCCCAACTCTTTCATTTCATTAACATATTTATATCATTAGCCTGTAACAATTTGTTTTTAATATTCTAAAACTTGCCTACTTGAATAATATGAATTCAATCATTAGAATGGTTTCATCCAGCTTTACAAGATTCTCTTTCTTGTCCCACCTTTTTCATTTAATTAACTTATTTATATCTTTAGCCTGTAACAATTTGTTTTAAATATTCTAAAGCTTGCCTATTTTTATAATATGAATTCAATCATTTGAATGGTTTCATGCAGCTTTACAAGATTTTCTTTCTAGTCCCAACTCTTTCATTTTATTAACTGATTTATATCTTTCGCCTGTAACAATTTGTTTTAAATATTCTAAAACTTGCCTACTTGAATAATATGAATTCAATCATTTGAATGGTTTCATGCACGTTTAAAAGATTATTTTTCTAGGCCCAACTCTTTCAATTAATTAACTTATTTATATCTTTAGCCTGTAACAATTTGTTTTAAATATTGTAAAACTTGCCTACTCTTATAATATGAATTCAATCATTTGAATGGTTTCATGCAGCTTCACAAGATTCTCTTTCTAGTCCCAACTCTTTCATTTAATTAACTCATTTATATCGTTAGCCTGTAACAATTTGTTTTAAATATTCTAAAACTTGCCTACTTAAATAATATGAATTCAATCATTTGAATGGTTTCATGAAGCTTTACAAGATTCTCTTACTAACGCCAGTTCTTTCATTTAAATAACCCATTTATATCTTTAGCCTGAACAATTTGTTTCAAATATTCTAAAACTTGCCTACTTGAATAATATGAATTCAATCATTTGAATGGTTTCATGCAGCTTTACAAGATTCTCTTTCTAGTCCCAACTCTTTCATTTAATTAACCTATTTATATCATTAGCCTGTAACAATTTGTTTTTAATATTATAAAACTTGCCTACTTGAATAATATGAATTCAATCATTTGAATGGTTTCATCCAGCTTTACAAGATTCTCTTTCTTGTCCCACCTTTTTCATTTAATTAATTATTTATATCTTTAGCCTGTAACAATTTGTTTTAAATATTCTAAAACTTGCCTACTTTAATAATATGAATTCAATCATTTGAATGGTTTCATGCAGCTTTACAATATTCTCTTTCTAGTCCCAACTCTTACATTTTATTAACTGCTTTATATCTTTCGCCTGTAACAATTTGTTTTAAATATTCTAAAACTTGCCTACTTGAATAATATGAATTCAATCATTTGAATGGTTTCATGCACCTTTAAAAGATTATTTTTCTAGGCCCAACTCTTTCAATTAATTAACTTATTTATATCTTTAGCCTGTAACAATTTGTTTTAAATATTCTAAAACTTGCCTACTTGAATAATATGAATTCAATCAGTTGACTGGTTACATGCAACTTTACAAGATTCTCGTTCTAGTCCCAATTCTTTCATTTAATTAACCCATTTATATCGTTAGCCTGTAACAATTTGTTTTAAATATTCTTAAACTTGCCTACTTGAATAATATGAATTCAATCATTTGACTGGTTTCATGCAGCTTTACAAGATTCTCTTACTAATGCCAGTTATTTATTTTAATTAACCCTTTTATATCGTTAGCCTCTAATAATTTGTTTTAAATATTCTAAAACTTGCCTACTTGAATAATATGAATTCGAGTAATTGAATGGTTTCATGCAGCTTTACAAGATTCTCCTTCTAGTCGTAACTCTTTCATTTAATTAACTTATTTATAACTTTAGCCTATAACAATTTGTTTTAAATATTATAAAACTTGCCTACTTTAATAATATGAATTCAATCATTTGAATGGTTTCATGCAGCTTTAAAAGATTCTCTTTCTAGTCCCAACTCTTTCATTTAATTAACCAATTTCTATCTTTAGCCTGTAAAAATTTGTTTTAAATATTCTAAAACTTGCCTACTTGAATAATATGAATTCAATCATTTGACTGGTTTCATGCAGCTTTACACGATTCTCTTTCTAGTCCCAACTCTTTCATTTTATTAACTTATTTATATCTTTAGCCTGTAACAATTTGTTTTAAATATTCTAAAACCTGCCTACTTGAATAATATGAATTCAATCATTTGAATGGTTTCATGCAGCGTTACACGATTCTCTTTCTAGTCCCAACTCTTTCATTTAATTAACCTATTTATATCATTAGCCTGTAACAATTTGTTTTAAATATTCTAAAACTTGCCTACATGAATAATATGAATTCAATCATTTGAATGGTTTCATGCAGCTTTACAAGATTCTCATTCTAGTCTCAACACTTTCATTTAATTACCCTATTTATATCATTAGCCTCTAACAATTTGTTTTAAATATTCTAAAACTTACCTACTTGAATAATATGAATTCAATCATTTGAATGGTTTCATTCAGCTTTACAAGATTCTCTTTCTAGTCCCAACACTTTCATTTAATTAACTTATTTATATCTTTAGCCTGTAACAATTTGTTTTAAATATTCTAAAACTTGCCTACTTGGATAATATGAATTCAATCATTAGAATGGTTTCATGCAGCTTTACAAGATTCTCTTTCTTGTCACACCTTTTTCATTTAATTAACTTATTATATCTTTAGCCTGTAACAATTTGTTTTAAATATTCTAAAACTTGCCTACTTTAATAATATGAATTCAATCATTTGAATGGTTTCATGCAGCTTTACAATATTCTCTTTCTAGTCCCAACTCTTTCATTTAATTAACTTATTTATAACTTTAGCCTGTAACAATTTGTTTTAAATATTATAAAACTTGCCTACTTTAATAATATGAATTCAATCATTTGAATGGTTTCATGCAGCTTTAAAAGATTCTCTTTCTAGTCCCAACTCTTTCATTTAATTAACCAATTTCTATCTTTAGCCTGTAAAAATTTGTTTTAAATATTCTAAAACTTGCCTACTTGAATAATATGAATTCAATCATTTGACTGGTTTCATGCACCTTTACAAGATTCTCTTTCTAGTCCCAACTCTTTCATTTCATTAACATATTTATATCTTTAGCCTGTAACTATTTGTTTTAAATATTCTAAAACTTGCCTACTTTAATAATATGAATTCAATCATATGAATGGTTTCATGCAGCTTTAAAAGATTCTCTTTCTAGTCCCAACTCTTTCATTTAATTAACCTATTTATATCATTAGCCTCTAACAATTTGTTTTAAATATTCTAAAACTTACCTACTTGAATAATATGAATTCAATCATTTGAATGGTTTCATGCAGCTTTACAAGATTTTCTTTCTAGTCCCAACTCTTTCATTTTATTAACTGATTTATATCTTTCGCCTGTAACAATTTGTTTTAAATATTCTAAAACTTGCCTACTTGAATAATATGAATTCAATCATTTGAATGGTTTCATGCACGTTTAAAAGATTATTTTTCTAGGCCCAACTCTTTCAATTAATTAACTTATTTATATCTTTAGCCTGTAACAATTTGTTTTAAATATTGTAAAACTTGCCTACTCTTATAATATGAATTCAATCATTTGAATGGTTTCATGCAGCTTTACAAGATTCTCTTTGTAGTCCCAACTCTTTCATTTTATTAACTTATTTATATCTTTAGCCTGTAACAATTTGTTTTAAATATTCTAAAACTTGCCTACTTGAATAATATGAATTCAATCATTTGAATGGTTTCATGCAGCGTTACACGATTCTCTTTCTAGTCCCAACTCTTTCATTTAATTAACCTATTTATATCATTAGCCTGTAACAATTTGTTTTAAATATTCTAAAACTTGCCTACATGAATAATATGAATTCAATCATTTGAATGGTTTCATGCAGCTTTACAAGATTCTCATTCTAGTCTCAACACTTTCATTTAATTACCCTATTTATATCATTAGCCTCTAACAATTTGTTTTAAATATTCTAAAACTTACCTACTTGAATAATATGAATTCAATCATTTGAATGGTTTCATTCAGCTTTACAAGATTCTCTTTCTAGTCCCAACTCTTTCATTTAATTAACTTATTTATATCTTTAGCCTGTAACAATTTGTTTTAAATATTCTAAAACTTGCCTACTTGAATAATATGAATTCAATCATTCGAATGGTTTCAAGCAGCTTTACAAGATTCTCATTCTAGTCCCAACACTTTCATTTAATTACCCTATTTATATCATTAGCCTCTAACAATTTGTTTTAAATATTCTAAAACTTACCTACTTGAATAATATGAATTCAATCATTTGAATGGTTTCATGCAGCTTTACAAGATTCTCTTTCTAGTCCCAACTCTTTCATTTAATTAACCAATTTATATCTTTCGCCTGTAACAATTTGTTTTAAATATTCTAAAACTTGCCTACTTGAATAATATGAATTCAATCATTTGAATGGTTTCATGCACCTTTAAAAGATTATTTTTCTAGGCCCAACTCTTTCATTTTATTAACTGATTTATATCTTTAGCCTGTAACAATTTGTTTTAAATATTCTAAAACTTGCCTACTTGAATAATATGAATTCAATCATTTGAATGGTTTCATGCACCTTTACAAGATTATTTTGCTAGGCCCAACTCTTTCAATAATTTAACTTATTTATATCTTTAGCCTGTAACAATTTGTTTTAAATATTCTAAAACTTGCCTACTTGAATAATATGAATTCAATCATTTGAATGGTTTCATGCACCTTTACAAGATTATTTTTCTAGTCCCAACTCTTTGATTTATTTAACTTATTTATATCTTTAGCCTGTAACAATTTGTTTTAAATATTCTACAACTTGCCTACATGAATAATATGAATTCAATCATTAGAATGGTTTCATGCAGCTTTAAAAGATTCCCTTTCTAGTCCCAACGCTTTAATTTAATTAACTTATTTATATCTTTAGCCTGTAACAATTTGTTTTAAATATTCTAAAACTTGCCTACTTTAATAATATGAATTCAATCATTTGAATGGTTTCATGCAGCGTTACACGATTCTCTTTCTAGTCCCAACTCTTTCATTTAATTAACCTATTCATATCATTAGCCTGTAACAATTTGTTTTAAATATTCTAAAACTTGCCTACATGAATAATATGAATTCAATCATTTGAATGGTTTCATGCAGCTTTACAAGATTCTCATTCTAGTCCCAACACTTTCATTAAATTACCCTATTTATATCATTAGCCTCTAACAATTTGTTTTAAATATTCTAAAACTTACCTACTTGAATAATATGAATTCAATCATTTGAATGGTTTCATTCAGCTTTACAAGATTCTCTTTCTAGTCCCAACTCTTTCATTTAATTAACTTATTTATATCTTTAGCCTGTAACAATTTGTTTTAAATATTCTAAAACTTGCCTACTTGAATAATATGAATTCAATCATTCGAATGGTTTCAAGCAGCTTTACAAGATTCTCTTTCTAGTCCCAACTCTTTCATTTAATTAACCAATTTCTATCTTTAGCCTGTAAAAATTTGTTTTAAATATTCTAAAACTTGCCTACTTGAATAATATGAATTCAATCATTTGACTGGTTTCATGCAACTTTACAAGATTTTCTTTCTAGTCCCAACTCTTTTATTTCATTAACATATTTATATCTTTAGACTGTAACTATTTGTTTTAAATATTCTAAAACTTGCCTACGTGAATAATATGAATTCAATCATTTGACTGGTTACATGCAGCTTCACAAGATTCTCTTTCTAGTCCCAACTCTTTCATTTAATTAACTCATTTATATCGTTAGCCTGTAACAATTTGTTTTAAATATTCTAAAACTTGCCTACTTAAATAATATGAATTCAATCATTTGAATGGTTTCATGAAGCTTTACAAGATTCTCTTACTAACGCCAGTTCTTTCATTTAAATAACCCATTTATATCTTTAGCCTGAACAATTTGTTTTAAATATTCTAAAACTTGCCTACTTTAATAATATGAATTCAATCATATGAATGGTTTCATGCAGCTTTAAAAGATTCTCTTTCTAGTCCCAACTCTTTCATTTAATTAACCTATTTATATCATTAGCCTCTAACAATTTGTTTTAAATATTCTAAAACTTACCTACTTGAATAATATGAATTCAATCATTTGAATGGTTTCATGCAGCTTTACAAGATTTTCTTTCTAGTCCCAACTCTTTCATTTTATTAACTGATTTATATCTTTCGCCTGTAACAATTTGTTTTAAATATTCTAAAACTTGCCTACTTGAATAATATGAATTCAATCATTTGAATGGTTTCATGCACGTTTAAAAGATTATTTTTCTAGGCCCAACTCTTTCAATTAATTAACTTATTTATATCTTTAGCCTGTAACAATTTGTTTTAAATATTGTAAAACTTGCCTACTCTTATAATATGAATTCAATCATTTGAATGGTTTCATGCAGCTTTACAAGATTCTCTTTGTAGTCCCAACTCTTTCATTTTATTAACTTATTTATATCTTTAGCCTGTAACAATTTGTTTTAAATATTCTAAAACTTGCCTACTTGAATAATATGAATTCAATCATTTGAATGGTTTCATGCAGCGTTACACGATTCTCTTTCTAGTCCCAACTCTTTCATTTAATTAACCTATTTATATCATTAGCCTGTAACAATTTGTTTTAAATATTCTAAAACTTGCCTACATGAATAATATGAATTCAATCATTTGAATGGTTTCATGCAGCTTTACAAGATTCTCATTCTAGTCTCAACACTTTCATTTAATTACCCTATTTATATCATTAGCCTCTAACAATTTGTTTTAAATATTCTAAAACTTACCTACTTGAATAATATGAATTCAATCATTTGAATGGTTTCATTCAGCTTTACAAGATTCTCTTTCTAGTCCCAACTCTTTCATTTAATTAACTTATTTATATCTTTAGCCTGTAACAATTTGTTTTAAATATTCTAAAACTTGCCTACTTGAATAATATGAATTCAATCATTCGAATGGTTTCAAGCAGCTTTACAAGATTCTCATTCTAGTCCCAACACTTTCATTTAATTACCCTATTTATATCATTAGCCTCTAACAATTTGTTTTAAATATTCTAAAACTTACCTACTTGAATAATATGAATTCAATCATTTGAATGGTTTCATGCAGCTTTACAAGATTCTCTTTCTAGTCCCAACTCTTTCATTTAATTAACCAATTTATATCTTTCGCCTGTAACAATTTGTTTTAAATATTCTAAAACTTGCCTACTTGAATAATATGAATTCAATCATTTGAATGGTTTCATGCACCTTTAAAAGATTATTTTTCTAGGCCCAACTCTTTCATTTTATTAACTGATTTATATCTTTAGCCTGTAACAATTTGTTTTAAATATTCTAAAACTTGCCTACTTGAATAATATGAATTCAATCATTTGAATGGTTTCATGCACCTTTACAAGATTATTTTGCTAGGCCCAACTCTTTCAATAATTTAACTTATTTATATCTTTAGCCTGTAACAATTTGTTTTAAATATTCTAAAACTTGCCTACTTGAATAATATGAATTCAATCATTTGAATGGTTTCATGCACCTTTACAAGATTATTTTTCTAGTCCCAACTCTTTGATTTATTTAACTTATTTATATCTTTAGCCTGTAACAATTTGTTTTAAATATTCTACAACTTGCCTACATGAATAATATGAATTCAATCATTAGAATGGTTTCATGCAGCTTTAAAAGATTCCCTTTCTAGTCCCAACGCTTTAATTTAATTAACTTATTTATATCTTTAGCCTGTAACAATTTGTTTTAAATATTCTAAAACTTGCCTACTTTAATAATATGAATTCAATCATTTGAATGGTTTCATGCAGCGTTACACGATTCTCTTTCTAGTCCCAACTCTTTCATTTAATTAACCTATTCATATCATTAGCCTGTAACAATTTGTTTTAAATATTCTAAAACTTGCCTACATGAATAATATGAATTCAATCATTTGAATGGTTTCATGCAGCTTTACAAGATTCTCATTCTAGTCCCAACACTTTCATTAAATTACCCTATTTATATCATTAGCCTCTAACAATTTGTTTTAAATATTCTAAAACTTACCTACTTGAATAATATGAATTCAATCATTTGAATGGTTTCATTCAGCTTTACAAGATTCTCTTTCTAGTCCCAACTCTTTCATTTAATTAACTTATTTATATCTTTAGCCTGTAACAATTTGTTTTAAATATTCTAAAACTTGCCTACTTGAATAATATGAATTCAATCATTCGAATGGTTTCAAGCAGCTTTACAAGATTCTCTTTCTAGTCCCAACTCTTTCATTTAATTAACCAATTTCTATCTTTAGCCTGTAAAAATTTGTTTTAAATATTCTAAAACTTGCCTACTTGAATAATATGAATTCAATCATTTGACTGGTTTCATGCAACTTTACAAGATTTTCTTTCTAGTCCCAACTCTTTTATTTCATTAACATATTTATATCTTTAGACTGTAACTATTTGTTTTAAATATTCTAAAACTTGCCTACGTGAATAATATGAATTCAATCATTTGACTGGTTACATGCAGCTTCACAAGATTCTCTTTCTAGTCCCAACTCTTTCATTTAATTAACTCATTTATATCGTTAGCCTGTAACAATTTGTTTTAAATATTCTAAAACTTGCCTACTTAAATAATATGAATTCAATCATTTGAATGGTTTCATGAAGCTTTACAAGATTCTCTTACTAACGCCAGTTCTTTCATTTAAATAACCCATTTATATCTTTAGCCTGAACAATTTGTTTCAAATATTCTAAAACTTGCCTACTTGAATAATATGAATTCAATCATTTGAATGGTTTCATGCAGCTTTACAAGATTCTCTTTCTAGTCCCAACTCTTTCATTTAATTAACCTATTTATATCATTAGCCTGTAACAATTTGTTTTTAATATTATAAAACTTGCCTACTTGAATAATATGAATTCAATCATTTGAATGGTTTCATCCAGCTTTACAAGATTCTCTTTCTTGTCCCACCTTTTTCATTTAATTAATTATTTATATCTTTAGCCTGTAACAATTTGTTTTAAATATTCTAAAACTTGCCTACTTTAATAATATGAATTCAATCATTTGAATGGTTTCATGCAGCTTTACAATATTCTCTTTCTAGTCCCAACTCTTACATTTTATTAACTGCTTTATATCTTTCGCCTGTAACAATTTGTTTTAAATATTCTAAAACTTGCCTACTTGAATAATATGAATTCAATCATTTGAATGGTTTCATGCACCTTTAAAAGATTATTTTTCTAGGCCCAACTCTTTCAATTAATTAACTTATTTATATCTTTAGCCTGTAACAATTTGTTTTAAATATTCTAAAACTTGCCTACTTGAATAATATGAATTCAATCATTCGAATGGTTTCAAGCAGCTTTACAAGATTCTCATTCTAGTCCCAACACTTTCATTTAATTACCCTATTTATATCATTAGCCTCTAACAATTTGTTTTAAATATTCTAAAACTTACCTACTTGAATAATATGAATTCAATCATTTGAATGGTTTCATGCAGCTTTACAAGATTCTCTTTCTAGTCCCAACTCTTTCATTTAATTAACCAATTTATATCTTTCGCCTGTAACAATTTGTTTTAAATATTCTAAAACTTGCCTACTTGAATAATATGAATTCAATCATTTGAATGGTTTCATGCACCTTTAAAAGATTATTTTTCTAGGCCCAACTCTTTCATTTTATTAACTGATTTATATCTTTAGCCTGTAACAATTTGTTTTAAATATTCTAAAACTTGCCTACTTGAATAATATGAATTCAATCATTTGAATGGTTTCATGCACCTTTACAAGATTATTTTGCTAGGCCCAACTCTTTCAATAATTTAACTTATTTATATCTTTAGCCTGTAACAATTTGTTTTAAATATTCTAAAACTTGCCTACTTGAATAATATGAATTCAATCATTTGAATGGTTTCATGCACCTTTACAAGATTATTTTTCTAGTCCCAACTCTTTGATTTATTTAACTTATTTATATCTTTAGCCTGTAACAATTTGTTTTAAATATTCTACAACTTGCCTACATGAATAATATGAATTCAATCATTAGAATGGTTTCATGCAGCTTTAAAAGATTCCCTTTCTAGTCCCAACGCTTTAATTTAATTAACTTATTTATATCTTTAGCCTGTAACAATTTGTTTTAAATATTCTAAAACTTGCCTACTTTAATAATATGAATTCAATCATTTGAATGGTTTCATGCAGCGTTACACGATTCTCTTTCTAGTCCCAACTCTTTCATTTAATTAACCTATTCATATCATTAGCCTGTAACAATTTGTTTTAAATATTCTAAAACTTGCCTACATGAATAATATGAATTCAATCATTTGAATGGTTTCATGCAGCTTTACAAGATTCTCATTCTAGTCCCAACACTTTCATTAAATTACCCTATTTATATCATTAGCCTCTAACAATTTGTTTTAAATATTCTAAAACTTACCTACTTGAATAATATGAATTCAATCATTTGAATGGTTTCATTCAGCTTTACAAGATTCTCTTTCTAGTCCCAACTCTTTCATTTAATTAACTTATTTATATCTTTAGCCTGTAACAATTTGTTTTAAATATTCTAAAACTTGCCTACTTGAATAATATGAATTCAATCATTCGAATGGTTTCAAGCAGCTTTACAAGATTCTCTTTCTAGTCCCAACTCTTTCATTTAATTAACCAATTTCTATCTTTAGCCTGTAAAAATTTGTTTTAAATATTCTAAAACTTGCCTACTTGAATAATATGAATTCAATCATTTGACTGGTTTCATGCAACTTTACAAGATTTTCTTTCTAGTCCCAACTCTTTTATTTCATTAACATATTTATATCTTTAGACTGTAACTATTTGTTTTAAATATTCTAAAACTTGCCTACGTGAATAATATGAATTCAATCATTTGACTGGTTACATGCAGCTTCACAAGATTCTCTTTCTAGTCCCAACTCTTTCATTTAATTAACTCATTTATATCGTTAGCCTGTAACAATTTGTTTTAAATATTCTAAAACTTGCCTACTTAAATAATATGAATTCAATCATTTGAATGGTTTCATGAAGCTTTACAAGATTCTCTTACTAACGCCAGTTCTTTCATTTAAATAACCCATTTATATCTTTAGCCTGAACAATTTGTTTCAAATATTCTAAAACTTGCCTACTTGAATAATATGAATTCAATCATTTGAATGGTTTCATGCAGCTTTACAAGATTCTCTTTCTAGTCCCAACTCTTTCATTTAATTAACCTATTTATATCATTAGCCTGTAACAATTTGTTTTTAATATTATAAAACTTGCCTACTTGAATAATATGAATTCAATCATTTGAATGGTTTCATCCAGCTTTACAAGATTCTCTTTCTTGTCCCACCTTTTTCATTTAATTAATTATTTATATCTTTAGCCTGTAACAATTTGTTTTAAATATTCTAAAACTTGCCTACTTTAATAATATGAATTCAATCATTTGAATGGTTTCATGCAGCTTTACAATATTCTCTTTCTAGTCCCAACTCTTACATTTTATTAACTGCTTTATATCTTTCGCCTGTAACAATTTGTTTTAAATATTCTAAAACTTGCCTACTTGAATAATATGAATTCAATCATTTGAATGGTTTCATGCACCTTTAAAAGATTATTTTTCTAGGCCCAACTCTTTCAATTAATTAACTTATTTATATCTTTAGCCTGTAACAATTTGTTTTAAATATTCTAAAACTTGCCTACTTGAATAAAATGAATTCAATCAGTTGACTGGTTACATGCAACTTTACAAGATTCTCGTTCTAGTCCCAATTCTTTCATTTAATTAACCCATTTATATCGTTAGCCTGTAACAATTTGTTTTAAATATTCTTAAACTTGCCTACTTGAATAATATGAATTCAATCATTTGACTGGTTTCATGCAGCTTTACAAGATTCTCTTACTAATGCCAGTTATTTATTTTAATTAACCCTTTTATATCGTTAGCCTCTAATAATTTGTTTTAAATATTCTAAAACTTGCCTACTTGAATAATATGAATTCGAGTAATTGAATGGTTTCATGCAGCTTTACAAGATTCTCCTTCTAGTCGTAACTCTTTCATTTAATTAACTTATTTATAACTTTAGCCTGTAACAATTTGTTTTAAATATTATAAAACTTGCCTCCTTTAATAATATGAATTCAATCATTTGAATGGTTTCATGCAGCTTTAAAAGATTCTCTTTCTAGTCCCAACTCTTTCATTTAATTAACCAATTTCTATCTTTAGCCTGTAAAAATTTGTTTTAAATATTCTAAAACTTGCCTACTTGAATAATATGAATTCAATCATTTGACTGGTTTCATGCAGCTTTACACGATTCTCTTTCTAGTCCCAACTCTTTCATTTTATTAACTTATTTATATCTTTAGCCTGTAACAATTTGTTTTAAATATTCTAAAACCTGCCTACTTGAATAATATGAATTCAATCATTTGAATGGTTTCATGCAGCGTTACACGATTCTCTTTCTAGTCCCAACTCTTTCATTTAATTAACCTATTTATATCATTAGCCTGTAACAATTTGTTTTAAATATTCTAAAACTTGCCTACATGAATAATATGAATTCAATCATTTGAATGGTTTCATGCAGCTTTACAAGATTCTCATTCTAGTCTCAACACTTTCATTTAATTACCCTATTTATATCATTAGCCTCTAACAATTTGTTTTAAATATTCTAAAACTTACCTACTTGAATAATATGAATTCAATCATTTGAATGGTTTCATTCAGCTTTACAAGATTCTCTTTCTAGTCCCAACACTTTCATTTAATTAACTTATTTATATCTTTAGCCTGTAACAATTTGTTTTAAATATTCTAAAACTTGCCTACTTGGATAATATGAATTCAATCATTAGAATGGTTTCATGCAGCTTTACAAGATTCTCTTTCTTGTCACACCTTTTTCATTTAATTAACTTATTATATCTTTAGCCTGTAACAATTTGTTTTAAATATTCTAAAACTTGCCTACTTTAATAATATGAATTCAATCATTTGAATGGTTTCATGCAGCTTTACAATATTCTCTTTCTAGTCCCAACTCTTTCATTTAATTAACTTATTTATAACTTTAGCCTGTAACAATTTGTTTTAAATATTATAAAACTTGCCTACTTTAATAATATGAATTCAATCATTTGAATGGTTTCATGCAGCTTTAAAAGATTCTCTTTCTAGTCCCAACTCTTTCATTTAATTAACCAATTTCTATCTTTAGCCTGTAAAAATTTGTTTTAAATATTCTAAAACTTGCCTACTTGAATAATATGAATTCAATCATTTGACTGGTTTCATGCACCTTTACAAGATTCTCTTTCTAGTCCCAACTCTTTCATTTCATTAACATATTTATATCTTTAGCCTGTAACTATTTGTTTTAAATATTCTAAAACTTGCCTACTTTAATAATATGAATTCAATCATATGAATGGTTTCATGCAGCTTTAAAAGATTCTCTTTCTAGTCCCAACTCTTTCATTTAATTAACCTATTTATATCATTAGCCTCTAACAATTTGTTTTAAATATTCTAAAACTTACCTACTTGAATAATATGAATTCAATCATTTCAATGGTTTCATGCAGCTTTACAAGATTCTCATTCTAGTCCCAACACTTTCATTTCATTAACCTATTTATATCATTAGCCTCTAACAATTTGTTTTAAATATTCTAAAACTTACCTACTTGAATAATATGAATTCAATCATTTGAATGGTTTCATGCAGCTTTACAAGATTCTCTTTCTAGTCCCAACTCTTTCATTTAATTAACTCATTTATATCTTTAGCCTGTAACAATTTGTTTTAAATATTCTAAAACTTGCCTACTTGGATAATATGAATTCAATCATTAGAATGGTTTCATGCAGCTTTACAAGATTCTCTTTCTAGTCCCAACTCTTTCATTTAATTAACCAATTTATATCTTTAGCCTCTAACAATTTGTTTTAAATATTCTAAAACTTGCCTATTTGAATAATATGAATTCAATCATTTGACTGGTTTCATGCAGCTTTACAAGATTCTCTTTCTAGTCCCAACTCTTACATTTCATTAACATTTTTATATCTTTAGCCTGTAAATATTTGTTTTAAATATACTAAAACTTGCCTACTTGAATAATATGAATTCAATCATTTGACTGGTTACATGCAGCTTCACAAGATTCTCTTTCTAGTCCCAACTCTTTCATTTAATTAACTCATTTATATCGTTAGCTTGTAACAATTTGTTTTAAATATTCTAAAACTTGCCTACATGAATAATATGAATTCAATCATTTGAATGGTTTCATGCAGCTTTACAAGATTCTCATTCTAGTCTCAACACTTTCATTTAATTACCCTATTTATATCATTAGCCTCTAACAATTTGTTTTAAATATTCTAAAACTTACCTACTTGAATAATATGAATTCAATCATTTGAATGGTTTCATGCAGCTTTACAAGATTCTCTTTCTAGTACCAACTCTTTCATTTAATTAACCAATTTATATCTTTCGCCTGTAACAATTTGTTTTAAATATTCTAAAACTTGCCTACTTGAATAATATGAATTCAATCATTTGAATGGTTTCATGCACCTTTACAAGATTATTTTGCTAGGCCCAACTCTTTCAATAATTTAACTTATTTATATCTTTAGCCTGTAACAATTTGTTTTAAATATTCTACAACTTGCCTACATGAATAATATGAATTCAATCATTAGAATGGTTTCATGCAGCTTTAAAAGATTCCCTTTCTAGTCCCAACGCTTTAATTTAATTAACTTATTTATATCTTTAGCCTGTAACAATTTGTTTTAAATATTCTAAAACTTGCCTCCTTTAATAATATGAATTCAATCATTTGAATGGTTTCATGCAGCGTTACACGATTCTCTTTCTAGTCCCAACTCTTTCATTTAATTAACCTATTCATATCATTAGCCTGTAACAATTTGTTTTAAATATTCTAAAACTTGCCTACATGAATAATATGAATTCAATCATTTGAATGGTTTCATGCAGCTTTACAAGATTCTCATTCTAGTCCCAACACTTTCATTTAATTACCCTATTTATATCATTAGCCTCTAACAATTTGTTTTAAATATTCTAAAACTTACCTACTTGAATAATATGAATTCAATCATTTGAATGGTTTCATTCAGCTTTACAAGATTCTCTTTCTAGTCCCAACTCTTTCATTTAATTAACTTATTTATATCTTTAGCCTGTAACAATTTGTTTTAAATATTCTAAAACTTGCCTACTTGAATAATATGAATTCAATCATTCGAATGGTTTCAAGCAGCTTTACAAGATTCTCTTTCTAGTCCCAACTCTTTCATTTAATTAACCAATTTATATCTTTAGCCTGTAAAAATTTGTTTTAAATATTCTAAAACTTGCCTACTTGAATAATATGAATTCAATCATTTGACTGGTTTCATGCAACTTTACAAGATTTTCTTTCTAGTCCCAACTCTTTCATTTCATTAACATATTTATATCTTTAGCCTGTAACTATTTGTTTTAAATATTCTAAAACTTGCCAACGTGAATAATATGAATTCAATCATTTGACTGGTTACATGCAGCTTCACAAGATTCTCTTTCTAGTCCCAACTCTTTCATTTAATTAACTCATTTATATCGTTAGCCTGTAACAATTTGTTTTAAATATTCTAAAACTTGCCTACTTTAATAATATGAATTCAATCATTTGAATGGTTTCATGCAGCTTTACAAGATTCTCTTACTAACGCCAGTTCTTTCATTTACATAACCCATTTATATCTTTAGCCTGAACAATTTGTTTCAAATATTCTAAAACTTGCCTACTTGAATAATATGAATTCAATCATTTGAATGGTTTCATGCAGCTTTACAAGATTCTCTTTCTAGTCCCAACTCTTTCATTTAATTAACCTATTTATATCATTAGCCTGTAACAATTTGTTTTTAATATTCTAAAACTTGCCTACTTGAATAATATGAATTCAATCATTTGAATGGTTTTATCCAGCTTTACAAGATTCTCTTTCTTGTCCCACCTTTTTCATTTAATTAACTTATTTATATCTTTAGCCTGTAACAATTTGTTTTAAATATTCTAAAACTTGCCTACTTTAATAATATGAATTCAATCATTTGAATGGTTTCATGCAGCTTTACAATATTCTCTTTCTAGTCCCAACTCTTACATTTTATTAACTGCTTTATATCTTTCGCCTGTAACAATTTGTTTTAAATATTCTAAAACTTGCCTACTTGAATAATATGAATTCAATCATTTGAATGGTTTCATGCACCTTTAAAAGATTATTTTTCTAGGCCCAACTCTTTCAATTAATTAACTTATTTATATCTTTAGCCTGTAACAATTTGTTTTAAATATTCTAAAACTTGCCTACTTGAATAATATGAATTCAATCAGTTGACTGGTTACATGCAACTTTACAAGATTCTCGTTCTAGTCCCAATTCTTTCATTTAATTAACCCATTTATATCGTTAGCCTGTAACAATTTGTTTTAAATATTCTAAAACTTGCCTATTTGAATAATATGAATTCAATCATTTGACTGGTTTCATGCAGCTTTACAAGATTCTCTTACTAATGCCAGTTATTTATTTTAATTAACCCTTTTATATCTTTAGCCTCTAATAATTTGTTTTAAATATTCTAAAACTTGCCTACTTGAATAATATGAATTCGAGTAATTGAATGGTTTCATGCAGCTTTACAAGATTCTCCTTCTAGTCGTAACTCTTTCATTTAATTAACTTATTTATAACTTTAGCCTGTAACAATTTGTTTTAAATATTATAAAACTTGCCTACTTTAATAATATGAATTCAATCATTTGAATGGTTTCATGCAGCTTTAAAAGATTCTCTTTCTAGTCCCAACTCTTTCATTTAATTAACCAATTTCTATCTTTAGCCTGTAAAAATTTGTTTTAAATATTATAAAACTTGCCTACTTTAATAATATGAATTCAATCATTTGAATGGTTTCATGCAGCTTTAAAAGATTCTCTTTCTAGTCCCAACTCTTTCATTTAATTAACCAATTTCTATCTTTAGCCTGTAAAAATTTGTTTTAAATATTCTACAACTTGCCTACTTGAATAATATGAATTCAATCATTTGACTGGTTTCATGCACCTTTACAAGATTGTCTTTCTAGTCCTAACTCTTTCATTTCATTAACATATTTATATCTTTAGCCTGTAACTATTTGTTTTAAATATTCTAAAACTTGCCTGCTTTAATAATATGAATTCAATCATTTGAATGGTTTCATTCAGCTTTAAAAGATTCTCTTTCTAGTCCCAACTCTTTCATTTAATTAACCTATTTATATCATTAGCCTCTAACAATATGTTTTAAATATTCTAAAACTTACCTACTTGAATAATATGAATTCAATCATTTCAATGGTTTCATGCAGCTTTACAAGATTCTCATTCTAGTCCCAACACTTTCATTGCATTAACCTATTTATATCATTAGCCTCTAACAATTTGTTTTAAATATTCTAAAACTTACCTACTTGAATAATATGAATTCAATCATTTGAATGGTTTCATGCAGCTTTACAAGATTCTCTTTCTAGTCCCAACTCTTTCATTTAATTAACTCGATTATATCTTTAGCCTGTAACAATTTGTTTTAAATATTCTAAAACTTGCCTACTTGGATAATATGAATTCAATCATTAGAATGGTTTCATGCAGCTTTACAAGATTCTCTTTCTAGTCCCAACACTTTCATTTAATTACCCTATTTATATCATTAGCCT
The DNA here is from genome assembly GCF_047948215.1 of Lycorma delicatula. Classification (NCBI taxonomy): domain Eukaryota; kingdom Metazoa; phylum Arthropoda; class Insecta; order Hemiptera; family Fulgoridae; genus Lycorma; species Lycorma delicatula. The sequence continues at coordinate 122,381,417 of NC_134457.1, forward strand.
CTAACAATTTGTTTTAAATATTCTAAAACTTACCTACTTGAATAATATGAATTCAATCATTTGAATGGTTTCATGCAGCTTTACAAGATTCTCTTTCTAGTACCAACTCTTTCATTTAATTAACCAATTTATATCTTTCGCCTGTAACAATTTGTTTTAAATATTCTAAAACTTGCCTACTTGAATAATATGAATTCAATCATTTGAATGGTTTCATGCACCTTTACAAGATTATTTTGCTAGGCCCAACTCTTTCAATAATTTAACTTATTTATATCTTTAGCCTGTAACAATTTGTTTTAAATATTCTACAACTTGCCTACATGAATAATATGAATTCAATCATTAGAATGGTTTCATGCAGCTTTAAAAGATTCCCTTTCTAGTCCCAACGCTTTAATTTAATTAACTTATTTATATCTTTAGCCTGTAACAATTTGTTTTAAATATTCTAAAACTTGCCTCCTTTAATAATATGAATTCAATCATTTGAATGGTTTCATGCAGCGTTACACGATTCTCTTTCTAGTCCCAACTCTTTCATTTAATTAACCTATTCATATCATTAGCCTGTAACAATTTGTTTTAAATATTCTAAAACTTGCCTACATGAATAATATGAATTCAATCATTTGAATGGTTTCATGCAGCTTTACAAGATTCTCATTCTAGTCCCAACACTTTCATTTAATTACCCTATTTATATCATTAGCCTCTAACAATTTGTTTTAAATATTCTAAAACTTACCTACTTGAATAATATGAATTCAATCATTTGAATGGTTTCATTCAGCTTTACAAGATTCTCTTTCTAGTCCCAACTCTTTCATTTAATTAACTTATTTATATCTTTAGCCTGTAACAATTTGTTTTAAATATTCTAAAACTTGCCTACTTGAATAATATGAATTCAATCATTCGAATGGTTTCAAGCAGCTTTACAAGATTCTCTTTCTAGTCCCAACTCTTTCATTTAATTAACCAATTTATATCTTTAGCCTGTAAAAATTTGTTTTAAATATTCTAAAACTTGCCTACTTGAATAATATGAATTCAATCATTTGACTGGTTTCATGCAACTTTACAAGATTTTCTTTCTAGTCCCAACTCTTTCATTTCATTAACATATTTATATCTTTAGCCTGTAACTATTTGTTTTAAATATTCTAAAACTTGCCAACGTGAATAATATGAATTCAATCATTTGACTGGTTACATGCAGCTTCACAAGATTCTCTTTCTAGTCCCAACTCTTTCATTTAATTAACTCATTTATATCGTTAGCCTGTAACTATTTGTTTCAAATATTCTAAAACTTGCCTACTTGAATAATATGAATTCAATCATTTGAATGGTTTCATGCAGCTTTACAAGATTCTCTTTCTAGTCCCAACTCTTTCATTTAATTAACCTATTTATATCATTAGCCTGTAACAATTTGTTTTTAATATTCTAAAACTTGCCTACTTGAATAATATGAATTCAATCATTTGAATGGTTTTATCCAGCTTTACAAGATTCTCTTTCTTGTCCCACCTTTTTCATTTAATTAACTTATTTATATCTTTAGCCTGTAACAATTTGTTTTAAATATTCTAAAACTTGCCTACTTTAATAATATGAATTCAATCATTTGAATGGTTTCATGCAGCTTTACAATATTCTCTTTCTAGTCCCAACTCTTACATTTTATTAACTGCTTTATATCTTTCGCCTGTAACAATTTGTTTTAAATATTCTAAAACTTGCCTACTTGAATAATATGAATTCAATCATTTGAATGGTTTCATGCACCTTTAAAAGATTATTTTTCTAGGCCCAACTCTTTCAATTAATTAACTTATTTATATCTTTAGCCTGTAACAATTTGTTTTAAATATTCTAAAACTTGCCTACTTGAATAATATGAATTCAATCAGTTGACTGGTTACATGCAACTTTACAAGATTCTCGTTCTAGTCCCAATTCTTTCATTTAATTAACCCATTTATATCGTTAGCCTGTAACAATTTGTTTTAAATATTCTAAAACTTGCCTATTTGAATAATATGAATTCAATCATTTGACTGGTTTCATGCAGCTTTACAAGATTCTCTTACTAATGCCAGTTATTTATTTTAATTAACCCTTTTATATCTTTAGCCTCTAATAATTTGTTTTAAATATTCTAAAACTTGCCTACTTGAATAATATGAATTCGAGTAATTGAATGGTTTCATGCAGCTTTACAAGATTCTCCTTCTAGTCGTAACTCTTTCATTTAATTAACTTATTTATAACTTTAGCCTGTAACAATTTGTTTTAAATATTATAAAACTTGCCTACTTTAATAATATGAATTCAATCATTTGAATGGTTTCATGCAGCTTTAAAAGATTCTCTTTCTAGTCCCAACTCTTTCATTTAATTAACCAATTTCTATCTTTAGCCTGTAAAAATTTGTTTTAAATATTATAAAACTTGCCTACTTTAATAATATGAATTCAATCATTTGAATGGTTTCATGCAGCTTTAAAAGATTCTCTTTCTAGTCCCAACTCTTTCATTTAATTAACCAATTTCTATCTTTAGCCTGTAAAAATTTGTTTTAAATATTCTACAACTTGCCTACTTGAATAATATGAATTCAATCATTTGACTGGTTTCATGCACCTTTACAAGATTGTCTTTCTAGTCCTAACTCTTTCATTTCATTAACATATTTATATCTTTAGCCTGTAACTATTTGTTTTAAATATTCTAAAACTTGCCTGCTTTAATAATATGAATTCAATCATTTGAATGGTTTCATTCAGCTTTAAAAGATTCTCTTTCTAGTCCCAACTCTTTCATTTAATTAACCTATTTATATCATTAGCCTCTAACAATATGTTTTAAATATTCTAAAACTTACCTACTTGAATAATATGAATTCAATCATTTCAATGGTTTCATGCAGCTTTACAAGATTCTCATTCTAGTCCCAACACTTTCATTGCATTAACCTATTTATATCATTAGCCTCTAACAATTTGTTTTAAATATTCTAAAACTTACCTACTTGAATAATATGAATTCAATCATTTGAATGGTTTCATGCAGCTTTACAAGATTCTCTTTCTAGTCCCAACTCTTTCATTTAATTAACTCGATTATATCTTTAGCCTGTAACAATTTGTTTTAAATATTCTAAAACTTGCCTACTTGGATAATATGAATTCAATCATTAGAATGGTTTCATGCAGCTTTACAAGATTCTCTTTCTAGTCCCAACTCTTTCATTTAATTAACCAATTTATATCTTTAGCCTCTAACAATTTGTTTTAAATATTCTAAAACTTGCCTATTTGAATAATATGAATTCAATCATTTGACTGGTTTCATGCAGCTTTACAAGATTCTCTTTCTAGTCCCAACTCTTACATTTCATTAACATTTTTATATCTTTAGCCTGTAAATATTTGTTTTAAATATACTAAAACTTGCCTACTTGAATAATATGAATTCAATCATTTGAATGGTTTCATGCAGCTTTACAAGATTCTCTTTCTAGTCCCAACTCTTTCATTTTATTAACTGATTTATATCTTTCGCCTGCAACAATTTGTTTTAAATATTGTAAAACTTGCCTACTCTTATAATATGAATTCAATCATTTGAATGGTTTCATGCAGCTTTACAAGATTCTCTTTGTAGTCCCAACTCTTTCATTTTATTAACTTATTTATATCTTTAGCCTGTAACAATTTGTTTTAAATATTCTAAAACTTGCCTACTTGAATAATATGAATTCAATCATTTGAATGGTTTCATGCAGCGTTACACGATTCTCTTTCTAGTCCCAACTCTTTCATTTAATTAACCTATTCATATCATTAGCCTGTAACAATTTGTTTTAAATATTCTAAAACTTGCCTACATGAATAATGTGAATTCAATCATTTGAATGGTTTCATGCAGCTTTACAAGATTCTCATTCTAGTCTCAACACTTTCATTTAATTACCCTATTTATATCATTAGCCTCTAACAATTTGTTTTAAATATTCTAAAACTTACCTACTTGAATAATATGAATTCAATCATTTGAATGGTTTCATTCAGCTTCACAAGATTCTCTTTCTAGTCCCAACTCTTTCATTTAATTAACTTATTTATATCTTTAGCCTGTAACAATTTGTTTTAAATATTCTAAAACTTGCCTACTTGAATAATATGAATTCAATCATTCGAATGGTTTCAAGCAGCTTTACAAGATTCTCATTCTAGTCCCAACACTTTCATTTAATTACCCTATTTATATCATTAGCCTCTAACAATTTGTTTTAAATATTCTAAAACTTACCTACTTGAATAATATGAATTCAATCATTTGAATGGTTTCATGCAGCTTTACAAGATTCTCTTTCTAGTCCCAACTCTTTCATTTAATTAACCAATTTATATCTTTCGCCTGTAACAATTTGTTTTAAATATTCTAAAACTTGCCTACTTGAATAATATGAATTCAATCATTTGAATGGTTTCATGCACCTTTAAAAGATTATTTTTCTAGGCCCAACTCTTTCATTTTATTAACTGATTTATATCTTTAGCCTGTAACAATTTGTTTTAAATATTCTAAAACTTGCCTACTTGAATAATATGAATTCAATCATTTGAATGGTTTCATGCACCTTTACAAGATTCTCTTTCTAGTCCCAACTCTTTCATTTAATTAACTTATTTATATCTTTAGCCTGTAACAATTTGTTTTAAATATTCTAAAACTTGCCTACTTTAATAATATGAATTCAATCATTTGAATGGTTTCATGCAGCTTTAAAAGATTCTCTTTCTAGTCCCAACTCTTTCATTTAATTAACCAATTTCTATCTTTAGCCTGTAAAAATTTGTTTTAAATATTCTAAAACTTGCCTACTTGAATAATATGAATTCAATCATTTGACTGGTTTCATGCACCTTTACAAGATTGTCTTTCTAGTCCTAACTCTTTCATTTCATTAACATATTTATATCTTTAGCCTGTAACTATTTGTTTTAAATATTCTAAAACTTGCCTACTTTAATAATATGAATTCAATCATTTGAATGGTTTCATGCAGCTTTAAAAGATTCTCTTTCTAGTCCCAACTCTTTCATTTAATTAACCTATTTATATCATTAGCCTCTAACAATATGTTTTAAATATTCTAAAACTTACCTACTTGAATAATATGAATTCAATCATTTCAATGGTTTCATGCAGCTTTACAAGATTCTCATTCTAGTCCCAACACTTTCATTTCATTAACCTATTTATATCATTAGCCTCTAACAATTTGTTTTAAATATTCTAAAAGTTACCTACTTGAATAATATGAATTCAATCATTTGAATGGTTTCATGCAGCTTTACAAGATTCTCTTTCTAGTCCCAACTCTTTCATTTAATTAACTCATTTATATCTTTAGCCTGTAACAATTTGTTTTAAATATTCTAAAACTTGCCTACTTGGATAATATGAATTCAATCATTAGAATGGTTTCATGCAGCTTTACAAGATTCTCTTTCTAGTCCCAACTCTTTCATTTAATTAACCAATTTATATCTTTAGCCTCTAACAATTTGTTTTAAATATTCTAAAACTTCCCTATTTGAATAATATGAATTCAATCATTTGACTGGTTTCATGCAGCTTTACAAGATTCTCTTTCTAGTCCCAACTCTTACATTTCATTAACATTTTTATATCTTTAGCCTGTAAATATTTGTTTTAAATATACTAAAACTTGCCTACTTGAATAATATGAATTCAATCATTTGACTGGTTACGTGCAGCTTCACAAGATTCTCTTTCTAGTCCCAACTCTTTCATTTAATTAACTCATTTATATCGTTAGCCTGTAACAATTCGTTTTAAATATTCTAAAACTTGCCTACTTTAATAATATGAATTCAACCATTTGAATGGTTTCATGCAGCTTTACAAGATTCTCTTACTAACGCCAGTTCTTTCATTTAAATAACCCATTTATATCTTTAGCCTGAACAATTTGTTTTAAATATTCTAAAACTTGCCTACTTGAATAATATGAATTCAATCATTTGAATGGTTTCATGCAGCTTTACAAGATTCTCTTGCTAGTCCCAACTCTTTCATTTAATTAACCTATTAATATCATTAGCCTGTAACAATTTGTTTTTAATATTCTAAAACTTGCCTACTTGAATAATATGAATTCAATCATTTGAATGGTTTCATGCACCTTTACAAGATTATTTTTCTAGGCCCAACTCTTTCAATTAATTAACTTATTTATATCGTTAGCCTGTAACAATTTGTTTTAAATATTCTAAAACTTGCCTTCTTGAATAATATGAATTCAATCATTCGAATGGTTTCAAGCAGCTTTACAAGATTCTCATTCTAGTCCCAACACTTTCATTTAATTACCCTATTTATATCATTAGCCTCTAACAATTTGTTTTAAATATTCTAAAACTTACCTACTTGAATAATATGAATTCAATCATTTGAATGGTTTCATGCAGCTTTACAAGATTCTCTTTCTAGTCCCAACTCTTTCATTTAATTAACCAATTTATATCTTTAGCCTGTAAAAATTTGTTTTAAATATTCTAAAACTTGCCTACTTGAATAATATGAATTCAATCATTTGACTGGTTTCATGCAACTTTACAAGATTTTCTTTCTAGTCCCAACTCTTACATTTCATTAACATATTTATATCTTTAGCCTGTAACTATTTGTTTTAAATATTCTAAAACTTGCCTACGTGAATAATATGAATTCAATCATTTGACTGGTTACATGCAGCTTCACAAGATTCTCTTTCTAGTCCCAACTCTTTCATTTAATTAACTCATTTATATCGTTAGCCTGTAACAATTTGTTTTAAATATTCTAAAACTTGCCTACTTTAATAATATGAATTCAATCATTTGAATGGTTTCATGCAGCTTTACAAGATTCTCTTACTAACGCCAGTTCTTTCATTTAATTAACCCATTTATATCTTTAGCCTGAACAATTTGTTTCAAATATTCTAAAACTTGCCTACTTGAATAATATGAATTCAATCATTTGAATGGTTTCATGCAGCTTTACAAGATTCTCTTTCTAGTCCTAACTCTTTCATTTAATTAACCTATTTATATCATTAGCCTGTAACAATTTGTTTTTAATATTCTAAAACTTGCCTACTTGAATAATATGAATTCAATCATTAGAATGGTTTCATCCAGCTTTACAAGATTCTCTTTCTTGTCCCACCTTTTTCATTTAATTAACTTATTTATATCTTTAGCCTGTAACAATTTGTTTTAAATATTCTAAAACTTGCCTATTTTTATAATATGAATTCAATCATTTGAATGGTTTCATGCAGCTTTACAAGATTCTCTTTCTAGTCCCAACTCTTTCATTTTATTAACTGATTTATATCTTTCGCCTGTAACAATTTGTTTAAAATATTCTAAAACTTGCCTACTTGAATAATATGAATTCAATCATTTGAATGGTTTCATGCACGTTTAAAAGATTATTTTTCTAGGCCCAACTCTTTCAATTAATTAACTTATTTATATCTTTAGCCTGTAACAATTTGTTTTAAATATTGTAAAACTTGCCTACTCTTATAATATGAATTCAATCATTTGAATGGTTTCATGCAGCTTTACAAGATTCTCTTTGTAGTCCCAACTCTTTCATTTTATTAACTTATTTATATCTTTAGCCTGTAACAATTTGTTTTAAATATTCTAAAACTTGCCTACTTGAATAATATGAATTCAATCATTTGAATGGTTTCATGCAGCGTTACACGATTCTCTTTCTAGTCCCAACTCTTTCATTTAATTAACCTATTTATATCATTAGCCTGTAACAATTTGTTTTAAATATTCTAAAACTTGCCTACATGAATAATATGAATTCAATCATTTGAATGGTTTCATGCAGCTTTACAAGATTCTCATTCTAGTCTCAACACTTTCATTTAATTACCCTATTTATATCATTAGCCTCTAACAATTTGTTTTAAATATTCTAAAACTTACCTACTTGAATAATATGAATTCAATCATTTGAATGGTTTCATTCAGCTTTACAAGATTCTCTTTCTAGTCCCAACTCTTTCATTTAATTAACTTATTTATATCTTTAGCCTGTAACAATTTGTTTTAAATATTCTAAAACTTGCCTACTTGAATAATATGAATTCAATCATTCGAATGGTTTCAAGCAGCTTTACAAGATTCTCATTCTAGTCCCAACACTTTCATTTAATTACCCTATTTATATCATTAGCCTCTAACAATTTGTTTTAAATATTCTAAAACTTACCTACTTGAATAATATGAATTCAATCATTTGAATGGTTTCATGCAGCTTTACAAGATTCTCTTTCTAGTCCCAACTCTTTCATTTAATTAACCAATTTATATCTTTCGCCTGCAACAATTTGTTTTAAATATTCTAAAACTTGCCTACTTGAATAATATGAATTCAATCATTTGAATGGTTTCATGCACCTTTAAAAGATTATTTTTCTAGGCCCAACTCTTTCATTTTATTAACTGATTTATATCTTTAGCCTATAACAATTTGTTTTAAATATTCTAAAACTTGCCTACTTGAATAATATGAATTCAATCATTTGAATGGTTTCATGCACCTTTACAAGATTATTTTGCTAGGCCCAACTCTTTCAATAATTTAACTTATTTATATCTTTAGCCTGTAACAATTTGTTTTAAATATTCTAAAACTTGCCTACTTGAATAATATGAATTCAATCATTTGAATGGTTTCATGCACCTTTACAAGATTATTTTTCTAGTCCCAACTCTTTGATTTTTTTAACTTATTTATATCTTTAGCCTGTAACAATTTGTTTTAAATATTCTACAACTTGCCTACATGAATAATATGAATTCAATCATTAGAATGGTTTCATGCAGCTTTAAAAGATTCCCTTTCTAGTCCCAACGCTTTAATTTAATTAACTTATTTATATCTTTAGCCTGTAACAATTTGTTTTAAATATTCTAAAACTTGCCTACTTTAATAATATGAATTCAATCATTTGAATGGTTTCATGCAGCGTTACACGATTCTCTTTCTAGTCCCAACTCTTTCATTTAATTAACCTATTCATATCATTAGCCTGTAACAATTTGTTTTAAATATTCTAAAACTTGCCTACATGAATAATATGAATTCAATCATTTGAATGGTTTCATGCAGCTTTACAAGATTCTCATTCTAGTCCCAACACTTTCATTTAATTACCCTATTTATATCATTAGCCTCTAACAATTTGTTTTAAATATTCTAAAACTTACCTACTTGAATAATATGAATTCAATCATTTGAATGGTTTCATTCAGCTTTACAAGATTCTCTTTCTAGTCCCAACTCTTTCATTTAATTAACTTATTTATATCTTTAGCCTGTAACAATTTGTTTTAAATATTCTAAAACTTGCCTACTTGAATAATATGAATTCAATCATTCGAATGGTTTCAAGCAGCTTTACAAGATTCTCTTTCTAGTCCCAACTCTTTCATTTAATTAACCAATTTATATCTTTAGCCTGTAAAAATTTGTTTTAAATATTCTAAAACTTGCCTACTTGAATAATATGAATTCAATCATCTGACTGGTTTCATGCAACTTTACAAGATTTTCTTTCTAGTCCCAACTCTTTCATTTCATTAACATATTTATATCATTAGCCTGTAACAATTTGTTTTTAATATTCTAAAACTTGCCTACTTGAATAATATGAATTCAATCATTAGAATGGTTTCATCCAGCTTTACAAGATTCTCTTTCTTGTCCCACCTTTTTCATTTAATTAACTTATTTATATCTTTAGCCTGTAACAATTTGTTTTAAATATTCTAAAGCTTGCCTATTTTTATAATATGAATTCAATCATTTGAATGGTTTCATGCAGCTTTACAAGATTTTCTTTCTAGTCCCAACTCTTTCATTTTATTAACTGATTTATATCTTTCGCCTGTAACAATTTGTTTTAAATATTCTAAAACTTGCCTACTTGAATAATATGAATTCAATCATTTGAATGGTTTCATGCACGTTTAAAAGATTATTTTTCTAGGCCCAACTCTTTCAATTAATTAACTTATTTATATCTTTAGCCTGTAACAATTTGTTTTAAATATTGTAAAACTTGCCTACTCTTATAATATGAATTCAATCATTTGAATGGTTTCATGCAGCTTTACAAGATTCTCTTTGTAGTCCCAACTCTTTCATTTTATTAACTTATTTATATCTTTAGCCTGTAACAATTTGTTTTAAATATTCTAAAACTTGCCTACTTGAATAATATGAATTCAATCATTTGAATGGTTTCATGCAGCGTTACACGATTCTCTTTCTAGTCCCAACTCTTTCATTTAATTAACCTATTTATATCATTAGCCTGTAACAATTTGTTTTAAATATTCTAAAACTTGCCTACATGAATAATATGAATTCAATCATTTGAATGGTTTCATGCAGCTTTACAAGATTCTCATTCTAGTCTCAACACTTTCATTTAATTACCCTATTTATATCATTAGCCTCTAACAATTTGTTTTAAATATTCTAAAACTTACCTACTTGAATAATATGAATTCAATCATTTGAATGGTTTCATTCAGCTTTACAAGATTCTCTTTCTAGTCCCAACTCTTTCATTTAATTAACTTATTTATATCTTTAGCCTGTAACAATTTGTTTTAAATATTCTAAAACTTGCCTACTTGAATAATATGAATTCAATCATTCGAATGGTTTCAAGCAGCTTTACAAGATTCTCATTCTAGTCCCAACACTTTCATTTAATTACCCTATTTATATCATTAGCCTCTAACAATTTGTTTTAAATATTCTAAAACTTACCTACTTGAATAATATGAATTCAATCATTTGAATGGTTTCATGCAGCTTTACAAGATTCTCTTTCTAGTCCCAACTCTTTCATTTAATTAACCAATTTATATCTTTCGCCTGTAACAATTTGTTTTAAATATTCTAAAACTTGCCTACTTGAATAATATGAATTCAATCATTTGAATGGTTTCATGCACCTTTAAAAGATTATTTTTCTAGGCCCAACTCTTTCATTTTATTAACTGATTTATATCTTTAGCCTGTAACAATTTGTTTTAAATATTCTAAAACTTGCCTACTTGAATAATATGAATTCAATCATTTGAATGGTTTCATGCACCTTTACAAGATTATTTTGCTAGGCCCAACTCTTTCAATAATTTAACTTATTTATATCTTTAGCCTGTAACAATTTGTTTTAAATATTCTAAAACTTGCCTACTTGAATAATATGAATTCAATCATTTGAATGGTTTCATGCACCTTTACAAGATTATTTTTCTAGTCCCAACTCTTTGATTTATTTAACTTATTTATATCTTTAGCCTGTAACAATTTGTTTTAAATATTCTACAACTTGCCTACATGAATAATATGAATTCAATCATTAGAATGGTTTCATGCAGCTTTAAAAGATTCCCTTTCTAGTCCCAACGCTTTAATTTAATTAACTTATTTATATCTTTAGCCTGTAACAATTTGTTTTAAATATTCTAAAACTTGCCTACTTTAATAATATGAATTCAATCATTTGAATGGTTTCATGCAGCGTTACACGATTCTCTTTCTAGTCCCAACTCTTTCATTTAATTAACCTATTCATATCATTAGCCTGTAACAATTTGTTTTAAATATTCTAAAACTTGCCTACATGAATAATATGAATTCAATCATTTGAATGGTTTCATGCAGCTTTACAAGATTCTCATTCTAGTCCCAACACTTTCATTAAATTACCCTATTTATATCATTAGCCTCTAACAATTTGTTTTAAATATTCTAAAACTTACCTACTTGAATAATATGAATTCAATCATTTGAATGGTTTCATTCAGCTTTACAAGATTCTCTTTCTAGTCCCAACTCTTTCATTTAATTAACTTATTTATATCTTTAGCCTGTAACAATTTGTTTTAAATATTCTAAAACTTGCCTACTTGAATAATATGAATTCAATCATTCGAATGGTTTCAAGCAGCTTTACAAGATTCTCTTTCTAGTCCCAACTCTTTCATTTAATTAACCAATTTCTATCTTTAGCCTGTAAAAATTTGTTTTAAATATTCTAAAACTTGCCTACTTGAATAATATGAATTCAATCATTTGACTGGTTTCATGCAACTTTACAAGATTTTCTTTCTAGTCCCAACTCTTTTATTTCATTAACATATTTATATCTTTAGACTGTAACTATTTGTTTTAAATATTCTAAAACTTGCCTACGTGAATAATATGAATTCAATCATTTGACTGGTTACATGCAGCTTCACAAGATTCTCTTTCTAGTCCCAACTCTTTCATTTAATTAACTCATTTATATCGTTAGCCTGTAACAATTTGTTTTAAATATTCTAAAACTTGCCTACTTAAATAATATGAATTCAATCATTTGAATGGTTTCATGAAGCTTTACAAGATTCTCTTACTAACGCCAGTTCTTTCATTTAAATAACCCATTTATATCTTTAGCCTGAACAATTTGTTTCAAATATTCTAAAACTTGCCTACTTGAATAATATGAATTCAATAATTTGAATGGTTTCATGCAGCTTTACAAGATTCTCTTTCTAGTCCCAACTCTTTCATTTAATTAACCTATTTATATCATTAGCCTGTAACAATTTGTTTTTAATATTATAAAACTTGCCTACTTGAATAATATGAATTCAATCATTTGAATGGTTTCATCCAGCTTTACAAGATTCTCTTTCTTGTCCCACCTTTTTCATTTAATTAATTATTTATATCTTTAGCCTGTAACAATTTGTTTTAAATATTCTAAAACTTGCCTACTTTAATAATATGAATTCAATCATTTGAATGGTTTCATGCAGCTTTACAATATTCTCTTTCTAGTCCCAACTCTTACATTTTATTAACTGCTTTATATCTTTAGCCTCTAACAATTTGTTTTAAATATTCTAAAACTTGCCTATTTGAATAATATGAATTCAATCATTTGACTGGTTTCATGCAGCTTTACAAGATTCTCTTTCTAGTCCCAACTCTTACATTTCATTAACATTTTTATATCTTTAGCCTGTAAATATTTGTTTTAAATATACTAAAACTTGCCTACTTGAATAATATGAATTCAATCATTTGACTGGTTACATGCAGCTTCACAAGATTCTCTTTCTAGTCCCAACTCTTTCATTTAATTAACTCATTTATATCGTTAGCTTGTAACAATTTGTTTTAAATATTCTAAAACTTGCCTACATGAATAATATGAATTCAATCATTTGACTGGTTTCATGCAGCTTTACAAGATTCTCTTACTAATGCCAGTTATTTATTTTAATTAACCCTTTTATATCTTTAGCCTCTAATAATTTGTTTTAAATATTCTAAAACTTGCCTACTTGAATAATATGAATTCGAGTAATTGAATGGTTTCATGCAGCTTTACAAGATTCTCCTTCTAGTCGTAACTCTTTCATTTAATTAACTTATTTATAACTTTAGCCTGTAACAATTTGTTTTAAATATTATAAAACTTGCCTACTTGAATAATATGAATTCAATCATTTGAATGGTTTCATGCACCTTTACAAGATTATTTTGCTAGGCCCAACTCTTTCAATAATTTAACTTATTTATATCTTTAGCCTGTAACAATTTGTTTTAAATATTCTACAACTTGCCTACATGAATAATATGAATTCAATCATTAGAATGGTTTCATGCAGCTTTAAAAGATTCCCTTTCTAGTCCCAACGCTTTAATTTAATTAACTTATTTATATCTTTAGCCTGTAACAATTTGTTTTAAATATTCTAAAACTTGCCTCCTTTAATAATATGAATTCAATCATTTGAATGGTTTCATGCAGCGTTACACGATTCTCTTTCTAGTCCCAACTCTTTCATTTAATTAACCTATTCATATCATTAGCCTGTAACAATTTGTTTTAAATATTCTAAAACTTGCCTACATGAATAATATGAATTCAATCATTTGAATGGTTTCATGCAGCTTTACAAGATTCTCATTCTAGTCCCAACACTTTCATTTAATTACCCTATTTATATCATTAGCCTCTAACAATTTGTTTTAAATATTCTAAAACTTACCTACTTGAATAATATGAATTCAATCATTTGAATGGTTTCATTCAGCTTTACAAGATTCTCTTTCTAGTCCCAACTCTTTCATTTAATTAACTTATTTATATCTTTAGCCTGTAACAATTTGTTTTAAATATTCTAAAACTTGCCTACTTGAATAATATGAATTCAATCATTCGAATGGTTTCAAGCAGCTTTACAAGATTCTCTTTCTAGTCCCAACTCTTTCATTTAATTAACCAATTTATATCTTTAGCCTGTAAAAATTTGTTTTAAATATTCTAAAACTTGCCTACTTGAATAATATGAATTCAATCATTTGACTGGTTTCATGCAACTTTACAAGATTTTCTTTCTAGTCCCAACTCTTTCATTTCATTAACATATTTATATCTTTAGCCTGTAACTATTTGTTTTAAATATTCTAAAACTTGCCAACGTGAATAATATGAATTCAATCATTTGACTGGTTACATGCAGCTTCACAAGATTCTCTTTCTAGTCCCAACTCTTTCATTTAATTAACTCATTTATATCGTTAGCCTGTAACAATTTGTTTTAAATATTCTAAAACTTGCCTACTTTAATAATATGAATTCAATCATTTGAATGGTTTCATGCAGCTTTACAAGATTCTCTTACTAACGCCAGTTCTTTCATTTAAATAACCCATTTATATCTTTAGCCTGAACAATTTGTTTCAAATATTCTAAAACTTGCCTACTTGAATAATATGAATTCAATCATTTGAATGGTTTCATGCAGCTTTACAAGATTCTCTTTCTAGTCCCAACTCTTTCATTTAATTAACCTATTTATATCATTAGCCTGTAACAATTTGTTTTTAATATTCTAAAACTTGCCTACTTGAATAATATGAATTCAATCATTTGAATGGTTTTATCCAGCTTTACAAGATTCTCTTTCTTGTCCCACCTTTTTCATTTAATTAACTTATTTATATCTTTAGCCTGTAACAATTTGTTTTAAATATTCTAAAACTTGCCTACTTTAATAATATGAATTCAATCATTTGAATGGTTTCATGCAGCTTTACAATATTCTCTTTCTAGTCCCAACTCTTACATTTTATTAACTGCTTTATATCTTTCGCCTGTAACAATTTGTTTTAAATATTCTAAAACTTGCCTACTTGAATAATATGAATTCAATCATTTGAATGGTTTCATGCACCTTTAAAAGATTATTTTTCTAGGCCCAACTCTTTCAATTAATTAACTTATTTATATCTTTAGCCTGTAACAATTTGTTTTAAATATTCTAAAACTTGCCTACTTGAATAATATGAATTCAATCAGTTGACTGGTTACATGCAACTTTACAAGATTCTCGTTCTAGTCCCAATTCTTTCATTTAATTAACCCATTTATATCGTTAGCCTGTAACAATTTGTTTTAAATATTCTAAAACTTGCCTATTTGAATAATATGAATTCAATCATTTGACTGGTTTCATGCAGCTTTACAAGATTCTCTTACTAATGCCAGTTATTTATTTTAATTAACCCTTTTATATCTTTAGCCTCTAATAATTTGTTTTAAATATTCTAAAACTTGCCTACTTGAATAATATGAATTCGAGTAATTGAATGGTTTCATGCAGCTTTACAAGATTCTCCTTCTAGTCGTAACTCTTTCATTTAATTAACTTATTTATAACTTTAGCCTGTAACAATTTGTTTTAAATATTATAAAACTTGCCTACTTTAATAATATGAATTCAATCATTTGAATGGTTTCATGCAGCTTTAAAAGATTCTCTTTCTAGTCCCAACTCTTTCATTTAATTAACCAATTTCTATCTTTAGCCTGTAAAAATTTGTTTTAAATATTATAAAACTTGCCTACTTTAATAATATGAATTCAATCATTTGAATGGTTTCATGCAGCTTTAAAAGATTCTCTTTCTAGTCCCAACTCTTTCATTTAATTAACCAATTTCTATCTTTAGCCTGTAAAAATTTGTTTTAAATATTCTACAACTTGCCTACTTGAATAATATGAATTCAATCATTTGACTGGTTTCATGCACCTTTACAAGATTGTCTTTCTAGTCCTAACTCTTTCATTTCATTAACATATTTATATCTTTAGCCTGTAACTATTTGTTTTAAATATTCTAAAACTTGCCTGCTTTAATAATATGAATTCAATCATTTGAATGGTTTCATTCAGCTTTAAAAGATTCTCTTTCTAGTCCCAACTCTTTCATTTAATTAACCTATTTATATCATTAGCCTCTAACAATATGTTTTAAATATTCTAAAACTTACCTACTTGAATAATATGAATTCAATCATTTCAATGGTTTCATGCAGCTTTACAAGATTCTCATTCTAGTCCCAACACTTTCATTGCATTAACCTATTTATATCATTAGCCTCTAACAATTTGTTTTAAATATTCTAAAACTTACCTACTTGAATAATATGAATTCAATCATTTGAATGGTTTCATGCAGCTTTACAAGATTCTCTTTCTAGTCCCAACTCTTTCATTTAATTAACTCGATTATATCTTTAGCCTGTAACAATTTGTTTTAAATATTCTAAAACTTGCCTACTTGGATAATATGAATTCAATCATTAGAATGGTTTCATGCAGCTTTACAAGATTCTCTTTCTAGTCCCAACTCTTTCATTTAATTAACCAATTTATATCTTTAGCCTCTAACAATTTGTTTTAAATATTCTAAAACTTGCCTATTTGAATAATATGAATTCAATCATTTGACTGGTTTCATGCAGCTTTACAAGATTCTCTTTCTAGTCCCAACTCTTACATTTCATTAACATTTTTATATCTTTAGCCTGTAAATATTTGTTTTAAATATACTAAAACTTGCCTACTTGAATAATATGAATTCAATCATTTGAATGGTTTCATGCAGCTTTACAAGATTCTCTTTCTAGTCCCAACTCTTTCATTTTATTAACTGATTTATATCTTTCGCCTGCAACAATTTGTTTTAAATATTGTAAAACTTGCCTACTCTTATAATATGAATTCAATCATTTGAATGGTTTCATGCAGCTTTACAAGATTCTCTTTGTAGTCCCAACTCTTTCATTTTATTAACTTATTTATATCTTTAGCCTGTAACAATTTGTTTTAAATATTCTAAAACTTGCCTACTTGAATAATATGAATTCAATCATTTGAATGGTTTCATGCAGCGTTACACGATTCTCTTTCTAGTCCCAACTCTTTCATTTAATTAACCTATTCATATCATTAGCCTGTAACAATTTGTTTTAAATATTCTAAAACTTGCCTACATGAATAATGTGAATTCAATCATTTGAATGGTTTCATGCAGCTTTACAAGATTCTCATTCTAGTCTCAACACTTTCATTTAATTACCCTATTTATATCATTAGCCTCTAACAATTTGTTTTAAATATTCTAAAACTTACCTACTTGAATAATATGAATTCAATCATTTGAATGGTTTCATTCAGCTTTACAAGATTCTCTTTCTAGTCCCAACTCTTTCATTTAATTAACTTATTTATATCTTTAGCCTGTAACAATTTGTTTTAAATATTCTAAAACTTGCCTACTTGAATAATATGAATTCAATCATTCGAATGGTTTCAAGCAGCTTTACAAGATTCTCATTCTAGTCCCAACACTTTCATTTAATTACCCTATTTATATCATTAGCCTCTAACAATTTGTTTTAAATATTCTAAAACTTACCTACTTGAATAATATGAATTCAATCATTTGAATGGTTTCATGCAGCTTTACAAGATTCTCTTTCTAGTCCCAACTCTTTCATTTAATTAACCAATTTATATCTTTCGCCTGTAACAATTTGTTTTAAATATTCTAAAACTTGCCTACTTGAATAATATGAATTCAATCATTTGAATGGTTTCATGCACCTTTAAAAGATTATTTTTCTAGGCCCAACTCTTTCATTTTATTAACTGATTTATATCTTTAGCCTGTAACAATTTGTTTTAAATATTCTAAAACTTGCCTACTTGAATAATATGAATTCAATCATTTGAATGGTTTCATGCACCTTTACAAGATTCTCTTTCTAGTCCCAACTCTTTCATTTAATTAACTTATTTATATCTTTAGCCTGTAACAATTTGTTTTAAATATTCTAAAACTTGCCTACTTTAATAATATGAATTCAATCATTTGAATGGTTTCATGCAGCTTTAAAAGATTCTCTTTCTAGTCCCAACTCTTTCATTTAATTAACCAATTTCTATCTTTAGCCTGTAAAAATTTGTTTTAAATATTCTAAAACTTGCCTACTTGAATAATATGAATTCAATCATTTGACTGGTTTCATGCACCTTTACAAGATTGTCTTTCTAGTCCTAACTCTTTCATTTCATTAACATATTTATATCTTTAGCCTGTAACTATTTGTTTTAAATATTCTAAAACTTGCCTACTTTAATAATATGAATTCAATCATTTGAATGGTTTCATGCAGCTTTAAAAGATTCTCTTTCTAGTCCCAACTCTTTCATTTAATTAACCTATTTATATCATTAGCCTCTAACAATATGTTTTAAATATTCTAAAACTTACCTACTTGAATAATATGAATTCAATCATTTCAATGGTTTCATGCAGCTTTACAAGATTCTCATTCTAGTCCCAACACTTTCATTTCATTAACCTATTTATATCATTAGCCTCTAACAATTTGTTTTAAATATTCTAAAAGTTACCTACTTGAATAATATGAATTCAATCATTTGAATGGTTTCATGCAGCTTTACAAGATTCTCTTTCTAGTCCCAACTCTTTCATTTAATTAACTCATTTATATCTTTAGCCTGTAACAATTTGTTTTAAATATTCTAAAACTTGCCTACTTGGATAATATGAATTCAATCATTAGAATGGTTTCATGCAGCTTTACAAGATTCTCTTTCTAGTCCCAACTCTTTCATTTAATTAACCAATTTATATCTTTAGCCTCTAACAATTTGTTTTAAATATTCTAAAACTTCCCTATTTGAATAATATGAATTCAATCATTTGACTGGTTTCATGCAGCTTTACAAGATTCTCTTTCTAGTCCCAACTCTTACATTTCATTAACATTTTTATATCTTTAGCCTGTAAATATTTGTTTTAAATATACTAAAACTTGCCTACTTGAATAATATGAATTCAATCATTTGACTGGTTACATGCAGCTTCACAAGATTCTCTTTCTAGTCCCAACTCTTTCATTTAATTAACTCATTTATATCGTTAGCCTGTAACAATTCGTTTTAAATATTCTAAAACTTGCCTACTTTAATAATATGAATTCAACCATTTGAATGGTTTCATGCAGCTTTACAAGATTCTCTTACTAACGCCAGTTCTTTCATTTAAATAACCCATTTATATCTTTAGCCTGAACAATTTGTTTTAAATATTCTAAAACTTGCCTACTTGAATAATATGAATTCAATCATTTGAATGGTTTCATGCAGCTTTACAAGATTCTCTTGCTAGTCCCAACTCTTTCATTTAATTAACCTATTAATATCATTAGCCTGTAACAATTTGTTTTTAATATTCTAAAACTTGCCTACTTGAATAATATGAATTCAATCATTTGAATGGTTTCATGCACCTTTACAAGATTATTTTTCTAGGCCCAACTCTTTCAATTAATTAACTTATTTATATCGTTAGCCTGTAACAATTTGTTTTAAATATTCTAAAACTTGCCTTCTTGAATAATATGAATTCAATCATTCGAATGGTTTCAAGCAGCTTTACAAGATTCTCATTCTAGTCCCAACACTTTCATTTAATTACCCTATTTATATCATTAGCCTCTAACAATTTGTTTTAAATATTCTAAAACTTACCTACTTGAATAATATGAATTCAATCATTTGAATGGTTTCATGCAGCTTTACAAGATTCTCTTTCTAGTCCCAACTCTTTCATTTAATTAACCAATTTATATCTTTAGCCTGTAAAAATTTGTTTTAAATATTCTAAAACTTGCCTACTTGAATAATATGAATTCAATCATTTGACTGGTTTCATGCAACTTTACAAGATTTTCTTTCTAGTCCCAACTCTTACATTTCATTAACATATTTATATCTTTAGCCTGTAACTATTTGTTTTAAATATTCTAAAACTTGCCTACGTGAATAATATGAATTCAATCATTTGACTGGTTACATGCAGCTTCACAAGATTCTCTTTCTAGTCCCAACTCTTTCATTTAATTAACTCATTTATATCGTTAGCCTGTAACAATTTGTTTTAAATATTCTAAAACTTGCCTACTTTAATAATATGAATTCAATCATTTGAATGGTTTCATGCAGCTTTACAAGATTCTCTTACTAACGCCAGTTCTTTCATTTAATTAACCCATTTATATCTTTAGCCTGAACAATTTGTTTCAAATATTCTAAAACTTGCCTACTTGAATAATATGAATTCAATCATTTGAATGGTTTCATGCAGCTTTACAAGATTCTCTTTCTAGTCCTAACTCTTTCATTTAATTAACCTATTTATATCATTAGCCTGTAACAATTTGTTTTTAATATTCTAAAACTTGCCTACTTGAATAATATGAATTCAATCATTAGAATGGTTTCATCCAGCTTTACAAGATTCTCTTTCTTGTCCCACCTTTTTCATTTAATTAACTTATTTATATCTTTAGCCTGTAACAATTTGTTTTAAATATTCTAAAACTTGCCTATTTTTATAATATGAATTCAATCATTTGAATGGTTTCATGCAGCTTTACAAGATTCTCTTTCTAGTCCCAACTCTTTCATTTTATTAACTGATTTATATCTTTCGCCTGTAACAATTTGTTTAAAATATTCTAAAACTTGCCTACTTGAATAATATGAATTCAATCATTTGAATGGTTTCATGCACGTTTAAAAGATTATTTTTCTAGGCCCAACTCTTTCAATTAATTAACTTATTTATATCTTTAGCCTGTAACAATTTGTTTTAAATATTGTAAAACTTGCCTACTCTTATAATATGAATTCAATCATTTGAATGGTTTCATGCAGCTTTACAAGATTCTCTTTGTAGTCCCAACTCTTTCATTTTATTAACTTATTTATATCTTTAGCCTGTAACAATTTGTTTTAAATATTCTAAAACTTGCCTACTTGAATAATATGAATTCAATCATTTGAATGGTTTCATGCAGCGTTACACGATTCTCTTTCTAGTCCCAACTCTTTCATTTAATTAACCTATTTATATCATTAGCCTGTAACAATTTGTTTTAAATATTCTAAAACTTGCCTACATGAATAATATGAATTCAATCATTTGAATGGTTTCATGCAGCTTTACAAGATTCTCATTCTAGTCTCAACACTTTCATTTAATTACCCTATTTATATCATTAGCCTCTAACAATTTGTTTTAAATATTCTAAAACTTACCTACTTGAATAATATGAATTCAATCATTTGAATGGTTTCATTCAGCTTTACAAGATTCTCTTTCTAGTCCCAACTCTTTCATTTAATTAACTTATTTATATCTTTAGCCTGTAACAATTTGTTTTAAATATTCTAAAACTTGCCTACTTGAATAATATGAATTCAATCATTCGAATGGTTTCAAGCAGCTTTACAAGATTCTCATTCTAGTCCCAACACTTTCATTTAATTACCCTATTTATATCATTAGCCTCTAACAATTTGTTTTAAATATTCTAAAACTTACCTACTTGAATAATATGAATTCAATCATTTGAATGGTTTCATGCAGCTTTACAAGATTCTCTTTCTAGTCCCAACTCTTTCATTTAATTAACCAATTTATATCTTTCGCCTGCAACAATTTGTTTTAAATATTCTAAAACTTGCCTACTTGAATAATATGAATTCAATCATTTGAATGGTTTCATGCACCTTTAAAAGATTATTTTTCTAGGCCCAACTCTTTCATTTTATTAACTGATTTATATCTTTAGCCTATAACAATTTGTTTTAAATATTCTAAAACTTGCCTACTTGAATAATATGAATTCAATCATTTGAATGGTTTCATGCACCTTTACAAGATTATTTTGCTAGGCCCAACTCTTTCAATAATTTAACTTATTTATATCTTTAGCCTGTAACAATTTGTTTTAAATATTCTAAAACTTGCCTACTTGAATAATATGAATTCAATCATTTGAATGGTTTCATGCACCTTTACAAGATTATTTTTCTAGTCCCAACTCTTTGATTTTTTTAACTTATTTATATCTTTAGCCTGTAACAATTTGTTTTAAATATTCTACAACTTGCCTACATGAATAATATGAATTCAACCATTAGAATGGTTTCATGCAGCTTTAAAAGATTCCCTTTCTAGTCCCAACGCTTTAATTTAATTAACTTATTTATATCTTTAGCCTGTAACAATTTGTTTTAAATATTCTAAAACTTGCCTACTTTAATAATATGAATTCAATCATTTGAATGGTTTCATGCAGCGTTACACGATTCTCTTTCTAGTCCCAACTCTTTCATTTAATTAACCTATTCATATCATTAGCCTGTAACAATTTGTTTTAAATATTCTAAAACTTGCCTACATGAATAATATGAATTCAATCATTTGAATGGTTTCATGCAGCTTTACAAGATTCTCATTCTAGTCCCAACACTTTCATTTAATTACCCTATTTATATCATTAGCCTCTAACAATTTGTTTTAAATATTCTAAAACTTACCTACTTGAATAATATGAATTCAATCATTTGAATGGTTTCATTCAGCTTTACAAGATTCTCTTTCTAGTCCCAACTCTTTCATTTAATTAACTTATTTATATCTTTAGCCTGTAACAATTTGTTTTAAATATTCTAAAACTTGCCTACTTGAATAATATGAATTCAATCATTCGAATGGTTTCAAGCAGCTTTACAAGATTCTCTTTCTAGTCCCAACTCTTTCATTTAATTAACCAATTTATATCTTTAGCCTGTAAAAATTTGTTTTAAATATTCTAAAACTTGCCTACTTGAATAATATGAATTCAATCATCTGACTGGTTTCATGCAACTTTACAAGATTTTCTTTCTAGTCCCAACTCTTTCATTTCATTAACATATTTATATCATTAGCCTGTAACAATTTGTTTTTAATATTCTAAAACTTGCCTACTTGAATAATATGAATTCAATCATTAGAATGGTTTCATCCAGCTTTACAAGATTCTCTTTCTTGTCCCACCTTTTTCATTTAATTAACTTATTTATATCTTTAGCCTGTAACAATTTGTTTTAAATATTCTAAAGCTTGCCTATTTTTATAATATGAATTCAATCATTTGAATGGTTTCATGCAGCTTTACAAGATTTTCTTTCTAGTCCCAACTCTTTCATTTTATTAACTGATTTATATCTTTCGCCTGTAACAATTTGTTTTAAATATTCTAAAACTTGCCTACTTGAATAATATGAATTCAATCATTTGAATGGTTTCATGCACGTTTAAAAGATTATTTTTCTAGGCCCAACTCTTTCAATTAATTAACTTATTTATATCTTTAGCCTGTAACAATTTGTTTTAAATATTGTAAAACTTGCCTACTCTTATAATATGAATTCAATCATTTGAATGGTTTCATGCAGCTTTACAAGATTCTCTTTGTAGTCCCAACTCTTTCATTTTATTAACTTATTTATATCTTTAGCCTGTAACAATTTGTTTTAAATATTCTAAAACTTGCCTACTTGAATAATATGAATTCAATCATTTGAATGGTTTCATGCAGCGTTACACTATTCTCTTTCTAGTCCCAACTCTTTCATTTAATTAACCTATTTATATCATTAGCCTGTAACAATTTGTTTTAAATATTCTAAAACTTGCCTACATGAATAATATGAATTCAATCATTTGAATGGTTTCATGCAGCTTTACAAGATTCTCATTCTAGTCTCAACACTTTCATTTAATTACCCTATTTATATCATTAGCCTCTAACAATTTGTTTTAAATATTCTAAAACTTACCTACTTGAATAATATGAATTCAATCATTTGAATGGTTTCATTCAGCTTTACAAGATTCTCTTTCTAGTCCCAACTCTTTCATTTAATTAACTTATTTATATCTTTAGCCTGTAACAATTTGTTTTAAATATTCTAAAACTTGCCTACTTGAATAATATGAATTCAATCATTCGAATGGTTTCAAGCAGCTTTACAAGATTCTCATTCTAGTCCCAACACTTTCATTTAATTACCCTATTTATATCATTAGCCTCTAACAATTTGTTTTAAATATTCTAAAACTTACCTACTTGAATAATATGAATTCAATCATTTGAATGGTTTCATGCAGCTTTACAAGATTCTCTTTCTAGTCCCAACTCTTTCATTTAATTAACCAATTTATATCTTTCGCCTGTAACAATTTGTTTTAAATATTCTAAAACTTGCCTACTTGAATAATATGAATTCAATCATTTGAATGGTTTCATGCACCTTTAAAAGATTATTTTTCTAGGCCCAACTCTTTCATTTTATTAACTGATTTATATCTTTAGCCTGTAACAATTTGTTTTAAATATTCTAAAACTTGCCTACTTGAATAATATGAATTCAATCATTTGAATGGTTTCATGCACCTTTACAAGATTATTTTGCTAGGCCCAACTCTTTCAATAATTTAACTTATTTATATCTTTAGCCTGTAACAATTTGTTTTAAATATTCTAAAACTTGCCTACTTGAATAATATGAATTCAATCATTTGAATGGTTTCATGCACCTTTACAAGATTATTTTTCTAGTCCCAACTCTTTGATTTATTTAACTTATTTATATCTTTAGCCTGTAACAATTTGTTTTAAATATTCTACAACTTGCCTACATGAATAATATGAATTCAATCATTAGAATGGTTTCATGCAGCTTTAAAAGATTCCCTTTCTAGTCCCAACGCTTTAATTTAATTAACTTATTTATATCTTTAGCCTGTAACAATTTGTTTTAAATATTCTAAAACTTGCCTACTTTAATAATATGAATTCAATCATTTGAATGGTTTCATGCAGCGTTACACGATTCTCTTTCTAGTCCCAACTCTTTCATTTAATTAACCTATTCATATCATTAGCCTGTAACAATTTGTTTTAAATATTCTAAAACTTGCCTACATGAATAATATGAATTCAATCATT
Organism: Lycorma delicatula; assembly: GCF_047948215.1. Taxonomy (NCBI): domain Eukaryota; kingdom Metazoa; phylum Arthropoda; class Insecta; order Hemiptera; family Fulgoridae; genus Lycorma; species Lycorma delicatula. The sequence continues at coordinate 122,406,782 of NC_134457.1, forward strand.
TGAATGGTTTCATGCAGCTTTACAAGATTCTCATTCTAGTCCCAACACTTTCATTAAATTACCCTATTTATATCATTAGCCTCTAACAATTTGTTTTAAATATTCTAAAACTTACCTACTTGAATAATATGAATTCAATCATTTGAATGGTTTCATTCAGCTTTACAAGATTCTCTTTCTAGTCCCAACTCTTTCATTTAATTAACTTATTTATATCTTTAGCCTGTAACAATTTGTTTTAAATATTCTAAAACTTGCCTACTTGAATAATATGAATTCAATCATTCGAATGGTTTCAAGCAGCTTTACAAGATTCTCTTTCTAGTCCCAACTCTTTCATTTAATTAACCAATTTCTATCTTTAGCCTGTAAAAATTTGTTTTAAATATTCTAAAACTTGCCTACTTGAATAATATGAATTCAATCATTTGACTGGTTTCATGCAACTTTACAAGATTTTCTTTCTAGTCCCAACTCTTTTATTTCATTAACATATTTATATCTTTAGACTGTAACTATTTGTTTTAAATATTCTAAAACTTGCCTACGTGAATAATATGAATTCAATCATTTGACTGGTTACATGCAGCTTCACAAGATTCTCTTTCTAGTCCCAACTCTTTCATTTAATTAACTCATTTATATCGTTAGCCTGTAACAATTTGTTTTAAATATTCTAAAACTTGCCTACTTAAATAATATGAATTCAATCATTTGAATGGTTTCATGAAGCTTTACAAGATTCTCTTACTAACGCCAGTTCTTTCATTTAAATAACCCATTTATATCTTTAGCCTGAACAATTTGTTTCAAATATTCTAAAACTTGCCTACTTGAATAATATGAATTCAATAATTTGAATGGTTTCATGCAGCTTTACAAGATTCTCTTTCTAGTCCCAACTCTTTCATTTAATTAACCTATTTATATCATTAGCCTGTAACAATTTGTTTTTAATATTATAAAACTTGCCTACTTGAATAATATGAATTCAATCATTTGAATGGTTTCATCCAGCTTTACAAGATTCTCTTTCTTGTCCCACCTTTTTCATTTAATTAATTATTTATATCTTTAGCCTGTAACAATTTGTTTTAAATATTCTAAAACTTGCCTACTTTAATAATATGAATTCAATCATTTGAATGGTTTCATGCAGCTTTACAATATTCTCTTTCTAGTCCCAACTCTTACATTTTATTAACTGCTTTATATCTTTCGCCTGTAACAATTTGTTTTAAATATTCTAAAACTTGCCTACTTGAATAATATGAATTCAATCATTTGAATGGTTTCATGCACCTTTAAAAGATTATTTTTCTAGGCCCAACTCTTTCAATTAATTAACTTATTTATATCTTTAGCCTGTAACAATTTGTTTTAAATATTCTAAAACTTGCCTACTTGAATAATATGAATTCAATCAGTTGACTGGTTACATGCAACTTTACAAGATTCTCGTTCTAGTCCCAATTCTTTCATTTAATTAACCCATTTATATCGTTAGCCTGTAACAATTTGTTTTAAATATTCTTAAACTTGCCTACTTGAATAATATGAATTAGAGTAATTGAATGGTTTCATGCAGCTTTACAAGATTCTCCTTCTAGTCGTAACTCTTTCATTTAATTAACTTATTTATAACTTTAGCCTGTAACAATTTGTTTTAAATATTATAAAACTTGCCTACTTTAATAATATGAATTCAATCATTTGAATGGTTTCATGCAGCTTTAAAAGATTCTCTTTCTAGTCCCAACTCTTTCATTTAATTAACCAATTTCTATCTTTAGCCTGTAAAAATTTGTTTTAAATATTCTAAAACTTGCCTACTTGAATAATATGAATTCAATCATTTGACTGGTTTCATGCAGCTTTACACGATTCTCTTTCTAGTCCCAACTCTTTCATTTTATTAACTTATTTATATCTTTAGCCTGTAACAATTTGTTTTAAATATTCTAAAACCTGCCTACTTGAATAATATGAATTCAATCATTTGAATGGTTTCATGCAGCGTTACACGATTCTCTTTCTAGTCCCAACTCTTTCATTTAATTAACCTATTTATATCATTAGCCTGTAACAATTTGTTTTAAATATTCTAAAACTTGCCTACATGAATAATATGAATTCAATCATTTGAATGGTTTCATGCAGCTTTACAAGATTCTCATTCTAGTCTCAACACTTTCATTTAATTACCCTATTTATATCATTAGCCTCTAACAATTTGTTTTAAATATTCTAAAACTTACCTACTTGAATAATATGAATTCAATCATTTGAATGGTTTCATTCAGCTTTACAAGATTCTCTTTCTAGTCCCAACACTTTCATTTAATTAACTTATTTATATCTTTAGCCTGTAACAATTTGTTTTAAATATTCTAAAACTTGCCTACTTGAATAATATGAATTCAATCATTCGAATGGTTTCAAGCAGCTTTACAAGATTCTCATTCTAGTCCCAACACTTTCATTTAATTACCCTATTTATATCATTAGCCTCTAACAATTTGTTTTAAATATTCTAAAACTTACCTACTTGAATAATATGAATTCAATCATTTGAATGGTTTCATGCAGCTTTACAAGATTCTCTTTCTAGTCCCAACTCTTTCATTTAATTAACCAATTTATATCTTTCGCCTGTAACAATTTGTTTTAAATATTCTAAAACTTGCCTACTTGAATAATATGAATTCAATCATTTGAATGGTTTCATGCACCTTTAAAAGATTATTTTTCTAGGCCCAACTCTTTCATTTTATTAACTGATTTATATCTTTAGCCTGTAACAATTTGTTTTAAATATTCTAAAACTTGCCTACTTGAATAATATGAATTCAATCATTTGAATGGTTTCATGCACCTTTACAAGATTATTTTGCTAGGCCCAACTCTTTGATTTATTTAACTTATTTATATCGTTAGCCTGTAACAATTTGTTTTAAATATTCTAAAACTTGCCTACTTGAATAATATGAATTCAATCATTTGACTGGTTTCATGCAGCGTTACACGATTCTCTTTCTAGTCCCAACTCTTTCATTTAATTAACCTATTTATATCATTAGCCTGTAACAATTTGTTTTAAATATTCTAAAACTTGCCTACATGAATAATATGAATTCAATCATTTGAATGGTTTCATGCAGCTTTACAAGATTCTCATTCTAGTCTCAACACTTTCATTTAATTACCCTATTTATATCATTAGCCTCTAACAATTTGTTTTAAATATTCTAAAACTTACCTACTTGAATAATATGAATTCAATCATTTGAATGGTTTCATTCAGCTTTACAAGATTCTCTTTCTAGTCCCAACACTTTCATTTAATAGACTTATTTATATCTTTAGCCTGTAACAATTTGTTTTAAATATTCTAAAACTTGCCTACTTGAATAATATGAATTCAATCATTCGAATGGTTTCAAGCAGCTTTACAAGATTCTCATTCTAGTCCCAACACTTTCATTTAATTACCCTATTTATATCATTAGCCTCTAACAATTTGTTTTAAATATTCTAAAACTTACCTACTTGAATAATATGAATTCAATCATTTGAATGGTTTCATGCAGCTTTACAAGATTCGCTTTCTAGTCCCAACTCTTTCATTTAATTAACCAATTTATATCTTTCGCCTGTAACAATTTGTTTTAAATATTCTAAAACTTGCCTACTTGAATAATATGAATTCAATCATTTGAATGGTTTCATGCACCTTTAAAAGATTATTTTTCTAGGCCCAACTCTTTCATTTTATTAACTGATTTATATCTTTAGCCTGTAACAATTTGTTTTAAATATTCTAAAACTTGCCTACTTGAATAATATGAATTCAATCATTTGAATGGTTTCATGCACCTTTACAAGATTATTTTGCTAGGCCCAACTCTTTCAATAATTTAACTTATTTATATCTTTAGCCTGTAACAATTTGTTTTAAATATTCTAAAACTTGCCTACTTGAATAATATGAATTCAATCATTTGAATGGTTTCATGCACCTTTACAAGATTATTTTTCTAGTCCCAACTCTTTGATTTATTTAACTTATTTATATCTTTAGCCTGTAACAATTTGTTTTAAATATTCTACAACTTGCCTACATGAATAATATGAATTCAATCATTAGAATGGTTTCATGCAGCTTTAAAAGATTCCCTTTCTAGTCCCAACGCTTTAATTTAATTAACTTATTTATATCTTTAGCCTGTAACAATTTGTTTTAAATATTCTAAAACTTGCCTACTTTAATAATATGAATTCAATCATTTGATTGGTTTCATGCAGCGTTACACGATTCTCTTTCTAGTCCCAACTCTTTCATTTAATTAACCTATTCATATCATTAGCCTGTAACAATTTGTTTTAAATATTCTAAAACTTGCCTACATGAATAATATGAATTCAATCATTTGAATGGTTTCATGCAGCTTTACAAGATTCTCATTCTAGTCCCAACACTTTCATTAAATTACCCTATTTATATCATTAGCCTCTAACAATTTGTTTTAAATATTCTAAAACTTACCTACTTGAATAATATGAATTCAATCATTTGAATGGTTTCATTCAGCTTTACAAGATTCTCTTTCTAGTCCCAACTCTTTCATTTAATTAACTTATTTATATCTTTAGCCTGTAACAATTTGTTTTAAATATTCTAAAACTTGCCTACTTGAATAATATGAATTCAATCATTCGAATGGTTTCAAGCAGCTTTACAAGATTCTCTTTCTAGTCCCAACTCTTTCATTTAATTAACCAATTTATATCTTTAGCCTGTAAAAATTTGTTTTAAATATTCTAAAACTTGCCTACTTGAATAATATGAATTCAATCATTTGACTGGTTTCATGCAACTTTACAAGATTTTCTTTCTAGTCCCAACTCTTTCATTTCATTAACATATTTATATCTTTAGCCTGTAACTATTTGTTTTAAATATTCTAAAACTTGCCTACGTGAATAATATGAATTCAATCATTTGACTGGTTACATGCAGCTTCACAAGATTCTCTTTCTAGTCCCAACTCTTTCATTTAATTAACTCATTTATATCGTTAGCCTGTAACAATTTGTTTTAAATATTCTAAAACTTGCCTACTTAAATAATATGAATTCAATCATTTGAATGGTTTCATGAAGCTTTACAAGATTCTCTTACTAACGCCAGTTCTTTCATTTAAATAACCCATTTATATCTTTAGCCTGAACAATTTGTTTCAAATATTCTAAAACTTGCCTACTTGAATAATATGAATTCAATCATTTGAATGGTTTCATGCAGCTTTACAAGATTCTCTTTCTAGTCCCAACCCTTTCATTTAATTAACCTATTTATATCATTAGCCTGTAACAATTTGTTTTTAATATTCTAAAACTTGCCTACTTGAATAATATGAATTCAATCATTTGAATGGTTTCATCCAGCTTTACAAGATTCTCTTTCTTGTCCCACCTTTTTCATTTAATTAATTATTTATATCTTTAGCCTGTAACAATTTGTTTTAAATATTCTAAAACTTGCCTACTTTAATAATATGAATTCAATCATTTGAATGGTTTCATGCAGCTTTGCAATATTCTCTTTCTAGTCCCAACTCTTACATTTTATTAACTGCTTTATATCTTTCGCCTGTAACAATTTGTTTTAAATATTCTAAAACTTGCCTACTTGAATAATATGAATTCAATCATTTGAATGGTTTCATGCACCTTTAAAAGATTATTTTTCTAGGCCCAACTCTTTCAATTAATTAACTTATTTATATCTTTAGCCTGTAACAATTTGTTTTAAATATTCTAAAACTTGCCTACTTGAATAATATGAATTCAATCAGTTGACTGGTTACATGCAACTTTACAAGATTCTCGTTCTAGTCCCAATTCTTTCATTTAATTAACCCATTTATATCATCAGCCTGTAACAATTTGTTTTAAATATTCTAAAACTTGCCTACTTGAATAATATGAATTCAATCATTTGACTGGTTTCATGCAGCTTTAAAAGATTCTCTTACTAATGCCAGTTATTTATTTTAATTAACCCTTTTATATCTTTAGCCTCTAATAATTTGTTTTAAATATTCTAAAACTTGCCTACTTGAATAATATGAATTCGAGTAATTGAATGGTTTCATGCAGCTTTACAAGATTCTCCTTCTAGTCGTAACTCTTTCATTTAATTAACTTATTTATAACTTTAGCCTGTAACAATTTGTTTTAAATATTATAAAACTTGCCTACTTTAATAATATGAATTCAATCATTTGAATGGTTTCATGCAGCTTTAAAAGATTCTCTTTCTTGTCCCAACTCTTTCATTTAATTAACCAATTTCTATCTTTAGCCTGTAAAAATTTGTTTTAAATATTCTAAAACTTGCCTACTTGAATAATATGAATTCAATCATTTGACTGGTTTCATGCAGCTTTACAAGATTCTCATTCTAATCTCAACACTTTCATTTAATTACCCTATTTATATCATTAGCCTCTAACAATTTGTTTTAAATATTCTAAAACTTACCTACTTGAATAATATGAATTCAATCATTTGAATGGTTTCATTCAGCTTTACAAGATTCTCTTTCTAGTCCCAACTCTTTCATTTAATTAACTTATTTATATCTTTAGCCTGTAACAATTTGTTTTAAATATTCTAAAACTTGCCTACTTGAATAATATGAATTCAATCATTCGAATGGTTTCAAGCAGCTTTACAAGATTCTCATTCTAGTCCCAACACTTTCATTTAATTACCCTATTTATATCATTAGCCTCTAACAATTTGTTTTAAATATTCTAAAACTTACCTACTTGAATAATATGAATTCAATCATTTGAATGGTTTCATGCAGCTTTACAAGATTCTCTTTCTAGTCCCAACTCTTTCATTTAATTAACCAATTTATATCTTTCGCCTGTAACAATTTGTTTTAAATATTCTAAAACTTGCCTACTTGAATAATATGAATTCAATCATTTGAATGGTTTCATGCACCTTTAAAAGATTATTTTGCTAGGCCCAACTCTTTCAATAATTTAACTTATTTATATCTTTAGCCTGTAACAATTTGTTTTAAATATTCTAAAACTTGCCTACTTGAATAATATGAATTCAATCATTTGAATGGTTTCATGCACCTTTACAAGATTATTTTTCTAGTCCCAACTCTTTGATTTATTTAATTTATTTATATTTTTAGCCTGTAACAATTTGTTTTAAATATTCTACAACTTGCCTACATGAATAATATGAATTCAATCATTAGAATGGTTTCATGCAGCTTTAAAAGATTCCCTTTCTAGTCCCAACGCTTTAATTTAATTAACTTATTTATATCTTTAGCCTGTAACAATTTGTTTTAAATATTCTAAAACTTGCCTACTTTAATAATATGAATTCAATCATTTGAATGGTTTCATGCAGCGTTACACGATTCTCTTTCTAGTCCCAACTCTTTCATTTAATTAACCTATTCATATCATTAGCCTGTAACAATTTGTTTTAAATATTCTAAAACTTGCCTACATGAATAATATGAATTCAATCATTTGAATGGTTTCATGCAGCTTTACAAGATTCTCATTCTAGTCCCAACACTTTCATTAAATTACCCTATTTATATCATTAGCCTCTAACAATTTGTTTTAAATATTCTAAAACTTACCTACTTGAATAATATGAATTCAATCATTTGAATGGTTTCATTCAGCTTTACAAGATTCTCTTTCTAGTCCCAACTCTTTCATTTAATTAACTTATTTATATCTTTAGCCTGTAACAATTTGTTTTAAATATTCTAAAACTTGCCTACTTGAATAATATGAATTCAATCATTCGAATGGTTTCAAGCAGCTTTACAAGATTCTCTTTCTAGTCCCAACTCTTTCATTTAATTAACCAATTTATATCTTTAGCCTGTAAAAATTTGTTTTAAATATTCTAAAACTTGCCTACTTGAATAATATGAATTCAATCATTTGACTGGTTTCATGCAACTTTACAAGATTTTCTTTCTAGTCCCAACTCTTTCATTTCATTAACATATTTATATCTTTAGCCTGTAACTATTTGTTTTAAATATTCTAAAACTTGCCTACGTGAATAATATGAATTCAATCATTTGACTGGTTACATGCAGCTTCACAAGATTCTCTTTCTAGTCCCAACTCTTTCATTTAATTAACTCATTTATATCGTTAGCCTGTAACAATTTGTTTTAAATATTCTAAAACTTGCCTACTTAAATAATATGAATTCAATCATTTGAATGGTTTCATGAAGCTTTACAAGATTCTCTTACTAACGCCAGTTCTTTTATTTAAATAACCCATTTATATCTTTAGCCTGAACAATTTGTTTCAAATATTCTAAAACTTGCCTACTTGAATAATATGAATTCAATCATTTGAATGGTTTCATCCAGCTTTACAAGATTCTCTTTCTTGTCCCACCTTTTTCATTTAATTAATTATTTATATCTTTAGCCTGTAACAATTTGTTTTAAATATTCTAAAACTTGCCTCCTTTAATAATATGAATTCAATCATTTGAATGGTTTCATGCAGCTTTACAATATTCTCTTTCTAGTCCCAACTCTTACATTTTATTAACTGCTTTATATCTTTCGCCTGTAACAATTTGTTTTAAATATTCTAAAACTTGCCTACTTGAATAATATGAATTCAATCATTAGAATGGTTTCATGCACCTTTAAAAAATTATTTTTCTAGGCCCAACTCTTTCAATTAATTAACTTATTTATATCTTTAGCCTGTAACAATTTGTTTTAAATATTCTAAAACTTGCCTACTTGAATAATATGAATTCAATCAGTTGACTGGTTTCATGCAGCTTTACAAGATTCTCTTTCTAGTCCCAACTCTTTCATTTAATTAACTCATTTATATCTTTAGCCTGTAAATATTTGTTTTAAATATTCTAAAACTTGCCTACTTTAATAATATGAATTCAACCATTTGAATGGTTTCATGCAGCTTTACAAGATTCTCTTACTAACGCCAGTTCTTTCATTTAATTAACTCATTTATATCTTTAGCCTGTAACAATTTGTTTTAAATATTCTAAAACTTGCCTACTTGAATAATATGAATTCAATCATTAAATGGTTTCATGCAGCTTTACAAGATTCTCTTTCTAGTCCCAACTCTTTCATTTCATTAACCAATTTATATCTTTAGCCTCTAACAATTTGTTTTAAATATTCTAAAACTTGCCTACTTGAATAGTATGAATTCAATCATTTGACTGGTTACATGCAGCTTGACAAGATTCTCTTTCTAGTCACAACTCTTTCATTTAATTAACTCATTTATATCGTTAGCCTGTAACAATTTGTTTTAAATATTCTAAAACTTGCCTACTTTAATAATATGAATTCAATCACTTGAATGGTTTCATGCAGCTTTACAAGACTCTCTTACTAACGCCAGTTCTTTCATTTAAATAACCCATTTATATCTTTAGCCTGAACAATTTGTTTTAAATATTCTAAAACTTGCCTACTTGAATAATATGAATTCAATCATTTGAATGGTTTCATGCAGCTTTACAAGATTCTCTTTTTAGTCCCAACTCTTTCATTTAATTAACTTATTTATATCTTTAGCCTGTAAAAATTTGTTTTAAATATTCTAAAACTTGCCTACTTTAATAATATGAATTCAATCATTTGAATGGTTTCATCCAGCTTTACAAGATTCTCTTTCTTGTCCCACCTTTTTCATTTAATTAACTTATTTATATCTTTAGCCTGTAACAATTTGTTTTAAATATTCTAAAACTTGCCTATTTTTATAATATTAATTAAATCATTTGAATGGTTTCATGCAGCTTTACAAGATTCTCTTTCTAGTCCCAACTCTTTCATTTTATTAACTGATTTATATCTTTCGCCTGTAACAATTTGTTTTAAATATTCTAAAACTTGCCTACTTGAATAATATGAATTCAATCATTTGAATGGTTTCATGCACCTTTAAAAGATTATTTTTCTAGGCCCAACTCTTTCAATTAATTAACTTATTTATATCTTTAGCCTGTAACAATTTGTTTTAAATATTGTAAAACTTGCCTACTCTTATAATATGAATTCAATCATTTGAATGGTTTCATGCAGCTTTACAAGATTCTCTTTGTAGTCCCAACTCTTTCATTTTATTAACTTATTTATATCTTTAGCCTGTAACAATTTGTTTTAAATATTCTAAAACTTGCCTACTTGAATAATACGAATTCAATCATTTGAATCGTTTCATGCACCTTTACAAGATTATTTTTCTAGTCCCAACTCTTTGATTTATTTAACTTATTTATATCTTTAGCCTGTAACAATTTGTTTTAAATATTCTAAAACTTGCCTACTTGAATAATATGAATTCAATCAGTTGAATGGTTTCATGCAGCTTTACATGATTCTCTTTGTAGTCCCAACTCTTTCATTTTATTAACTTATTTATATCTTTAGCCTGTAACAATTTGTTTTAAATATTTTAAAACTTGCCTATATGAATAATATGAATTCAATCATTTGAATGGTTTCATGCACCTTTACAAGATTTATTTTCTAGTCCCAACTCTTTGATTTATTTAACTTATTTATATCTTTAGCCTGTAACAATTTGTTTTAAATATTCTTAAACTTGCCTAGTTGAATAATATGAATTCAATCAGTTGACTGGTTACATGCAACTTTACAAGATTCTCGTTCTAGTCCCAATTCTTTCATTTAATTAAGCCATTTATATCGTTAGCCTGTAACAATTTGTTTTAAATATTCTAAAACTTGCCTACTTGAATAATATGAATTCAATCATTTGACTGGTTTCATGCAGCTTTACAAGATTCTCTTACTAATGCCAGTTATTTATTTTAATTAACCCTTTTATATCTTTAGCCTCTAACAATTAATTTTAAATATTCTAAAACTTGCCTACTTGAATAATATGAATTCGAGTAATTGAATGGTTTCATGCAGCTTTACAAGATTCTCCTACTAGTCGTAACTCTTTCATTTAATTAACTTATTTATAACTTTAGCCTGTAACAATTTGTTTTAAATATTATAAAACTTGCCTACTTTAATAATTTGAATTCAATCATTTGAATGGTTTCATGCAGCTTTACAAGATTCTCTTTCTAGTCCCAACTCTTTCTTTTAATTAACCAATTTCTATCTTTAGCCTGTAAAAATTTGTTTTAAATATTCTAAAACTTGCCTACTTGAATAATATGAATTCAATCATTTGACTGGTTTCATGCACCTTTACAAGATTCTCTTTCTAGTCCCAACTCTTTCATTTCATTAACATATTTATATCTTTAGCCTGTAACTATTTGTTTTAAATATTCTAAAACTTGCCTACTTTAATAATATGAATTCAATCATTTGAATGGTTACATGCAGCTTTAAAAGATTCTCTTTCTAGTCCCAACTCTTTCATTTAATTAACCTATTTATATCATTAGCCTCTAACAATTTGTTTTAAATATTCTAAAACTTACCTACTTGAATAATATGAATTCAATCATTTGAATGGTTTCATTCAGCTTTACAAGATTCTCTTTCTAGTCCCAACTCTTTCATTTAATTAACTTATTTATATCTTTAGCCTGTAACAATTTGTTTTAAATATTCTAAAACTTGCCTACTTGAATAATATGAATTCAATCATTCGAATGGTTTCAAGCAGCTTTACAAGATTCTCTTTCTAGTCCCAACTCTTTCATTTAATTAACCAATTTATATCTTTAGCCTGTAAAAATTTGTTTTAAATATTCTAAAACTTGCCTACTTGAATAATATGAATTCAGTCATTTGACTGGTTTCATGCAGCTTTAAAAGATTCTCTTTCTTGTCCCAACTCTTTCATTTAATTAACCAATTTCTATCTTTAGCCTGTAAAAATTTGTTTTAAATATTCTAAAACTTGCCTACTTGAATAATATGAATTCAATCATTTGACTGGTTTCATGCAGCTTTACAAGATTCTCATTCTAATCTCAACACTTTCATTTAATTACCCTATTTATATCATTAGCCTCTAACAATTTGTTTTAAATATTCTAAAACTTACATACTTGAATAATATGAATTCAATCATTTGAATGGTTTCATTCAGCTTTACAAGATTCTCTTTCTAGTCCCAACTCTTTCATTTAATTAACTTATTTATATCTTTAGCCTGTAACAATTTGTTTTAAATATTCTAAAACTTGCCTACTTGAATAATATGAATTCAATCATTCGAATGGTTTCAAGCAGCTTTACAAGATTCTCATTCTAGTCCCAACACTTTCATTTAATTACCCTATTTATATCATTAGCCTCTAACAATTTGTTTTAAATATTCTAAAACTTACCTACTTGAATAATATGAATTCAATCATTTGAATGGTTTCATGCAGCTTTACAAGATTCTCTTTCTAGTCCCAACTCTTTCATTTAATTAACCAATTTATATCTTTCGCCTGTAACAATTTGTTTTAAATATTCTAAAACTTACCTACTTGAATAATATGAATTCAATCATTTGAATGGTTTCATGCACCTTTAAAAGATTATTTTTCTAGGCCCAACTCTTTCATTTTATTAACTGATTTATATCTTTAGCCTGTAACAATTTGTTTTAAATATTCTAAAACTTGCCTACTTGAATAATATGAATTCAATCATTTGAATGGTTTCATGCACCTTTACAAGATTATTTTGCTAGGCCCAACTCTTTCAATAATTTAACTTATTTATATCTTTAGCCTGTAACAATTTGTTTTAAATATTCTAAAACTTGCCTACTTGAATAATATGAATTCAATCATTTGAATGGTTTCATGCACCTTTACAAGATTATTTTTCTAGTCCCAACTCTTTGATTTATTTAATTTATTTATATCTTTAGCCTGTAACAATTTGTTTTAAATATTCTACAACTTGCCTACATGAATAATATGAATTCAATCATTAGAATGGTTTCATGCAGCTTTAAAAGATTCCCTTTCTAGTCCCAACGCTTTAATTTAATTAACTTATTTATATCTTTAGCCTGTAACAATTTGTTTTAAATATTCTAAAACTTGCCTACTTTAATAATATGAATTCAATCATTTGAATGGTTTCATGCAGCGTTACACGATTCTCTTTCTAGTCCCAACTCTTTCATTTAATTAACCTATTCATATCATTAGCCTGTAACAATTTGTTTTAAATATTCTAAAACTTGCCTACATGAATAATATGAATTCAATCATTTGAATGGTTTCATGCAGCTTTACAAGATTCTCATTCTAGTCCCAACACTTTCATTAAATTACCCTATTTATATCATTAGCCTCTAACAATTTGTTTTAAATATTCTAAAACTTACCTACTTGAATAATATGAATTCAATCATTTGAATGGTTTCATTCAGCTTTACAAGATTCTCTTTCTAGTCCCAACTCTTTCATTTAATTAACTTATTTATATCTTTAGCCTGTAACAATTTGTTTTAAATATTCTAAAACTTGCCTACTTGAATAATATGAATTCAATCATTCGAATGGTTTCAAGCAGCTTTACAAGATTCTCTTTCTAGTCCCAACTCTTTCATTTAATTTACCAATTTATATCTTTAGCCTGTAAAAATTTGTTATAAATATTCTAAAACTTGCCTACTTGAATAATATGAATTCAATCATTTGACTGGTTTCATGCAACTTTACAAGATTTTCTTTCTAGTCCCAACTCTTTCATTTCATTAACATATTTATATCTTTAGCCTGTAACTATTTGTTTTAAATATTCTAAAACTTGCCTACGTGAATAATATGAATTCAATCATTTGACTGGTTACATGCAGCTTCACAAGATTCTCTTTCTAGTCCCAACTCTTTCATTTAATTAACTCATTTATATCGTTAGCCTGTAACAATTTGTTTTAAATATTCTAAAACTTGCCTACTTAAATAATATGAATTCAATCATTTGAATGGTTTCATGAAGCTTTACAAGATTCTCTTACTAACGCCAGTTCTTTTATTTAAATAACCCATTTATATCTTTAGCCTGAACAATTTGTTTCAAATATTCTAAAACTTGCCTACTTGAATAATATGAATTCAATCATTTGAATGGTTTCATGCAGCTTTACAAGATTCTCTTTCTAGTCCCAACTCTTTCATTTAATTAACCTATTTATATCATTAGCCAGTAACAATTTGTTTTTAATATTCTAAAACTTGCCTACTTGAATAATATGAATTCAATCATTTGAATGGTTTCATCCAGCTTTACAAGATTCTCTTTCTTGTCCCACCATTTTCATTTAATTAATTATTTATATCTTTAGCCTGTAACAATTTGTTTTAAATATTCTAAAACTTGCCTCCTTTAATAATATGAATTCAATCATTTGAATGGTTTCATGCAGCTTTACAATATTCTCTTTCTAGTCCCAACTCTTACATTTTATTAACTGCTTTATATCTTTCGCCTGTAACAATTTGTTTTAAATATTCTAAAACTTGCCTACTTGAATAATATGAATTCAATCATTAGAATGGTTTCATGCACCTTTAAAAAATTATTTTTCTAGGCCCAACTCTTTCAATTAATTAACTTATTTATATCTTTAGCCTGTAACAATTTGTTTTAAATATTCTAAAACTTGCCTACTTGAATAATATGAATTCAATCAGTTGACTGGTTACATGCAACTTTACAAGATTCTCGTTCTAGTCCCAATTCTTTCATTTAATTAACCCATTTATATCGTTAGCCTGTAACAATTTGTTTTAAATATTCTAAAACTTGCCTACTTGAATAATATGAATTCAATCATTTGACTGGTTTCATGCAGCTTTACAAGATTCTCTTACTAATGCCAGTTATTTATTTTAATTAACCCTTTTATATCTTTAGCCTCTAATAATTTGTTTTAAATATTCTAAAACTTGCCTACTTGAATAATATGAATTCGAGTAATTGAATGGTTTCATGCAGCTTTACAAGATTCTCCTTCTAGTCGTAACTCTTTCATTTAATTAACTTATTTATAACTTTAGCCTGTAACAATTTGTTTTAAATATTATAAAACTTGCCTACTTTAATAATATGAATTCAATCATTTGAATGGTTTCATGCAGCTTTAAAAGATTCTCTTTCTAGTCCCAACTCTTTCATTTAATTAACCAATTTCTATCTTTAGCCTGTAAAAATTTGTTTTAAATATTCTAAAACTTGCCTACTTGAATAATATGAATTCAATCATTTGACTGGTTTCATGCAGCTTTACAAGATTCTCTTTCTAGTCCCAACTCTTTCATTTAATTAACTCATTTATATCTTTAGCCTGTAAATATTTGTTTTAAATATACTAAAACTTGCCTATTTGAATAATATGAATTCAATCATTTGACTGGTTACATGCAGCTTCACAAGATTCTCTTTCTAGTCCCAACTCTTTCATTTAATTAACTCATTTATATCGTTAGCCTGTAACAATTCGTTTTAAATATTCTAAAACTTGCCTACTTTAATAATATGAATTCAACCATTTGAATGGTTTCATGCAGCTTTACAAGATTCTCTTACTAACGCCAGTTCTTTCATTTAATTAACTCATTTATATCTTTAGCCTGTAACAATTTGTTTTAAATATTCTAAAACTTGCCTACTTGAATAATATGAATTCAATCATTAAAAGGTTTCATGCAGCTTTACAAGATTCTCTTTCTAGTCCCAACTCTTTCATTTCATTAACCAATTTATATCTTTAGCCTCTAACAATTTGTTTTAAATATTCTAAAACTTGCCTACTTGAATAGTATGAATTCAATCATTTGACTGGTTACATGCAGCTTGACAAGATTCTCTTTCTAGTCACAACTCTTTCATTTAATTAACTCATTTATATCGTTAGCCTGTAACAATTTGTTTTAAATATTCTAAAACTTGCCTACTTTAATAATATGAATTCAATCACTTGAATGGTTTCATGCAGCTTTACAAGACTCTCTTACTAACGCCAGTTCTTTCATTTAAATAACCCATTTATATCTTTAGCCTGAACAATTTGTTTTAAATATTCTAAAACTTGCCTACTTGAATAATATGAATTTAATCATTTGAATGGTTTCATGCAGCTTTACAAGATTCTCTTTTTAGTCCCAACTCTTTCATTTAATTAACTTATTTATATCTTTAGCCTGTAAAAATTTGTTTTAAATATTCTAAAACTTGCCTACTTTAATAATATGAATTCAATCATTTGAATGGTTTCATCCAGCTTTACAAGATTCTCTTTCTTGTCCCACCTTTTTCATTTAATTAACTTATTTATATCTTTAGCCTGTAACAATTTGTTTTAAATATTCTAAAACTTGCCTATTTTTATAATATTAATTAAATCATTTGAATGGTTTCATGCAGCTTTACAAGATTCTCTTTCTAGTCCCAACTCTTTCATTTTATTAACTGATTTATATCTTTCGCCTGTAACAATTTGTTTTAAATATTCTAAAACTTGCCTACTTGAATAATATGAATTCAATCATTTGAATGGTTTCATGCACCTTTAAAAGATTATTTTTCTAGGCCCAACTCTTTCAATTAATTAACTTATTTATATCTTTAGCCTGTAACAATTTGTTTTAAATATTGTAAAACTTGCCTACTCTTATAATATGAATTCAATCATTTGAATGGTTTCATGCAGCTTTACAAGATTCTCTTTGTAGTCCCAACTCTTTCATTTTATTAACTTATTTATATCTTTAGCCTGTAACAATTTGTTTTAAATATTCTAAAACTTGCCTACTTGAATAATACGAATTCAATCATTTGAATGGTTTCATGCACCTTTACAAGATTATTTTTCTAGTCCCAACTCTTTGATTTATTTAACTTATTTATATCTTTAGCCTGTAACAATTTGTTTTAAATATTCTAAAACTTGCCTACTTGAATAATATGAATTCAATCAGTTGAATGGTTTCATGCAGCTTTACATGATTCTCTTTGTAGTCCCAACTCTTACATTTTATTAACTTATTTATATCTTTAGCCTGTAACAATTTGTTTTAAATATTTTAAAACTTGCCTATATGAATAATATGAATTCAATCATTTGAATGGTTTCATGCACCTTTACAAGATTTATTTTCTAGTCCCAACTCTTTGATTTATTTAACTTATTTATATCTTTAGCCTGTAACAATTTGTTTTAAATATTCTAAAACTTGCCTAGTTGAATAATATGAATTCAATCAGTTGACTGGTTACATGCAACTTTACAAGATTCTCGTTCTAGTCCCAATTCTTTCATTTAATTAAGCCATTTATATCGTTAGCCTGTAACAATTTGTTTTAAATATTCTAAAACTTGCCTACTTGAATAATATGAATTCAATCATTTGACTGGTTTCATGCAGCTTTACAAGATTCTCTTACTAATGCCAGTTATTTATTTTAATTAACCCTTTTATATCTTTAGCCTCTAACAATTAATTTTAAATATTCTAAAACTTGCCTACTTGAATAATATGAATTCGAGTAATTGAATGGTTTCATGCAGCTTTACAAGATTCTCCTACTAGTCGTAACTCTTTCATTTAATTAACTTATTTATAACTTTAGCCTGTAACAATTTGTTTTAAATATTATAAAACTTGCCTACTTTAATAATTTGAATTCAATCATTTGAATGGTTTCATGCAGCTTTACAAGATTCTCTTTCTAGTCCCAACTCTTTCTTTTAATTAACCAATTTCTATCTTTAGCCTGTAAAAATTTGTTTTAAATATTCTAAAACTTGCCTACTTGAATAATATGAATTCAATCATTTGACTGGTTTCATGCACCTTTACAAGATTCTCTTTCTAGTCCCAACTCTTTCATTTCATTAACATATTTATATCTTTAGCCTGTAACTATTTGTTTTAAATATTCTAAAACTTGCCTACTTTAATAATATGAATTCAATCATTTGAATGGTTACATGCAGCTTTAAAAGATTCTCTTTCTAGTCCCAACTCTTTCATTTAATTAACCTATTTATATCATTAGCCTCTAACAATTTGTTTTAAATATTCTAAAACTTACCTACTTGAATAATATGAATTCAATCATTTGAATGGTTTCATTCAGCTTTACAAGATTCTCTTTCTAGTCCCAACTCTTTCATTTAATTAACTTATTTATATCTTTAGCCTGTAACAATTTGTTTTAAATATTCTAAAACTTGCCTACTTGAATAATATGAATTCAATCATTCGAATGGTTTCAAGCAGCTTTACAAGATTCTCTTTCTAGTCCCAACTCTTTCATTTAATTAACCAATTTATATCTTTAGCCTGTAAAAATTTGTTTTAAATATTCTAAAACTTGCCTACTTGAATAATATGAATTCAGTCATTTGACTGGTTTCATGCAACTTTACAAGATTTTCTTTCTAGTCCCAACTCTTTCATTTCATTAACATATTTATATCTTTAGCCTGTAACTATTTGTTTTAAATATTCTAAAACTTGCCTACGTGAATAATATGAATTCAATCATTTGACTGGTTACATGCAGCTTCACAAGATTCTCTTTCTAGTCCCAACTCTTTGATTTATTTAACTTATTTATATCTTTAGCCTGTAACAATTTGTTTTAAATATTCTAAAACTTGCCTACTTGAATAATATGAATTCAATCAGTTGAATGGTTTCATGCAGCTTTACATGATTCTCTTTGTAGTCCCAACTCTTTCATTTTATTAACTTATTTATATCTTTAGCCTGTAACAATTTGTTTTAAATATTTTAAAACTTGCCTATATGAATAATATGAATTCAATCATTTGAATGGTTTCATGCACCTTTACAAGATTTATTTTCTAGTCCCAACTCTTTGATTTATTTAACTTATTTATATCTTTAGCCTGTAACAATTTGTTTTAAATATTCTAAAACTTGCCTAGTTGAATAATATGAATTCAATCAGTTGACTGGTTACATGCAACTTTACAAGATTCTCGTTCTAGTCCCAATTCTTTCATTTAATTAAGCCATTTATATCGTTAGCCTGTAACAATTTGTTTTAAATATTCTAAAACTTGCCTACTTGAATAATATGAATTCAATCATTTGACTGGTTTCATGCAGCTTTACAAGATTCTCTTACTAATGCCAGTTATTTATTTTAATTAACCCTTTTATATCTTTAGCCTCTAACAATTAATTTTAAATATTCTAAAACTTGCCTACTTGAATAATATGAATTCGAGTAATTGAATGGTTTCATGCAGCTTTACAAGATTCTCCTACTAGTCGTAACTCTTTCATTTAATTAACTTATTTATAACTTTAGCCTGTAACAATTTGTTTTAAATATTATAAAACTTGCCTACTTTAATAATTTGAATTCAATCATTTGAATGGTTTCATGCAGCTTTACAAGATTCTCTTTCTAGTCCCAACTCTTTCTTTTAATTAACCAATTTCTATCTTTAGCCTGTAAAAATTTGTTTTAAATATTCTAAAACTTGCCTACTTGAATAATATGAATTCAATCATTTGACTGGTTTCATGCACCTTTACAAGATTCTTTTTCTAGTCCCAACTCTTTCATTTCATTAACATATTTATATCTTTAGCCTGTAACTATTTGTTTTAAATATTCTAAAACTTGCCTACTTTAATAATATGAATTCAATCATTTGAATGGTTACATGCAGCTTTAAAAGATTCTCTTTCTAGTCCCAACTCTTTCATTTAATTAACCTATTTATATCATTAGCCTCTAACAATTTGTTTTAAATATTCTAAAACTTACCTACTTGAATAATATGAATTCAATCATTTGAATGGTTTCATTCAGCTTTACAAGATTCTCTTTCTAGTCCCAACTCTTTCATTTAATTAACTTATTTATATCTTTAGCCTGTAACAATTTGTTTAAATATTCTAAAACTTGCCTACTTGAATAATATGAATTCAATCATTCGAATGGTTTCAAGCAGCTTTACAAGATTCTCTTTCTAGTCCCAACTCTTTCATTTAATTAACCAATTTATATCTTTAGCCTGTAAAAATTTGTTTTAAATATTCTAAAACTTGCCTACTTGAATAATATGAATTCAGTCATTTGACTGGTTTCATGCAACTTTACAAGATTTTCTTTCTAGTCCCAACTCTTTCATTTCATTAACATATTTATATCTTTAGCCTGTAACTATTTGTTTTAAATATTCTAAAACTTGCCTACGTGAATAATATGAATTCAATCATTTGACTGGTTACATGCAGCTTCACAAGATTCTCTTTCTAGTCCCAACTCTTTCATTTAATTAACTCATTTATATCGTTAGCCTGTAACAATTTGTTTTAAATATTCTAAAACTTGCCTACTTAAATAATATGAATTCAATCATTTGAATGGTTTCATGAAGCTTTACAAGATTCTCTTACTAACGCCAGTTCTTTCATTTAAATAACCCATTTATATCTTTAGCCTGAACAATTTGTTTCAAATATTCTAAAACTTGCCTACTTGAATAATATGAATTCAATCATTTGAATGGTTTCATGCAGCTTTACAAGATTCTCTTTCTAGTCCCAACTCTTTCATTTAATTAACCTATTTATATCATTAGCCTGTAACAATTTGTTTTTAATATTCTAAAACTTGCCTACTTGAATAATATGAATTCAATCATTTGAATGGTTTCATCCAGCTTTACAAGATTCTCTTTCTTGTCCCACCTTTTTCATTTAATTAATTATTTATATCTTTAGCCTGTAACAATTTGTTTTAAATATTCTAAAACTTGCCTACTTTAATAATATGAATTCAATCATTTGAATGGTTTCATGCAGCTTTACAATATTCTCTTTCTAGTCCCAACTCTTACATTTTATTAACTGCTTTATATCTTTCGCCTGTAACAATTTGTTTTAAATATTCTAAAACTTGCCTACTTGAATAATATGAATTCAATCATTTGAATGGTTTCATGCACCTTTAAAAGATTATTTTTCTAGTCCCAACTCTTTCATTTAATTAACCAATTTCTATCTTTAGCCTGTAAAAATTTGTTTTAAATATTCTAAAACTTGCCTACTTGAATAATATGAATTCAATCATTTGACTGGTTTCATGCAGCTTTACAAGATTCTCTTTCTAGTCCCAACTCTTTCATTTAATTAACTCATTTATATCTTTAGCCTGTAACAATTTGTTTTAAATATTCTAAAACTTGCCTACTTGGATAATATGAATTCAATCATTAGAATGGTTTCATGCAGCTTTACAAGATTCTCTTTCTAGTCCCAACTCTTTCATTTAATTAACCAATTTATATCTTTAGCCTCTAACAATTTGTTTTAAATATTCTAAAACTTGCCTATTTGAATAATATGAATTCAATCATTTGACTGGTTTCATGCAGCTTTACAAGATTCTCTTTCTAGTCCCAACTTTTACATTTCATTAACATTTTTATATCTTTAGCCTGTAAATATTTGTTTTAAATATACTAAAACTTGCCTATTTGAATAATATGAATTCAATCATTTGACTGGTTACATGCAGCTTCACAAGATTCTCTTTCTAGTCCCAACTCTTTCATTTAATTAACTCATTTATATCGTTAGCCTGTAACAATTCGTTTTAAATATTCTACAACTTGCCTACTTTAATAATATGAATTCAACCATTTGAATGGTTTCATGCAGCTTTACAAGATTCTCTTACTAACGCCAGTTCTTTCATTTAATTAACTCATTTATATCTTTAGTCTGTAACAATTTGTTTTAAATATTCTAAAACTTGCCTACTTGAATAATATGAATTAAATCATTAAATGGTTTCATGCAGCTTTACAAGATTCTCTTTCTAGTCCCAACTCTTTCATTTCATTAACCAATTTATATCTTTAGCCTCTAACAATTTGTTTTAAATATTCTAAAACTTGCCTACTTGAATAGTATGAATTCAATCATTTGACTGGTTACATGCAGCTTGACAAGATCCTCTTTCTAGTCACAACTCTTTCATTTAATTAACTCATTTATATCGTTAGCCTGTAACAATTTGTTTTAAATATTCTAAAACTTGCCTACTTTAATAATATGAATTCAATCACTTGAATGGTTTCATGCAGCTTTACAAGACTCTCTTACTAACGCCAGTTCTTTCATTTAAATAACCCATTTATATCTTTAGCCTGAACAATTTGTTTTAAATATTCTAAAACTTGCCTACTTGAATAATATGAAAACAATCATTTGAATGGTTTCATGCAGCTTTACAAGATTCTCTTTTTAGTCCCAACTCTTTCATTTAATTAACTTATTTATATCTTTAGCCTGTAAAAATTTGTTTTAAATATTCTAAAACTTGCCTACTTGAATAATATGAATTCAATCATTAAATGTTTTCATGCAGCTTTACAAGATTATTTTTCTAGTCCCAACTCTTTGATTTATTTAACTTATTTATATCTTTAGCCTGTAACAATTTGTTTTAAATATTCTAAAACTTGCCTACTTGAATAATATGAATTCAATCAGTTGAATGGTTTCATGCAGCTTTACATGATTCTCTTTGTAGTCCCAACTCTTTCATTTTATTAACTTATTTATATCTTTAGCCTGTAACAATTTGTTTTAAATATTTTAAAACTTGCCTATATGAATAATATGAATTCAATCATTTGAATGGTTTCATGCACCTTTACAAGATTTATTTTCTAGTCCCAACTCTTTGATTTATTTAACTTATTTATATCTTTAGCCTGTAACAATTTGTTTTAAATATTCTAAAACTTGCCTAGTTGAATAATATGAATTCAATCAGTTGACTGGTTACATGCAACTTTACAAGATTCTCGTTCTAGTCCCAATTCTTTCATTTAATTAAGCCATTTATATCGTTAGCCTGTAACAATTTGTTTTAAATATTCTAAAACTTGCCTACTTGAATAATATGAATTCAATCATTTGACTGGTTTCATGCAGCTTTACAAGATTCTCTTACTAATGCCAGTTATTTATTTTAATTAACCCTTTTATATCTTTAGCCTCTAACAATTAATTTTAAATATTCTAAAACTTGCCTACTTGAATAATATGAATTCGAGTAATTGAATGGTTTCATGCAGCTTTACAAGATTCTCCTACTAGTCGTAACTCTTTCATTTAATTAACTTATTTATAACTTTAGCCTGTAACAATTTGTTTTAAATATTATAAAACTTGCCTACTTTAATAATTTGAATTCAATCATTTGAATGGTTTCATGCAGCTTTACAAGATTCTCTTTCTAGTCCCAACTCTTTCATTTAATTAACCAATTTCTATCTTTAGCCTGTAAAAATTTGTTTTAAATATTCTAAAACTTGCCTACTTGAATAATATGAATTCAATCATTTGACTGGTTTCATGCACCTTTACAAGATTCTCTTTCTAGTCCCAACTCTTTCATTTCATTAACATATTTATATCTTTAGCCTGTAACTATTTGTTTTAAATATTCTAAAACTTGCCTACTTTAATAATATGAATTCAATCATTTGAATGGTTTCATGCAGCTTTAAAAGATTCTCTTTCTAGTCCCAACTCTTTCATTTAATTAACCTATTTATATCATTAGCCTCTAACAATTTGTTTTAAATATTCTAAAACTTACCTACTTGAATAATATGAATTCAATCATTTGAATGGTTTCATGCAGCTTTACAAGATTCTCATTCTAGTCCCAACACTTTCATTTAATTAACCTATTTATATCATTAGCCTCTAACAATTTGTTTTAAATATTCTAAAACTTACCTACTTGAATAATATGAATTCAATCATTTGAATGGTTTCATGCAGCTTTACAAGATTCTCTTTCTAGTCCCAACTCTTTCATTTAATTAACTCATTTATATCTTTAGCCTGTAACAATTTGTTTTAAATATTCTAAAACTTGCCTACTTGAATAATATGAATTCAATCATTAAATGTTTTCATGCAGCTTTACAAGATTCTCTTTCTAGTCCCAACTCTTTCATTTCATTAACCAATTTATATCTTTAGCCTCTAACAATTTGTTTTAAATATTCTAAAACTAGCCTACTTGAATAATATGAATTCAATCATTTGACTGGTTACATGCAGCTTCACAAGATTCTCTTTCTAGTCCCAACTCTTTCATTTAATTAACTCATTTATATCGTTAGCCTGTAACAATTCGTTTTAAATATTCTAAAACTTGCCTACTTTAATAATATGAATTCAACCATTTGAATGGTTTCATGCAGCTTTACAAGATTCTCTTACTAACGCCAGTTCTTTCATTTAAATAACCCATTTATATCTTTAGCCTGATCAATTTGTTTTAAATATTCTAAAACTTGCCTACTTGAATAATATGAATTCAATCATTTGAATGGTTTCATGCAGCTTTACAAGATTCTCTTTCTAGTCCCAACTCTTTCATTTATTTAACCTATTTATATCTTTAGCCTGTAACTATTTGTTTTAAATATTCTAAAACTTGCCTACTTGAATAGTATGAATTCAATCATTTGACTGGTTACATGCAGCTTGACAAGATTCTCTTTCTAGTCACAACTCTTTCATTTAATTAACTCATTTATATCGTTAGCCTGTAACAATTTGTTTTAAATATTCTTAAACTTGCCTACTTTAATAATATGAATTCAATCATTTGAATGGTTTCATGCAGCTTTACAGATTCTCTTACTAACGCCAGTTCTTTCATTTAAATAACCCATTTATATCTTTAGCCTGAACAATTTGTTTTAAATATTCTAAAACTAGCCTACTTGAATAATATGAATTCAATCATTTGAATAGTTTCATGCACCTTTACAAGATTATTTTTCTAGGCCCAACTCTTTCAATTAATTAACATATTTATATCTTTAGCCTGTAACAATTTGTTTTAAATATTCAAAAACTTGCCTACTCTTATAATATGAATTCAATCATTTGATTGGTTTCATGCAGCTTTACAAGATTCTCTTTCTAGTCCCAACTCTTTTATTTTATTAACTTATTTATATCTTTAGCCTGTAACAATTTGTTTTAAATATTCTAAAACTTGCCTACTTTTATAATATGAATTCAATCATTTGAATAGTTTCATGCACCTTTACAAGATTATTTTTCTAGTCCCAACACTTTGATTTATTTAACTTATTTATATCTTTAGCCTGTAACAATTTGTTTTAAATATTCTAAAACTTCCCTACATGAATAATATGAATTCAATCATTAGAATGGTTACATGCAGCTTCACAAGATTCTCTTTCTAGTCCCAACTCTTTCATTTAATTAACTAATTTATATCGTTAGCCTGTAACAATTTCTTTTAAATATTCTAAAACTTGCCTACTTTAATAATATGAATTCAATCATTTGAATGGTTTCATGCAGCTTTACAAGATTCTCTTACTAACGCCAGTTCTTTCATTTAAATAACCCATTTATATCTTTAGCCTGAACAATTTGTTTCAAATATTCTAAAACTTGCCTACTTGAATAATATGAATTCAATCATTTGAATGGTTTCATGCAGCTTTACAAGATTCTCTTTCTAGTCCCAACTCTTTCATTTAATTAACCTATTTATATCATTAGCCGGTAACAATTTGTTTTTAATATTCTAAAACTTGCCTACTTGAATAATATGAATTCAGTCATTTGAATGGTTTCATCCAGCTTTACAAGATTCTCTTTCTTGTCCCACCTTTTTCATTTAATTAACTTATTTATATCTTTAGCCTGTAACAATTTGTTTTAAATATTCTAAAAATTGCCTACTTTTATAATATGAATTCAATCATTTGAATGGTTTCATGCAGCTTTACAAGATTCTCTTTCTAGTCCCAACTCTTTCATTTTATTAACTGATTTATATCTTTCGCCTGTAACAATTTGTTTTAAATATTCTAAAACTTGCCTACTTGAATAATATGAATTCAATCATTTTAATGGTTTCATGCACCTTTAAAAGATTATTTTTCTAGGCCCAACTCTTTCATTTTATTAACTGATTTATATCTTTAGCCTGTAACAATTTGTTTTAAATATTCTAAAACTTGCCTACTTGAATAATATGAATTCAATCATTTGAATGGTTTCATGCACCTTTACAAGATTATTTTGCTAGGCCCAACTCTTTCAATAATTTAACTTATTTATATCTTTAGCCTGTAACAATTTGTTTTAAATATTCTAAAACTTGCCTACTTTAATAATATGAATTCAATCATTTGAATGGTTTCATGCAGCGTTACACGATTCTCTTTCTAGTCCCAACTCTTTCATTTAATTAACCTATTTATATCATTAGCCTGTAACAATTTGTTTTAAATATTCTAAAACTTGCCTACATGAATAATATGAATTCAATCATTTGAATGGTTTCATGCAGCTTTACAAGATTCTCTTTCTAGTCCCAATTCTGTCATTTAATTAACCCATTTATATCGTTAGCCTGTAACAATTTGTTTTAAATATTCTAAAACTTGCCTACTTGAATAATATGTATTCGAGTAATTGAATGGTTTCATGCAGGTTTACAAGATTCTCTTTCTAGTCCCAACTCTTTCATTTAATTAACCAATTTATATCTTTAGCCTGTAACTATTTGTTTTAAATATTCTAAAACTTGCCTACTTGAATAGTATGAATTCAATCATTTGACTGGTTACATGCAGCTTGACAAGATTCTCTTTCTAGTCACAACTCTTTCATTTAATTAACTCATTTATATCGTTAGCCTGTAACAATTTGTTTTAAATATTCTAAAACTTGCCTACTTTAATAATATGAATTCAATCATTTGAATGGTTTCATGCAGCTTTACAAGACTCTCTTACTAACGCCAGTTCTTTCATTTAAATAACCCATTTATATCTTTAGCCTGAACAATTTGTTTTAAATATTCTAAAACTTGCCTACTTGAATAATATGAATTCAATCATTTGAATGGTTTCATGCAGCTTTAAAAGATTCTCTTTTTAGTCCCAACTCTTTCATTTAATTAACTTATTTATATCTTTAGCCTGTAAAAATTTGTTTTAAATATTCTAAAACTTGCCTACTTTAATAATATGAATTCAATCATTTGAATGGTTTCATGCAGCTTTACAAGATTTTCTTTCTAGTCCCAACTCTTTCATTTAATTAACCTATTTATATCATTAGCCTGTAACAATTTGTTTTTAATATTCTAAAACTTACCTACTTGAATAATATGAATTCAATCATTTGAATGGTTTCTTGCAGCTTTATAAGATTCTCTTTCTAGTCCCAACTCTTTCATTAAATTAACTTATTTATATCTTTAGCCTGTAACAATTTTTTTTAAATATTCTAAAACTTGCCTACTTGATTAATATGAATTCAATCATTAGAATGGTTTCATGCAGATTTACAAGATTCCCTTTCTAGTCCCAAGGCTTTCATTTAGAGAACTTATTTATATTTTTAGCCTGTAGCAATTTGTTTTAAATATTCTAAAACTTGCCTACTTGAATAATATTAATTCAATAATTTGAATGGTTTCATGCAGCTTTACAAGATTCTCGTTCTAGTCCCAATTCTTTCATTTAATTAAGCCATTTATATCGTTAGCCTGTAACAATTTGTTTTAAATATTCTAAAACTTGCCTACTTGAATAATATGAATTCAATCAGTTGACTGGTTACATGCAACATTACAAGATTCTCGTTCTAGTCCCAATTCTTTCATTTAATTAAGCCATTTATATCGTTAGCCTGTAACAATTTGTTTTAAATATTCTAAAACTTGCCTACTTGAATAATATGAATTCAATCATTTGACTGGTTTCATGCAGCTTTACAAGATTCTCTTACTAATGCCAGTTATTTATTTTAATTAACCCTTTTATATCTTTAGCCTCTAACAATTAATTTTAAATATTCTAAAACTTGCCTACTTGAATAATATGAATTCGAGTAATTGAATGGTTTCATGCAGGTTTACAAGATTCTCCTTCTAGTCGTAACTCTTTCATTTAATTAACTTATTTATAACTTTAGCCTGTAACAATTTGTTTTAAATATTATAAAACTTGCCTACTTTAATAATTTGAATTCAATCATTTGAATGGTTTCATGCAGCTTTACAAGATTCTCTTTCTAGTCCCAACTCTTTCATTTAATTAACCAATTTCTATCTTTAGCCTGTAAAAATTTGTTTTAAATATTCTAAAACTTGCCTACTTGAATAATATGAATTCAATCATTTGACTGGTTTCATGCACCTTTACAAGATTCTCTTTCTAGTCCCAACTCTTTCATTTCATTAACATATTTATATCTTTAGCCTGTAACTATTTGTTTTAAATATTCTAAAACTTGCCTACTTTAATAATATGAATTCAATCATTTGAATGGTTTCATGCAGCTTTATAAGATTCTCTTTCTAGTCCCAACTCTTTCATTTAATTAACCTATTTATATCATTAGCCTCTAACAATTTGTTTTAAATATTCTAAAACTTACCTACTTGAATAATATGAATTCAATCATTTGAATGGTTTCATGCAGCTTTACAAGATTCTCATTCTAGTCCCAACACTTTCATTTAATTAACCTATTTATATCATTAGCCTCTAACAATTTGTTTTAAATATTCTAAAACTTACCTACTTGAATAATATGAATTCAATCATTTGAATGGTTTCATGCAGCTTTACAAGATTCTCTTTCTAGTCCCAACTCTTTCATTTAATTAACTCATTTATATCTTTAGCCTGTAACAATTTGTTTTAAATATTCTAAAACTTGCCTACTTGAATAATATGAATTCAATCATTAAATGTTTTCATGCAGCTTTACAAGATTCTCTTTCTAGTCCCAACTCTTTCATTTCATTAACCAATTTATATCTTTAGCCTCTAACAATTTGTTTTAAATATTCTAAAACTAGCCTACTTGAATAATATGAATTCAATCATTTGACTGGTTACATGCAGCTTCACAAGATTCTCTTTCTAGTCCCAACTCTTTCATTTAATTAACTCATTTATATCGTTAGCCTGTAACAATTCGTTTTAAATATTCTAAAACTTGCCTACTTTAATAATATGAATTCAACCATTTGAATGGTTTCATGCAGCTTTACAAGATTCTCTTACTAACGCCA
Organism: Lycorma delicatula; assembly: GCF_047948215.1. NCBI lineage: Eukaryota > Metazoa > Arthropoda > Insecta > Hemiptera > Fulgoridae > Lycorma > Lycorma delicatula. The sequence continues at coordinate 122,435,973 of NC_134457.1, forward strand.
GTTCTTTCATTTAAATAACCCATTTATATCTTTAGCCTGATCAATTTGTTTTAAATATTCTAAAACTTGCCTACTTGAATAATATGAATTCAATCATTTGAATGGTTTCATGCAGCTTTACAAGATTCTCTTTCTAGTCCCAACTCTTTCATTTATTTAACCTATTTATATCTTTAGCCTGTAACTATTTGTTTTAAATATTCTAAAACTTGCCTACTTGAATAGTATGAATTCAATCATTTGACTGGTTACATGCAGCTTGACAAGATTCTCTTTCTAGTCACAACTCTTTCATTTAATTAACTCATTTATATCGTTAGCCTGTAACAATTTGTTTTAAATATTCTTAAACTTGCCTACTTTAATAATATGAATTCAATCATTTGAATGGTTTCATGCAGCTTTACAGATTCTCTTACTAACGCCAGTTCTTTCATTTAAATAACCCATTTATATCTTTAGCCTGAACAATTTGTTTTAAATATTCTAAAACTAGCCTACTTGAATAATATGAATTCAATCATTTGAATAGTTTCATGCACCTTTACAAGATTATTTTTCTAGGCCCAACTCTTTCAATTAATTAACATATTTATATCTTTAGCCTGTAACAATTTGTTTTAAATATTCAAAAACTTGCCTACTCTTATAATATGAATTCAATCATTTGATTGGTTTCATGCAGCTTTACAAGATTCTCTTTCTAGTCCCAACTCTTTTATTTTATTAACTTATTTATATCTTTAGCCTGTAACAATTTGTTTTAAATATTCTAAAACTTGCCTACTTTTATAATATGAATTCAATCATTTGAATAGTTTCATGCACCTTTACAAGATTATTTTTCTAGTCCCAACTCTTTGATTTATTTAACTTATTTATATCTTTAGCCTGTAACAATTTGTTTTAAATATTCTAAAACTTCCCTACATGAATAATATGAATTCAATCATTAGAATGGTTTCATGCAGCTTTACAAGATTCCATTTCTAGTCCCAACGCTTTCATTTAATTAACTTATTTATATCTTTAGCCTCTAACAATTTGTTTTAAATATACTAAAACTTACCTACTTGAATAATATGAATTCAATCATTTGAATGGTTTCATGCAGCTTTACAAGATTCTCTTTCTAGTCCCAACTCTTTCATTTAATTAATTTATTTATATCTTTAGCCTGTAACAATTTGTTTTAAATATTCTAAAACTTGCCTACTTGAATAATATGAATTCAATCATTAGAATGGTTTCATGCAGCTTTACAAGATTCTCTTTCTAGTCCCAACTCTTTCATTTAATTAACCAATTTATATCTTTAGCCTGTAAAAATTTGTTTTAAATATTCTAAGACTTGCCTACTTGAATAATATGAATTCAATCATTTGACTGGTTTCATGCAGCTTTACAAGATTCTCTTTCGAGTCCCAACTCCTTCATTTCATTAACATCTTTATATCTTTAGCCTGTAAATATTTGTTTTAAATATTCTAAAACTTGCCTACTTGAATAATATGAATTCAATCATTTGACTGGTTACATGCAGCTTCACAAGATTCTCTTTCTAGTCCCAACTCTTTCATTTAATTAACTCATTTATATCGTTAGCCTGTAACAATTTGTTTTAAATATTCTAAAACTTGCCTACTTTAATAATATGAATTCAATCATTTGAATGGTTTCATGCAGCTTTACAAGATTCTCTTACTAACCCCAGTTCTTTCATTTAAATAACCCATTTGTATCTTTAGCCTGAACAATTTGTTTTAAATATTCTAAAACTTGCCTACTTGAATAATATGAATTCAATCATTTGAATGGTTTCATGCACCTTTACAAGATTATTTTTCTAGGCCCAACTCTTTCAATTAATTAAATTATTTATATCTTTAGCCTGTAACAGTTTGTTTTAAATATTCTAAAACTTGCCTACTCTTATAATATGAATTCAATCATTTGAATGGTTTCATGCAGCTTTACAAGATTCTCTTTGTAGTCCCAACTCTTTCATTTTAATAACTTATTTATATCTTTAGCCTGTAACAATTTGTTTTAAATATTCTAAAACTTACCTACTTGAATAATATGAATTCAATCATTTGAATGGTTTCATGCACCTTTACAAGATTATTTTTCTAGGCCCAACTATTTCAATTAATTAACCTAATTATATCTTTAGCCTGTAACAATTTGTATTAAATATTCTAAAACTTGCCTACTTGAATAATATGAATTCAATCATTTGAATGGTTTCATGCAGCTTTACAAGATTCTCTTTCTAGTCCAGACTCTTTCATTTAATTAACTCATTTATATCTTTAGCCTGTAACAATTTGTTTTAAATATTCTAAAACTTGCCTACTTGAATAATATGAATTCAATCATTAGAATGGTTTCATGCAGCTTTACAAGATTCTCTTTCTAGTCCCAACTCTTTCATTTAATTAACCTATTTATATCATTAGCCTGTAACAATTTGTTTTTAATATTCTAAAACTTGCCTACTTGAATAATATGAATTCAATCATTTGAATGGTTTCATGCACCTTTACAAGATTATTTTGCTAGGCCCAACTCTTTCAATAATTTAACTTATTTATATCTTTAGCCTGTAACAATTTGTTTTAAATATTCTAAAACTTGCCTACTTGAATAATATTAATTCAATAATTTGAATGGTTTCATGCAGCTTTACAAGATTCTCTTTCTAGTCTGAACTTTTTCATTTAATTAACTTATTTATATCTTTAGACTATAACAATTTTTTTTAAATATTCTAATACTTGCCTACTTGAATAATATGAATTCAATTAGTTGAATTGTTTCATGCAGCTTTACAAGATTCTCTTTCTTGTCCCACCTTTTTCATTTAATTAACTTATTTATATCTTTAGCCTGAACAATTTGTTTCAAATATTCTAAAACTTGCCTACTTTTATAATATGAATTCAATCATTTGACTGGTTTCATGCAACTTTACAAGATTTTCTTTCTAGTCCCAACTCTTTCATTTCATTAACATATTTATATCTTTAGCCTGTAACTATTTGTTTTAAATATTCTAAAACTTGTCTACGTGAATAATATGAATTCAATCATTTGACTGGTTACATGCAGCTTCACAAGATTCTCTTTCTAGTCCCAACTCTTTCATTTAATTAACTCATTTATATCGTTAGCCTGTAACAATTTCTTTTAAATATTCTAAAACTTGCCTACTTTAATAATATGAATTCAATCATTTGAATGGTTTCATGCAGCTTTACAAGATTCTCTTACTAACGCCAGTACTTTCATTTAAATAACCCATTTATATCTTTAGCCTGAACAATTTGTTTCAAATATTCTAAAACTTGCCTACTTGAATAATATGAATTCAATCATTTGAATGGTTTCATGCAGCTTTACAAGATTCTCTTTCTAGTCCCAACTCTTTCATTTAATTAACCTATTTATATCATTAGCCTGTAACAATTTGTTTTTAATATTCTAAAACTTGCCTACTTGATTAATATGAATTCAATCATTTGAATGGTTTCATGCAGCTTTACAAGATTCTCTTTCTAGTCCCAACTCTTTCATTTTATTAACTGATTTTAATCTTTCGCCTGTAACAATTTGTTTTAAATATTCTAAAACTTGCCTACTTGAATAATATGAATTCAATCATTTGAATGGTTTCATGCACCTTTAAAAGATTATTTTTCTAGGCCCAACTCTTTCATTTTATTAACTGATTTATATCTTTAGCCTGTAACAATTTGTTTTAAATATTCTAAAACTTGCCTACTTGAATAATATGAATTCAATCATTTGAATGGTTTCATGCACCTTTACAAGATTATTTTTCTAGGCCCAACTATTTCAATTAATTAACCTAATTATATCTTTAGCCTGTAACAATTTGTATTAAATATTCTAAAACTTGCCTACTTGAATAATATGAATTCAATCATTTGAATGGTTTCATGCAGCTTTACAAGATTCTCTTTCTAGTCCCAACTCTTTCATTTAATTAACTCAATTATATCTTTAGCCTGTAACAATTTGTTTTAAATATTCTAAAACTTGCCTACTTGAATAATATGAATTCAATCATAAGAATGGTTTCATGCAGCTTTACAAGATTCTCTTTCTAGTCCCAACTCTTTCATTTAATTAACCTATTTATATCATTAGCCTGTAACAATTTGTTTTTAATATTCTAAAACTTGCCTACTTGAATAATATGAATTCAATCATTTGAATGGTTTCATGCACCTTTACAAGATTATTTTGCTAGGCCCAACTCTTTCAATAATTTAACTTATTTATATCTTTAGCCTGTAACAATTTGTTTTAAATATTCTAAAACTTGCCTACTTGAATAATATTAATTCAATAATTTGAATGGTTTCATGCAGCTTTACAAGATTCTCTTTCTAGTCTGAACTTTTTCATTTAATTAACTTATTTATATCTTTAGACTATAACAATTTTTTTTAAATATTCTAATACTTGCCTACTTGAATAATATGAATTCAATTAGTTGAATTGTTTCATGCAGCTTTACAAGATTCTCTTTCTTGTCCCACCTTTTTCATTTAATTAACTTATTTATATCTTTAGCCTGAACAATTTGTTTCAAATATTCTAAAACTTGCCTACTTTTATAATATGAATTCAATCATTTGACTGGTTTCATGCAACTTTACAAGATTTTCTTTCTAGTCCCATCTCTTTCATTTCATTAACATATTTATATCTTTAGCCTGTAACTATTTGTTTTAAATATTCTAAAACTTGTCTACGTGAATAATATGAATTCAATCATTTGACTGGTTACATGCAGCTTCACAAGATTCTCTTTCTAGTCCCAACTCTTTCATTTAATTAACTCATTTATATCGTTAGCCTGTAACAATTTCTTTTAAATATTCTAAAACTTGCCTACTTTAATAATATGAATTCAATCATTTGAATGGTTTCATGCAGCTTTACAAGATTCTCTTACTAACGCTAGTACTTTCATTTAAATAACCCATTTATATCTTTAGCCTGAACAATTTGTTTCAAATATTCTAAAACTTGCCTACTTGAATAATATGAATTCAATCATTTGAATGGTTTCATGCAGCTTTACAAGATTCTCTTTCTAGTCCCAACTCTTTCATTTAATTAACCTATTTATATCATTAGCCTGTAACAATTTGTTTTTAATATTCTAAAACTTGCCTACTTGATTAATATGAATTCAATCATTTGAATGGTTTCATGCAGCTTTACAAGATTCTCTTTCTAGTCCCAACTCTTTCATTTTATTAACTGATTTTAATCTTTCGCCTGTAACAATTTGTTTTAAATATTCTAAAACTTGCCTACTTGAATAATATGAATTCAATCATTTGAATGGTTTCATGCACCTTTAAAAGATTATTTTTCTAGGCCCAACTCTTTCATTTTATTAACTGATTTATATCTTTAGCCTGTAACAATTTGTTTTAAATATTCTAAAACTTGCCTACTTGAATAATATGAATTCAATCATTTGAATGGTTTCATGCACCTTTACAAGATTATTTTGCTAGGCCCAAATCTTTCAATAATTTAACTTATTTACATCTTTAGCCTGTAACAATTTGTTTCAAATATTCTAAAACTTGCCTACTTGAATAATATGAATTCAACCATTTGAATGGTTTCATGCAGCTTTACAAGATTCTCTTTCTAGTCCCAACTCTTTCATTTAATTAACTCATTTATATCTTTAGCCTGTAACAATTTGTTTTAAATATTCTAAAACTTGCCTACTTGAATAATATGAATTCAATCATTAGAATGGTTTCATGCAGCTTTACAAGATTCTCTTTCTAGTCCCAACTCTTTCATTTAATTAACCAATTTATATCTTTAGCCTCTAACAATTTGTTTTAAATATTCTAAAACTTGCCTATTTGAATAATATGAATTCAATCATTTGACTGGTTTCATGCAGCTTTACAAGATTCTCTTTCTAGTCCCAACTCTTTCATTTCATTAACATTTTTATATCTTTAGCCTGTAAATATTTGTTTTAAATATTCTAAAACATGCCTACTTGAATAATATGAATTCAATCATTTGACTGGTTACATGCAGCTTCACAAGATTCTCTTTCTAGTCCCAACTCTTTCATTTAATTAACTCATTTATATCGTTAGCCTGTAACAATTCTTTTTCAATATTCTAAAACTTGCCTACTTTAATAATATGAATTCAACCATTTGAATGGTTTCATGCAGCTTTACAAGATTCTCTTACTAACGCCAGTTCTTTCATTTAAATAACCCATTTATATCTTTAGCCTGAACAATTTGTTTTAAATATTCTAAAACTTGCCTACTTGAATAATATGAATTCAATCATTTGAATGGTTTCATGCAGCTATACAAGATTCTCTTTCTAGTCCCAACTCTTTCATTTAATTAACCTATTTATATCATTAGCCTGTAACAATTGGTTTTTAATATTCTAAAACTTGCCTACTTGAATAATATGAATTCAATTATTTAAATGGTTTCATGCACCTTTACAAGATTATTTTTCTAGGCCCAACTCTTTCAATTAATTAACTTATTTATATCTTTAGCCTGTAACAATTTGTTTTAAATATTCTAAAACTTGCCTACTCTTATAATATGAATTCAGTCATTTGAATGGTTTCATGCAGCTTTACAAGATTCTCTTTGTAGTCCCAACTCTTTCATTTTATTAACTTATTTATATCATTAGCCTGTAACAATTTGTTTTAACTATTCTAAAACATGCCTACATGAATAATATGAATTCAATCATTTGAATGGTTTCATGCAGCGTTACACGATTCTCTTTCTAGTCCCAACTCTTTCATTTAATTAACCTATTTATATCATTAGCTTGTAACAATTTGTTTTAAATATTCTAAAACTTGCCTACTTTAATAATATGAATTCAATCATTTGAATGGTTTCATGCAGCGTTACACGATTCTCTTTCTAGTCCCAACTCTTTCATTTAATTAACCTATTTATATCATTAGCCAGTAACAATTTGTTTTAAATATTCTAAAACTTGCCTACATGAATAATATGAATTCAATCATTTGAATGGTTTCATGCAGCTTTACAAGATTCTCATTCTAGTCCCAAATCTTTCATTTAATTAACCTATTTATATCATTAGCCTGTAACAATTTGTTTTAAATATTCTAAAACTTGCCTACATGTATAATATGAATTCAATCATTAGAATGGTTTCATGCAGCTTTAAAAGATTCTCTTTCTAGTCCCAACACTTTCATTTAATTACCCTATTTATATCATTAGCCTCTAACAATTTGTTTTAAATATTCTAAAACTTACCTACTTGAATAATATGAATTCAATCATTTGTATGGTTTCATGCAGCTTTACAAGATTCTCTTTCTAGTCCCAACTCTTTCATTTAATTAACTTATTTATATCTTTAGCCTGTAACAATTTGTTTTAAATATTCTAAAACTTGCCTACTTGAATAATATGAATTCAATCATTCGAATGGTTTCAAGCAGCTTTACAAGATTCTCTTTCTAGTCCCAACTCTTTCATTTAATTAACCAATTTATATCTTTAGCCTGTAAAAATTTGTTTTAAATATTCTAAAACTTGCCTACTTGAATAATATGAATTCAATCATTTGACTGGTTTCAAGCAACTTTACAAGATTTTCTTTCTAGTCCCAACTCTTTCATTTCATTAACATATTTATATCTTTAGCCTGTAACTATTTGTTTTAAATATTCTAAAACTTGTCTACGTGAATAATATGAATTCAATCATTTGACTGGTTACATGCAGCTTCACAAGATTCTCTTTCTAGTCCCAACTCTTTCATTTAATTAACTAATTTATATCGTTAGCCTGTAACAATTTCTTTTAAATATTCTAAAACTTGCCTACTTTAATAATATGAATTCAATCATTTGAATGGTTTCATGCAGCTTTACAAGATTCTCTTACTAACGCCAGTTCTTTCATTTAAATAACCCATTTATATCTTTAGCCTGAACAATTTGTTTCAAATATTCTAAAACTTGCCTACTTGAATAATATGAATTCAATCATTTGAATGGTTTCATGCAGCTTTACAAGATTCTCTTTCTAGTCCCAACTCTTTCATTTAATTAACCTATTTATATCATTAGCCGGTAACAATTTGTTTTTAATATTCTAAAACTTGCCTACTTGAATAATATGAATTCAGTCATTTGAATGGTTTCATCCAGCTTTACAAGATTCTCTTTCTTGTCCCACCTTTTTCATTTAATTAACTTATTTATATCTTTAGCCTGTAACAATTTGTTTTAAATATTCTAAAAATTGCCTACTTTTATAATATGAATTCAATCATTTGAATGGTTTCATGCAGCTTTACAAGATTCTCTTTCTAGTCCCAACTCTTTCATTTTATTAACTGATTTATATCTTTCGCCTGTAACAATTTGTTTTAAATATTCTAAAACTTGCCTACTTGAATAATATGAATTCAATCATTTTAATGGTTTCATGCACCTTTAAAAGATTATTTTTCTAGGCCCAACTCTTTCATTTTATTAACTGATTTATATCTTTAGCCTGTAACAATTTGTTTTAAATATTCTAAAACTTGCCTACTTGAATAATATGAATTCAATCATTTGAATGGTTTCATGCACCTTTACAAGATTATTTTGCTAGGCCCAACTCTTTCAATAATTTAACTTATTTATATCTTTAGCCTGTAACAATTTGTTTTAAATATTCTAAAACTTGCCTACTTTAATAATATGAATTTAATCATTTGAATGGTTTCATGCAGCGTTACATGATTCTCTTTCTAGTCCCAACTCTTTCATTTAATTAACCTATTTATATCATTAGCCTGTAACAATTTGTTTTAAATATTCTAAAACTTGCCTACATGAATAATATGAATTCAATCATTTGAATGGTTTCATGCAGCTTTACAAGATTCTCTTTCTAGTCCCAATTCTGTCATTTAATTAACCCATTTATATCGTTAGCCTGTAACAATTTGTTTTAAATATTCTAAAACTTGCCTACTTGAATAATATGTATTCGAGTAATTGAATGGTTTCAAGCAGGTTTACAAGATTCTCTTTCTAGTCCCAACTCTTTCATTTAATTAACCAATTTATATCTTTAGCCTGTAACTATTTGTTTTAAATATTCTAAAACTTGCCTACTTGAATAGTATGAATTCAATCATTTGACTGGTTACATGCAGCTTGACAAGATTCTCTTTCTAGTCACAACTCTTTCATTTAATTAACTCATTTATATCGTTAGCCTGTAACAATTTGTTTTAAATATTCTAAAACTTGCCTACTTTAATAATATGAATTCAATCATTTGAATGGTTTCATGCAGCTTTACAAGACTCTCTTACTAACGCCAGTTCTTTCATTTAAATAACCCATTTATATCTTTAGCCTGAACAATTTGTTTTAAATATTCTAAAACTTGCCTACTTGAATAATATGAATTCAATCATTTGAATGGTTTCATGCAGCTTTAAAAGATTCTCTTTTTAGTCCCAACTCTTTCATTTAATTAACTTATTTATATCTTTAGCCTGTAAAAATTTGTTTTAAATATTCTAAAACTTGCCTACTTTAATAATATGAATTCAATCATTTGAATGGTTTCATGCAGCTTTACAAGATTTTCTTTCTAGTCCCAACTCTTTCATTTAATTAACCTATTTATATCATTAGCCTGTAACAATTTGTTTTTAATATTCTAAAACTTACCTACTTGAATAATATGAATTCAATCATTTGAATGGTTTCTTGCAGCTTTATAAGATTCTCTTTCTAGTCCCAACTCTTTCATTAAATTAACTTATTTATATCTTTAGCCTGTAACAATTTTTTTTAAATATTCTAAAACTTGCCTACTTGATTAATATGAATTCAATCATTAGAATGGTTTCATGCAGATTTACAAGATTCCCTTTCTAGTCCCAAGGCTTTCATTTAGAGAACTTATTTATATTTTTAGCCTGTAACAATTTGTTTTAAATATTCTAAAACTTGCCTACTTGAATAATATTAATTCAATAATTTGAATGGTTTCATGCAGCTTTACAAGATTCTCTTTCTAGTCCGAACTTTTTCATTTAATTAACTTATTTATATCTTTAGACTATAACAATTTTTTTTAAATATTCTAATACTTGCCTACTTGAATAATATGAATTCAATTAGTTGAATTGTTTCATGCAGCTTTACAAGATTCTCTTTCTTGTCCCACCTTTTTCATTTAATTAACTTATTTATATCTTTAGCCTGTAACAATTTGTTTTAAATATTCTAAAACTTGCCTACTTTTATAATATGAATTCAATCATTTGACTGGTTTCATGCAACTTTACAAGATTTTCTTTCTAGTCCCAACTCTTTCATTTCATTAACATATTTATATCTTTAGCCTGTAACTATTTGTTTTAAATATTCTAAAACTTGTCTACGTGAATAATATGAATTCAATCATTTGACTGGTTACATGCAGCTTCACAAGATTCTCTTTCTAGTCCCAACTCTTTCATTTAATTAACTCATTTATATCGTTAGCCTGTAACAATTTCTTTTAAATATTCTAAAACTTGCCTACTTTAATAATATGAATTCAATCATTTGAATGGTTTCATGCAGCTTTACAAGATTCTCTTACTAACGCCAGTACTTTCATTTAAATAACCCATTTATATCTTTAGCCTGAACAATTTGTTTCAAATATTCTAAAACTTGCCTACTTGAATAATATGAATTCAATCATTTGAATGGTTTCATGCAGCTTTACAAGATTCTCTTTCTAGTCCCAACTCTTTCATTTTATTAACTGATTTATATCTTTCGCCTGTAACAATTTGTTTTAAATATTCTAAAACTTGCCTACTTGAATAATATGAATTCAATCATTAGAATGGTTTCATGCACCTTTAAAAGATTATTTTTCTAGGCCCAACTCTTTCATTTTATTAACTGATTTATATCTTTAGCCTGTAACAATTTGTTTTAAATATTCTAAAACTTGCCTACTTGAATAATATGAATTCAATCATTTGAATGGTTTCATGCACCTTTACAAGATTATTTTGCTAGGCCCAACTCTTTCAATAATTTAACTTATTTATATCTTTAGCCTGTAACAATTTGTTTTAAATATTCTAAAAACTTGCCTACTTGAATAATATGAATTCAATCATTTGAATGGTTTCATGCAGCTTTACAAGATTCTCTTTCTAGTCCCAACTCTTTCATTTAATTAACTCATTTATATCTTTAGCCTGTAACAATTTGTTTTAAATATTCTAAAACTTGCCTACTTGAATAATATGAATTCAATCATTAGAATGGTTTCATGCAGCTTTACAAGATTCTCTTTCTAGTCCCAACTCTTTCATTTAATTAACCAATTTATATCTTTAGCCTCTAACAATTTGTTTTAAATATTCTAAAACTTGCCTATTTGAATAATATGAATTCAATCATTTGACTGGTTTCATGCAGCTTTACAAGATTCTCTTTCTAGTCCCAATTCTGTCATTTAATTAACCCATTTATATCGTTAGCCTGTAACAATTTGTTTTAAATATTCTAAAACTTGCCTACTTGAATAATATGTATTCGAGTAATTGAATGGTTTCAAGCAGGTTTACAAGATTCTCTTTCTAGTCCCAACTCTTTCATTTAATTAACCAATTTATATCTTTAGCCTGTAACTATTTGTTTTAAATATTCTAAAACTTGCCTACTTGAATAGTATGAATTCAATCATTTGACTGGTTACATGCAGCTTGACAAGATTCTCTTTCTAGTCACAACTCTTTCATTTAATTAACTCATTTATATCGTTAGCCTGTAACAATTTGTTTTAAATATTCTAAAACTTGCCTACTTTAATAATATGAATTCAATCATTTGAATGGTTTCATGCAGCTTTACAAGACTCTCTTACTAACGCCAGTTCTTTCATTTAAATAACCCATTTATATCTTTAGCCTGAACAATTTGTTTTAAATATTCTAAAACTTGCCTACTTGAATAATATGAATTCAATCATTTGAATGGTTTCATGCAGCTTTAAAAGATTCTCTTTTTAGTCCCAACTCTTTCATTTAATTAACTTATTTATATCTTTAGCCTGTAAAAATTTGTTTTAAATATTCTAAAACTTGCCTACTTTAATAATATGAATTCAATCATTTGAATGGTTTCATGCAGCTTTACAAGATTTTCTTTCTAGTCCCAACTCTTTCATTTAATTAACCTATTTATATCTTTAGCCTGTAACTATTTGTTTTAAATATTCTAAAACTTGCCTACTTGAATAGTATGAATTCAATCATTTGACTGGTTACATGCAGCTTGACAAGATTCTCTTTCTAGTCACAACTCTTTCATTTAATTAACTCATTTATATCGTTAGCCTGTAACAATTTGTTTTAAATATTCTAAAACTTGCCTACTTTAATAATATGAATTCAATCATTTGAATGGTTTCATGCAGCTTTACAAGACTCTCTTACTAACGCCAGTTCTTTCATTTAAATAACCCATTTATATCTTTAGCCTGAACAATTTGTTTTAAATATTCTAAAACTTGCCTACTTGAATAATATGAATTCAATCATTTGAATGGTTTCATGCAGCTTTAAAAGATTCTCTTTTTAGTCCCAACTCTTTCATTTAATTAACTTATTTATATCTTTAGCCTGTAAAAATTTGTTTTAAATATTCTAAAACTTGCCTACTTTAATAATATGAATTCAATCATTTGAATGGTTTCATGCAGCTTTACAAGATTTTCTTTCTAGTCCCAACTCTTTCATTTAATTAACCTATTTATATCATTAGCCTGTAACAATTTGTTTTTAATATTCTAAAACTTACCTACTTGAATAATATGAATTCAATCATTTGAATGGTTTCTTGCAGCTTTATAAGATTCTCTTTCTAGTCCCAACTCTTTCATTAAATTAACTTATTTATATCTTTAGCCTGTAACAATTTTTTTTAAATATTCTAAAACTTGCCTACTTGATTAATATGAATTCAATCATTAGAATGGTTTCATGCAGATTTACAAGATTCCCTTTCTAGTCCCAAGGCTTTCATTTAGAGAACTTATTTATATTTTTAGCCTGTAACAATTTGTTTTAAATATTCTAAAACTTGCCTACTTGAATAATATTAATTCAATAATTTGAATGGTTTCATGCAGCTTTACAAGATTCTCTTTCTAGTCCGAACTTTTTCATTTAATTAACTTATTTATATCTTTAGACTATAACAATTTTTTTTAAATATTCTAATACTTGCCTACTTGAATAATATGAATTCAATTAGTTGAATTGTTTCATGCAGCTTTACAAGATTCTCTTTCTTGTCCCACCTTTTTCATTTAATTAACTTATTTATATCTTTAGCCTGTAACAATTTGTTTTAAATATTCTAAAACTTGCCTACTTTTATAATATGAATTCAATCATTTGACTGGTTTCATGCAACTTTACAAGATTTTCTTTCTAGTCCCAACTCTTTCATTTCATTAACATATTTATATCTTTAGCCTGTAACTATTTGTTTTAAATATTCTAAAACTTGTCTACGTGAATAATATGAATTCAATCATTTGACTGGTTACATGCAGCTTCACAAGATTCTCTTTCTAGTCCCAACTCTTTCATTTAATTAACTCATTTATATCGTTAGCCTGTAACAATTTCTTTTAAATATTCTAAAACTTGCCTACTTTAATAATATGAATTCAATCATTTGAATGGTTTCATGCAGCTTTACAAGATTCTCTTACTAACGCCAGTACTTTCATTTAAATAACCCATTTATATCTTTAGCCTGAACAATTTGTTTCAAATATTCTAAAACTTGCCTACTTGAATAATATGAATTCAATCATTTGAATGGTTTCATGCAGCTTTACAAGATTCTCTTTCTAGTCCCAACTCTTTCATTTTATTAACTGATTTATATCTTTCGCCTGTAACAATTTGTTTTAAATATTCTAAAACTTGCCTACTTGAATAATATGAATTCAATCATTAGAATGGTTTCATGCACCTTTAAAAGATTATTTTTCTAGGCCCAACTCTTTCATTTTATTAACTGATTTATATCTTTAGCCTGTAACAATTTGTTTTAAATATTCTAAAACTTGCCTACTTGAATAATATGAATTCAATCATTTGAATGGTTTCATGCACCTTTACAAGATTATTTTGCTAGGCCCAACTCTTTCAATAATTTAACTTATTTATATCTTTAGCCTGTAACAATTTGTTTTAAATATTCTAAAAACTTGCCTACTTGAATAATATGAATTCAATCATTTGAATGGTTTCATGCAGCTTTACAAGATTCTCTTTCTAGTCCCAACTCTTTCATTTAATTAACTCATTTATATCTTTAGCCTGTAACAATTTGTTTTAAATATTCTAAAACTTGCCTACTTGAATAATATGAATTCAATCATTAGAATGGTTTCATGCAGCTTTACAAGATTCTCTTTCTAGTCCCAACTCTTTCATTTAATTAACCAATTTATATCTTTAGCCTCTAACAATTTGTTTTAAATATTCTAAAACTTGCCTATTTGAATAATATGAATTCAATCATTTGACTGGTTTCATGCAGCTTTACAAGATTCTCTTTCTAGTCCCAATTCTGTCATTTAATTAACCCATTTATATCGTTAGCCTGTAACAATTTGTTTTAAATATTCTAAAACTTGCCTACTTGAATAATATGTATTCGAGTAATTGAATGGTTTCAAGCAGGTTTACAAGATTCTCTTTCTAGTCCCAACTCTTTCATTTAATTAACCAATTTATATCTTTAGCCTGTAACTATTTGTTTTAAATATTCTAAAACTTGCCTACTTGAATAGTATGAATTCAATCATTTGACTGGTTACATGCAGCTTTACAAGATTCTCTTTCTAGTCCCAATTCTGTCATTTAATTAACTCATTTATATCGTTAGCCTGTAACAATTTGTTTTAAATATTCTAAAACTTGCCTACTTGAATAATATGTATTCGAGTAATTGAATGGTTTCAAGCAGGTTTACAAGATTCTCTTTCTAGTCCCAACTCTTTCATTTAATTAACCAATTTATATCTTTAGCCTGTAACTATTTGTTTTAAATATTCTAAAACTTGCCTACTTGAATAGTATGAATTCAATCATTTGACTGGTTACATGCAGCTTGACAAGATTCTCTTTCTAGTCACAACTCTTTCATTTAATTAACTCATTTATATCGTTAGCCTGTAACAATTTGTTTTAAATATTCTAAAACTTGCCTACTTTAATAATATGAATTCAATCATTTGAATGGTTTCATGCAGCTTTACAAGACTCTCTTACTAACGCCAGTTCTTTCATTTAAATAACCCATTTATATCTTTAGCCTGAACAATTTGTTTTAAATATTCTAAAACTTGCCTACTTGAATAATATGAATTCAATCATTCGAATGGTTTCATGCAGCTTTAAAAGATTCTCTTTTTAGTCCCAACTCTTTCATTTAATTAACTTATTTATATCTTTAGCCTGTAAAAATTTGTTTTAAATATTCTAAAACTTGCCTACTTTAATAATATGAATTCAATCATTTGAATGGTTTCATGCAGCTTTACAAGATTTTCTTTCTAGTCCCAACTCTTTCATTTAATTAACCTATTTATATCATTAGCCTGTAACAATTTGTTTTTAATATTCTAAAACTTACCTACTTGAATAATATGAATTCAATCATTTGAATGGTTTCTTGCAGCTTTATAAGATTCTCTTTCTAGTCCCAACTCTTTCATTAAATTAACTTATTTATATCTTTAGCCTGTAACAATTTTTTTTAAATATTCTAAAACTTGCCTACTTGATTAATATGAATTCAATCATTAGAATGGTTTCATGCAGATTTACAAGATTCCCTTTCTAGTCCCAAGGCTTTCATTTAGAGAACTTATTTATATTTTTAGCCTGTAACAATTTGTTTTAAATATTCTAAAACTTGCCTACTTGAATAATATTAATTCAATAATTTGAATGGTTTCATGCAGCTTTACAAGATTCTCTTTCTAGTCCGAACTTTTTCATTTAATTAACTTATTTATATCTTTAGACTATAACAATTTTTTTTAAATATTCTAATACTTGCCTACTTGAATAATATGAATTCAATTAGTTGAATTGTTTCATGCAGCTTTACAAGATTCTCTTTCTTGTCCCACCTTTTTCATTTAATTAACTTATTTATATCTTTAGCCTGTAACAATTTGTTTTAAATATTCTAAAACTTGCCTACTTTTATAATATGAATTCAATCATTTGACTGGTTTCATGCAACTTTACAAGATTTTCTTTCTAGTCCCAACTCTTTCATTTCATTAACATATTTATATCTTTAGCCTGTAACTATTTGTTTTAAATATTCTAAAACTTGTCTACGTGAATAATATGAATTCAATCATTTGACTGGTTACATGCAGCTTCACAAGATTCTCTTTCTAGTCCCAACTCTTTCATTTAATTAACTCATTT
Source organism: Lycorma delicatula (assembly GCF_047948215.1). Lineage (NCBI taxonomy): Eukaryota > Metazoa > Arthropoda > Insecta > Hemiptera > Fulgoridae > Lycorma > Lycorma delicatula. The sequence continues at coordinate 122,452,572 of NC_134457.1, forward strand.
ATATCGTTAGCCTGTAACAATTTCTTTTAAATATTCTAAAACTTGCCTACTTTAATAATATGAATTCAATCATTTGAATGGTTTCATGCAGCTTTACAAGATTCTCTTACTAACGCCAGTACTTTCATTTAAATAACCCATTTATATCTTTAGCCTGAACAATTTGTTTCAAATATTCTAAAACTTGCCTACTTGAATAATATGAATTCAATCATTTGAATGGTTTCATGCAGCTTTACAAGATTCTCTTTCTAGTCCCAACTCTTTCATTTTATTAACTGATTTATATCTTTCGCCTGTAACAATTTGTTTTAAATATTCTAAAACTTGCCTACTTGAATAATATGAATTCAATCATTAGAATGGTTTCATGCACCTTTAAAAGATTATTTTTCTAGGCCCAACTCTTTCATTTTATTAACTGATTTATATCTTTAGCCTGTAACAATTTGTTTTAAATATTCTAAAACTTGCCTACTTGAATAATATGAATTCAATCATTTGAATGGTTTCATGCACCTTTACAAGATTATTTTGCTAGGCCCAACTCTTTCAATAATTTAACTTATTTATATCTTTAGCCTGTAACAATTTGTTTTAAATATTCTAAAAACTTGCCTACTTGAATAATATGAATTCAATCATTTGAATGGTTTCATGCAGCTTTACAAGATTCTCTTTCTAGTCCCAACTCTTTCATTTAATTAACTCATTTATATCTTTAGCCTGTAACAATTTGTTTTAAATATTCTAAAACTTGCCTACTTGAATAATATGAATTCAATCATTAGAATGGTTTCATGCAGCTTTACAAGATTCTCTTTCTAGTCCCAACTCTTTCATTTAATTAACCAATTTATATCTTTAGCCTCTAACAATTTGTTTTAAATATTCTAAAACTTGCCTATTTGAATAATATGAATTCAATCATTTGACTGGTTTCATGCAGCTTTACAAGATTCTCTTTCTAGTCCCAATTCTGTCATTTAATTAACCCATTTATATCGTTAGCCTGTAACAATTTGTTTTAAATATTCTAAAACTTGCCTACTTGAATAATATGTATTCGAGTAATTGAATGGTTTCAAGCAGGTTTACAAGATTCTCTTTCTAGTCCCAACTCTTTCATTTAATTAACCAATTTATATCTTTAGCCTGTAACTATTTGTTTTAAATATTCTAAAACTTGCCTACTTGAATAGTATGAATTCAATCATTTGACTGGTTACATGCAGCTTGACAAGATTCTCTTTCTAGTCACAACTCTTTCATTTAATTAACTCATTTATATCGTTAGCCTGTAACAATTTGTTTTAAATATTCTAAAACTTGCCTACTTTAATAATATGAATTCAATCATTTGAATGGTTTCATGCAGCTTTACAAGACTCTCTTACTAACGCCAGTTCTTTCATTTAAATAACCCATTTATATCTTTAGCCTGAACAATTTGTTTTAAATATTCTAAAACTTGCCTACTTGAATAATATGAATTCAATCATTTGAATGGTTTCATGCAGCTTTAAAAGATTCTCTTTTTAGTCCCAACTCTTTCATTTAATTAACTTATTTATATCTTTAGCCTGTAAAAATTTGTTTTAAATATTCTAAAACTTGCCTACTTTAATAATATGAATTCAATCATTTGAATGGTTTCATGCAGCTTTACAAGATTTTCTTTCTAGTCCCAACTCTTTCATTTAATTAACCTATTTATATCTTTAGCCTGTAACTATTTGTTTTAAATATTCTAAAACTTGCCTACTTGAATAGTATGAATTCAATCATTTGACTGGTTACATGCAGCTTGACAAGATTCTCTTTCTAGTCACAACTCTTTCATTTAATTAACTCATTTATATCGTTAGCCTGTAACAATTTGTTTTAAATATTCTAAAACTTGCCTACTTTAATAATATGAATTCAATCATTTGAATGGTTTCATGCAGCTTTACAAGACTCTCTTACTAACGCCAGTTCTTTCATTTAAATAACCCATTTATATCTTTAGCCTGAACAATTTGTTTTAAATATTCTAAAACTTGCCTACTTGAATAATATGAATTCAATCATTTGAATGGTTTCATGCAGCTTTAAAAGATTCTCTTTTTAGTCCCAACTCTTTCATTTAATTAACTTATTTATATCTTTAGCCTGTAAAAATTTGTTTTAAATATTCTAAAACTTGCCTACTTTAATAATATGAATTCAATCATTTGAATGGTTTCATGCAGCTTTACAAGATTTTCTTTCTAGTCCCAACTCTTTCATTTAATTAACCTATTTATATCATTAGCCTGTAACAATTTGTTTTTAATATTCTAAAACTTACCTACTTGAATAATATGAATTCAATCATTTGAATGGTTTCTTGCAGCTTTATAAGATTCTCTTTCTAGTCCCAACTCTTTCATTAAATTAACTTATTTATATCTTTAGCCTGTAACAATTTTTTTTAAATATTCTAAAACTTGCCTACTTGATTAATATGAATTCAATCATTAGAATGGTTTCATGCAGATTTACAAGATTCCCTTTCTAGTCCCAAGGCTTTCATTTAGAGAACTTATTTATATTTTTAGCCTGTAACAATTTGTTTTAAATATTCTAAAACTTGCCTACTTGAATAATATTAATTCAATAATTTGAATGGTTTCATGCAGCTTTACAAGATTCTCTTTCTAGTCCGAACTTTTTCATTTAATTAACTTATTTATATCTTTAGACTATAACAATTTTTTTTAAATATTCTAATACTTGCCTACTTGAATAATATGAATTCAATTAGTTGAATTGTTTCATGCAGCTTTACAAGATTCTCTTTCTTGTCCCACCTTTTTCATTTAATTAACTTATTTATATCTTTAGCCTGTAACAATTTGTTTTAAATATTCTAAAACTTGCCTACTTTTATAATATGAATTCAATCATTTGACTGGTTTCATGCAACTTTACAAGATTTTCTTTCTAGTCCCAACTCTTTCATTTCATTAACATATTTATATCTTTAGCCTGTAACTATTTGTTTTAAATATTCTAAAACTTGTCTACGTGAATAATATGAATTCAATCATTTGACTGGTTACATGCAGCTTCACAAGATTCTCTTTCTAGTCCCAACTCTTTCATTTAATTAACTCATTTATATCGTTAGCCTGTAACAATTTCTTTTAAATATTCTAAAACTTGCCTACTTTAATAATATGAATTCAATCATTTGAATGGTTTCATGCAGCTTTACAAGATTCTCTTACTAACGCCAGTACTTTCATTTAAATAACCCATTTATATCTTTAGCCTGAACAATTTGTTTCAAATATTCTAAAACTTGCCTACTTGAATAATATGAATTCAATCATTTGAATGGTTTCATGCAGCTTTACAAGATTCTCTTTCTAGTCCCAACTCTTTCATTTTATTAACTGATTTATATCTTTCGCCTGTAACAATTTGTTTTAAATATTCTAAAACTTGCCTACTTGAATAATATGAATTCAATCATTAGAATGGTTTCATGCACCTTTAAAAGATTATTTTTCTAGGCCCAACTCTTTCATTTTATTAACTGATTTATATCTTTAGCCTGTAACAATTTGTTTTAAATATTCTAAAACTTGCCTACTTGAATAATATGAATTCAATCATTTGAATGGTTTCATGCACCTTTACAAGATTATTTTGCTAGGCCCAACTCTTTCAATAATTTAACTTATTTATATCTTTAGCCTGTAACAATTTGTTTTAAATATTCTAAAAACTTGCCTACTTGAATAATATGAATTCAATCATTTGAATGGTTTCATGCAGCTTTACAAGATTCTCTTTCTAGTCCCAACTCTTTCATTTAATTAACTCATTTATATCTTTAGCCTGTAACAATTTGTTTTAAATATTCTAAAACTTGCCTACTTGAATAATATGAATTCAATCATTAGAATGGTTTCATGCAGCTTTACAAGATTCTCTTTCTAGTCCCAACTCTTTCATTTAATTAACCAATTTATATCTTTAGCCTCTAACAATTTGTTTTAAATATTCTAAAACTTGCCTATTTGAATAATATGAATTCAATCATTTGACTGGTTTCATGCAGCTTTACAAGATTCTCTTTCTAGTCCCAACTCTTTCATTTCATTAACATTTTTATATCTTTAGCCTGTAAATATTTGTTTTAAATATTCTAAAACTTGCCTACTTGAATAATATGAATTCAATCATTTGACTGGTTACATGCAGCTTCACAAGATTCTCTTTCTAGTCCCAACTCTTTCATTTAATTAACTCATTTATATCGTTAGCCTGTAACAATTCGTTTTAAATATTCTAAAACTTGCCTACTTGAATAGTATGAATTCAATCATTTGACTGGTTACATGCAGCTTGACAAGATTCTCTTTCTAGTCACAACTCTTTCATTTAATTAACTCATTTATATCGTTAGCCTGTAACAATTTGTTTTAAATATTCTAAAACTTGCCTACTTTAATAATATGAATTCAATCATTTGAATGGTTTCATGCAGCTTTACAAGACTCTCTTACTAACGCCAGTTCTTTCATTTAAATAACCCATTTATATCTTTAGCCTGAACATATTGTTTTAAATATTCTAAAACTTGCCTACTTGAATAATATGAATTCAATCATTTGAATGGTTTCATGCAGCTTTACATGATTCTCTTTTTAGTCCCAACTCTTTCATTTAATTAACTTATTTATATCTTTAGCCTGTAAAAATTTGTTTTAAATATTCTAAAACTTACCTACTTTAATAATATGAATTCAATCATTTGAATGGTTTCATCCAGCTTTACAAGATTCTCTTTCTTGTCCCACCTTTTTCATTTAATTAACTTATTTATATCTTTAGCCTGTAACAATTTGTTTTAAATATTCTAAAACTTGCCTATTTTTATAATATGAATTCAATCATTTGAATGGTTTCATGCAGCTTTACAAGATTCTCTTTCTAGTCCCAACTCTTTCATTTTATTAACTGATTTATATCTTTCGCCTGTAACAATTTGTTTTAAATATTCTAAAACTTGCCTACTTGAATAATATGAATTCAATCATTGGAATGGTTTCATGCACCTTTAAAAGATTATTTTTCTAGGCCCAACTCTTTCAATTAATTAACTTATTTATATCTTTAGCCTGTAACAATTTGTTTTAAATATTCTAAAACTTGCCTACTTGAATAATATGAATTCAATCATTTGAATGGTTTCATGCACCTTTACAAGATTCTCGTTCTAGTCCCAATTCTTTCATTTAATTAAGCCATTTATATCGTTAGCCTGTAACAATTTGTTTTAAATATTCTAAAACTTGCCTACTTGAATAATATGAATTCAATCATTTGACTGGTTTCATGCAGCTTTACAAGATTCTCTTACTAATGCCAGTTATTTATTTTAATTAACCCTTTTATATCTTTAGCCTCTAACAATTAATTTTAAATATTCTAAAACTTGCCTACTTGAATAATATGAATTCGAGTAATTGAATGGTTTCATGCAGCTTTACAAGATTCTCCTTCTAGTCGTAACTCTTTCATTTAATTAACTTATTTATAACTTTAGCCTGTAACAATTTGTTTTAAATATTATAAAACTTGCCTACTTTAATAATTTGAATTCAATCATTTGAATGGTTTCATGCAGCTTTACAAGATTCTCTTTCTAGTCCCAACTCTTTCATTTAATTAACCAATTTCTATCTTTAGCCTGTAAAAATTTGTTTTAAATATTCTAAAACTTGCCTACTTGAATAATATGAATTCAATCATTTGACTGGTTTCATGCACCTTTACAAGATTCTCTTTCTAGTCGCAACTCTTTCATTTCATTAACATATTTATATCTTTAGCCTGTAACTATTTGTTTTAAATATTCTAAAACTTGCCTACTTTAATAATATGAATTCAATCATTTGAATGGTTTCATGCAGCTTTAAAAGATTCTCTTTCTAGTCCCAACTCTTTCATTTAATTAACCTATTTATATCATTAGCCTCTAACAATTTGTTTTAAATATTCTAAAACTTACCTACTTGAATAATATGAATTCAATCATTTGAATGGTTTCATGCAGCTTTACAAGATTCTCATTCTAGTCCCAACACTTTCATTTAATTAACCTATTTATATCATTAGCCTCTAACAATTTGTTTTAAATATTCTAAAACTTACCTACTTGAATAATATGAATTCAATCATTTGAATGGTTTCATGCAGCTTTACAAGATTCTCTTTCTAGTCCCAACTCTTTCATTTAATTAACTCATTTATATCTTTAGCCTGTAACAATTTGTTTTAAATATTCTAAAACTTGCCTACTTGAATAATATGAATTCAATCATTAAATGGTTTCATGCAGCTTTACAAGATTCTCTTTCTAGTCCCAACTCTTTCATTTCATTAACCAATTTATATCTTTAGCCTCTAACAATTTGTTTTAAATATTCTAAAACTTGCCTACTTGAATAATATGAATTCAATCATTTGACTGGTTACATGCAGCTTCACAAGATTCTCTTTCTAGTCCCAACTCTTTCATTTAATTAACTCATTTATATCGTTAGCCTGTAACAATTTGTTTTAAATATTCTAAAACTTGCCTACTTTAATAATATGAATTCAATCATTTGAATGGTTTCATGCAGCTTTACAAGACTCTCTTACTAACGCCAGTTCTTTCATTTAAATAACCCATTTATATCTTTAGCCTGAACAATTTGTTTTAAATATTCTAAAACTTGCCTACTTGAATAATATGAATTCAATCATTTGAATGGTTTCATCCAGCTTTACAAGATTCTCTTTCTTGTCCCACCTTTTTCATTTAATTAACTTATTTATATCTTTAGCCTGTAACAATTTGTTTTAAATATTCTAAAACTTGCCTATTTTTATAATATGAATTCAATCATTTGAATGGTTTCATGCAGCTTTACAAGATTCTCTTTCTAGTCCCAACTCTTTCATTTTATTAACTGATTTATATCTTTCGCCTGTAACAATTTGTTTTAAATATTCTAAAACTTGCCTACTTGAATAATATGAATTCAATCATTTGAATGGTTTCATGCACCTTTAAAAGATTATTTTTCTAGGCCCAACTCTTTCAATTAATTAACTTATTTATATCTTTAGCCTGTAACAATTTGTTTTAAATATTGTAAAACTTGCCTACTCTTATAATATGAATTCAATCATTTGAATGGTTTCATGCAGCTTTACAAGATTCTCTTTGTAGTCCCAACTCTTTCATTTTATTAACTTATTTATATCTTTAGCCTGTAACAATTTGTTTTAAATATTCTAAAACTTGCCTACTTGAATAATATGAATTCAATCATTTGAATGGTTTCATGCAGCTTTACAAGATTCTCTTTGTAGTCCCAACTCTTTCATTTTATTAACTTATTTATATCTTTAGCCGTTAACAATTTGTTTTAAATATTCTAAAACTTGCCTACTTGAATAATATGAATTCAATCATTTGAATGGTTACATGCAACTTTACAAGATTCTCGTTCTAGTCCCAATTCTTTCATTTAATTAAGCCATTTATATCGTTAGCCTGTAACAATTTGTTTTAAATATTCTAAAACTTGCCTACTTGAATAATATGAATTCAATCAGTTGACTGGTTACATGCAACTTTACAAGATTCTCGTTCTAGTCCCAATTCTTTCATTTAATTAAGCCATTTATATCGTTAGACTGTAACAATTTGTTTTAAATATTCTAAAACTTGCCTACTTGAATAATATGAATTCAATCATTTGACTGGTTTCATGCAGCTTTACAAGATTCTCTTACTAATGCCAGTTATTTATTTTAATTAACACTTTTATATCTTTAGCCTCCAACAATTAATTTTAAATATTCTAAAACTTGCCTACTTGAATAATATGAATTCGAGTAATTGAATGGTTTCATGCAGGTTTACAAGATTCTCCTTCTAGTCGTAACTCTTTCATTTAATTAACTTATTTATAACTTTAGCCTGTAACAATTTGTTTTAAATATTATAAAACTTGCCTACTTTAATAATTTGAATTCAATCATTTGAATGGTTTCATGCAGCTTTACAAGATTCTCTTTCTAGTCCCAACTCTTTCATTTAATTAACCAATTTCTATCTTTAGCCTGTAAAAATTTGTTTTAAATATCCTAAAACTTGCCTACTTGAATAATATGAATTCAATCATTTGACTGGTTTCATGCACCTTTACAAGATTCTCTTTCTAGTCCCAACTCTTTCATTTCATTAACATATTTATATCTTTAGCCTGTAACTATTTGTTTTAAATATTCTAAAACTTGCCTACTTTAATAATATGAATTCAATCATTTGAATGGTTTCATGCAGCTTTAAAAGATTCTCTTTCTAGTCCCAACTCTTTCATTTAATTAACCTATTTATATCATTAGCCTCTAACAATTTGTTTTAAATATTCTAAAACTTACCTACTTGAATAATATGAATTCAATCATTTGAATGGTTTCATGCAGCTTTACAAGATTCTCATTCTAGTCCCAACACTTTCATTTAATTAACCTATTTATATCATTAGCCTCTAACAATTTGTTTTAAATATTCTAAAACTTACCTACTTGAATAATATGAATTCAATCATTTGAATGGTTTCATGCAGCTTTACAAGATTCTCTTTCTAGTCCCAACTCTTTCATTTAATTAACTCATTTATATCTTTAGCCTGTAACAATTTGTTTTAAATATTCTAAAACTTGCCTACTTGAATAATATGAATTCAATCATTAAATGTTTTCATGCAGCTTTACAAGATTCTCTTTCTAGTCCCAACTCTTTCATTTCATTAACCAATTTATATCTTTAGCCTCTAACAATTTGTTTTAAATATTCTAAAACTTGCCTACTTGAATAATATGAATTCAATCATTTGACTGGTTACATGCAGCTTCACAAGATTCTCTTTCTAGTCCCAACTCTTTCATTTAATTAACTCATTTATATCGTTAGCCTGTAACAATTCGTTTTAAATATTCTAAAACTTGCCTACTTTAATAATATGAATTCAACCATTTGAATGGTTTCATGCAGCTTTACAAGATTCTCTTACTAACGCCAGTTCTTTCATTTAAATAACCCATTTATATCTTTAGCCTGATCAATTTGTTTTAAATATTCTAAAACTTGCCTACTTGAATAATATGAATTCAATCATTTGAATGGTTTCATGCAGCTTTACAAGATTCTCTTTCTAGTCCAACTCTTTTATTTTATTAACTTATTTATATCTTTAGCCTGTAACAATTTGTTTTAAATATTCTAAAACTTGCCTACTTTTATAATATGAATTCAATCATTTGAATAGTTTCATGCACCTTTACAAGATTATTTTTCTAGGCCCAACTCTTTCAATTAATTAACATATTTATATCTTTAGCCTGTAACAATTTGTTTTAAATATTCAAAAACTTGCCTACTCTTATAATATGAATTCAATCATTTGATTGGTTTCATGCAGCTTTACAAGATTCTCTTTCTAGTCCCAACTCTTTTATTTTATTAACTTATTTATATCTTTAGCCTGTAACAATTTGTTTTAAATATTCTAAAACTTGCCTACTTTTATAATATGAATTCAATCATTTGAATAGTTTCATGCACCTTTACAAGATTATTTTTCTAGTCCCAACTCTTTGATTTATTTAACTTATTTATATCTTTAGCCTGTAACAATTTGTTTTAAATATTCTAAAACTTCCCTACATGAATAATATGAATTCAATCATTAGAATGGTTTCATGCAGCTTTACAAGATTCCATTTCTAGTCCCAACGCTTTCATTTAATTAACTTATTTATATCTTTAGCCTCTAACAATTTGTTTTAAATATACTAAAACTTACCTACTTGAATAATATGAATTCAATCATTTGAATGGTTTCATGCAGCTTTACAAGATTCTCTTTCTAGTCCCAACTCTTTCATTTAATTAACTTATTTATATCTTTAGCCTGTAACAATTTGTTTTAAATATTCTAAAACTTGCCTACTTGAATAATATGAATTCAATCATTAGAATGGTTTCATGCAGCTTTACAAGATTCTCTTTCTAGTCCCAACTCTTTCATTTAATTAACCAATTTATATCTTTAGCCTGTAAAAATTTGTTTTAAATATTCTAAGACTTGCCTACTTGAATAATATGAATTCAATCATTTGACTGGTTTCATGCAGCTTTACAAGATTCTCTTTCGAGTCCCAACTCCTTCATTTCATTAACATCTTTATATCTTTAGCCTGTAAATATTTGTTTTAAATATTCTAAAACTTGCCTACTTGAATAATATGAATTCAATCATTTGACTGGTTACATGCAGCTTCACAAGATTCTCTTTCTAGTCCCAACTCTTTCATTTAATTAACTCATTTATATCGTTAGCCTGTAACAATTTGTTTTAAATATTCTAAAACTTGCCTACTTTAATAATATGAATTCAATCATTTGAATGGTTTCATGCAGCTTTACAAGATTCTCTTACTAACCCCAGTTCTTTCATTTAAATAACCCATTTGTATCTTTAGCCTGAACAATTTGTTTTAAATATTCTAAAACTTGCCTACTTGAATAATATGAATTCAATCATTTGAATGGTTTCATGCACCTTTACAAGATTATTTTTCTAGGCCCAACTCTTTCAATTAATTAACTTATTTATATCTTTATCCTGTAACAGTTTGTTTTAAATATTCTAAAACTTGCCTACTCTTATAATATGAATTCAATCATTTGAATGGTTTCATGCAGCTTTACAAGATTCTCTTTGTAGTCCCAACTCTTTCATTTTAATAACTTATTTATATCTTTAGCCTGTAACAATTTGTTTTAAATATTCTAAAACTTACCTACTTGAATAATATGAATTCAATCATTTGAATGGTTTCATGCACCTTTACAAGATTATTTTTCTAGGCCCAACTATTTCAATTAATTAACCTAATTATATCTTTAGCCTGTAACAATTTGTATTAAATATTCTAAAACTTGCCTACTTGAATAATATGAATTCAATCATTTGAATGGTTTCATGCAGCTTTACAAGATTCTCTTTCTAGTCCCAACTCTTTCATTTAATTAACTCATTTATATCTTTAGCCTGTAACAATTTGTTTTAAATATTCTAAAACTTGCCTACTTGAATAATATGAATTCAATCATTAGAATGGTTTCATGCAGCTTTACAAGATTCTCTTTCTAGTCCCAACACTTTCATTTAATTACCTATTTATATCATTAGCCTGTAACAATTTGTTTTTAATATTCTAAAACTTGCCTACTTGAATAATATGAATTCAATCATTTGAATGGTTTCATGCACCTTTACAAGATTATTTTGCTAGGCCCAACTCTTTCAATAATTTAACTTATTTATATCTTTAGCCTGTAACAATTTGTTTTAAATATTCTAAAACATGCCTACTTGAATAATATTAATTCAATAATTTGAATGGTTTCATGCAGCTTTACAAGATTCTCTTTCTAGTCTGAACTTTTTCATTTAATTAACTTATTTATATCTTTAGACTATAACAATTTTTTTTAAATATTCTAATACTTGCCTACTTGAATAATATGAATTCAATTAGTTGAATTGTTTCATGCAGCTTTACAAGATTCTCTTTCTTGTCCCACCTTTTTCATTTAATTAACTTATTTATATCTTTAGCCTGAACAATTTGTTTCAAATATTCTAAAACTTGCCTACTTTTATAATATGAATTCAATCATTTGACTGGTTTCATGCAACTTTACAAGATTTTCTTTCTAGTCCCAACTCTTTCATTTCATTAACATATTTATATCTTTAGCCTGTAACTATTTGTTTTAAATATTCTAAAACTTGTCTACGTGAATAATATGAATTCAATCATTTGACTGGTTACATGCAGCTTCACAAGATTCTCTTTCTAGTCCCAACTCTTTCATTTAATTAACTCATTTATATCGTTAGCCTGTAACAATTTCTTTTAAATATTCTAAAACTTGCCTACTTTAATAATATGAATTCAATCATTTGAATGGTTTCATGCAGCTTTACAAGATTCTCTTACTAACGCCAGTACTTTCATTTAAATAACCCATTTATATCTTTAGCCTGAACAATTTGTTTCAAATATTCTAAAACTTGCCTACTTGAATAATATGAATTCAATCATTTGAATGGTTTCATGCAGCTTTACAAGATTCTCTTTCTAGTCCCAACTCTTTCATTTAATTAACCTATTTATATCATTAGCCTGTAACAATTTGTTTTTAATATTCTAAAACTTGCCTACTTGATTAATATGAATTCAATCATTTGAATGGTTTCATGCAGCTTTACAAGATTCTCTTTCTAGTCCCAACTCTTTCATTTTATTAACTGATTTTAATCTTTCGCCTGTAACAATTTGTTTTAAATATTCTAAAACTTGCCTACTTGAATAATATGAATTCAATCATTTGAATGGTTTCATGCACCTTTAAAAGATTATTTTTCTAGGCCCAACTCTTTCATTTTATTAACTGATTTATATCTTTAGCCTGTAACAATTTGTTTTAAATATTCTAAAACTTGCCTACTTGAATAATATGAATTCAATCATTTGAATGGTTTCATGCACCTTTACAAGATTATTTTGCTAGGCCCAAATCTTTCAATAATTTAACTTATTTACATCTTTAGCCTGTAACAATTTGTTTTAAATATTCTAAAACTTGCCTACTTGAATAATATGAATTCAACCATTTGAATGGTTTCATGCAGCTTTACAAGATTCTCTTTCTAGTCCCAACTCTTTCATTTAATTAACTCATTTATATCTTTAGCCTGTAACAATTTGTTTTAAATATTCTAAAACTTGCCTACTTGAATAATATGAATTCAATCATTAGAATGGTTTCATGCAGCTTTACAAGATTCTCTTTCTAGTCCCAACTCTTTCATTTAATTAACCAATTTATATCTTTAGCCTCTAACAATTTGTTTTAAATATTCTAAAACTTGCCTATTTGAATAATATGAATTCAATCATTTGACTGGTTTCATGCAGCTTTACAAGATTCTCTTTCTAGTCCCAACTCTTTCATTTCATTAACATTTTTATATCTTTAGCCTGTAAATATTTGTTTTAAATATTCTAAAACATGCCTACTTGAATAATATGAATTCAATCATTTGACTGGTTACATGCAGCTTCACAAGATTCTCTTTCTAGTCCCAACTCTTTCATTTAATTAACTCATTTATATCGTTAGCCTGTAACAATTCTTTTTCAATATTCTAAAACTTGCCTACTTTAATAATATGAATTCAACCATTTGAATGGTTTCATGCAGCTTTACAAGATTCTCTTACTAACGCCAGTTCTTTCATTTAAATAACCCATTTATATCTTTAGCCTGAACAATTTGTTTTAAATATTCTAAAACTTGCCTACTTGAATAATATGAATTCAATCATTTGAATGGTTTCATGCAGCTATACAAGATTCTCTTTCTAGTCCCAACTCTTTCATTTAATTAACCTATTTATATCATTAGCCTGTAACAATTGGTTTTTAATATTCTAAAACTTGCCTACTTGAATAATATGAATTCAATTATTTAAATGGTTTCATGCACCTTTACAAGATTATTTTTCTAGGCCCAACTCTTTCAATTAATTAACTTATTTATATCTTTAGCCTGTAACAATTTGTTTTAAATATTCTAAAACTTGCCTACTCTTATAATATGAATTCAGTCATTTGAATGGTTTCATGCAGCTTTACAAGATTCTCTTTGTAGTCCCAACTCTTTCATTTTATTAACTTATTTATATCATTAGCCTGTAACAATTTGTTTTAACTATTCTAAAACATGCCTACATGAATAATATGAATTCAATCATTTGAATGGTTTCATGCAGCGTTACACGATTCTCTTTCTAGTCCCAACTCTTTCATTTAATTAACCTATTTATATCATTAGCTTGTAACAATTTGTTTTAAATATTCTAAAACTTGCCTACTTTAATAATATGAATTCAATCATTTGAATGGTTTCATGCAGCGTTACACGATTCTCTTTCTAGTCCCAACTCTTTCATTTAATTAACCTATTTATATCATTAGCCAGTAACAATTTGTTTTAAATATTCTAAAACTTGCCTACATGAATAATATGAATTCAATCATTTGAATGGTTTCATGCAGCTTTACAAGATTCTCATTCTAGTCCCAAATCTTTCATTTAATTAACCTATTTATATCATTAGCCTGTAACAATTTGTTTTAAATATTCTAAAACTTGCCTACATGTATAATATGAATTCAATCATTAGAATGGTTTCATGCAGCTTTAAAAGATTCTCTTTCTAGTCCCAACACTTTCATTTAATTACCCTATTTATATCATTAGCCTCTAACAATTTGTTTTAAATATTCTAAAACTTACCTACTTGAATAATATGAATTCAATCATTTGTATGGTTTCATGCAGCTTTACAAGATTCTCTTTCTAGTCCCAACTCTTTCATTTAATTAACTTATTTATATCTTTAGCCTGTAACAATTTGTTTTAAATATTCTAAAACTTGCCTACTTGAATAATATGAATTCAATCATTCGAATGGTTTCAAGCAGCTTTACAAGATTCTCTTTCTAGTCCCAACTCTTTCATTTAATTAACCAATTTATATCTTTAGCCTGTAAAAATTTGTTTTAAATATTCTAAAACTTGCCTACTTGAATAATATGAATTCAATCATTTGACTGGTTTCATGCAACTTTACAAGATTTTCTTTCTAGTCCCAACTCTTTCATTTCATTAACATATTTATATCTTTAGCCTGTAACTATTTGTTTTAAATATTCTAAAACTTGTCTACGTGAATAATATGAATTCAATCATTTGACTGGTTACATGCAGCTTCACAAGATTCTCTTTCTAGTCCCAACTCTTTCATTTAATTAACTAATTTATATCGTTAGCCTGTAACAATTTCTTTTAAATATTCTAAAACTTGCCTACTTTAATAATATGAATTCAATCATTTGAATGGTTTCATGCAGCTTTACAAGATTCTCTTACTAACGCCAGTTCTTTCATTTAAATAACCCATTTATATCTTTAGCCTGAACAATTTGTTTCAAATATTCTAAAACTTGCCTACTTGAATAATATGAATTCAATCATTTGAATGGTTTCATGCAGCTTTACAAGATTCTCTTTCTAGTCCCAACTCTTTCATTTAATTAACCTATTTATATCATTAGCCGGTAACAATTTGTTTTTAATATTCTAAAACTTGCCTACTTGAATAATATGAATTCAGTCATTTGAATGGTTTCATCCAGCTTTACAAGATCCTCTTTCTTGTCCCACCTTTTTCATTTAATTAACTTATTTATATCTTTAGCCTGTAACAATTTGTTTTAAATATTCTAAAAATTGCCTACTTTTATAATATGAATTCAATCATTTGAATGGTTTCATGCAGCTTTACAAGATTCTCTTTCTAGTCCCAACTCTTTCATTTTATTAACTGATTTATATCTTTCGCCTGTAACAATTTGTTTTAAATATTCTAAAACTTGCCTACTTGAATAATATGAATTCAATCATTTTAATGGTTTCATGCACCTTTAAAAGATTATTTTTCTAGGCCCAACTCTTTCATTTTATTAACTGATTTATATCTTTAGCCTGTAACAATTTGTTTTAAATATTCTAAAACTTGCCTACTTGAATAATATGAATTCAATCATTTGAATGGTTTCATGCACCTTTACAAGATTATTTTGCTAGGCCCAACTCTTTCAATAATTTAACTTATTTATATCTTTAGCCTGTAACAATTTGTTTTAAATATTCTAAAACTTGCCTACTTTAATAATATGAATTCAATCATTTGAATGGTTTCATGCAGCGTTACACGATTCTCTTTCTAGTCCCAACTCTTTCATTTAATTAACCTATTTATATCATTAGCCTGTAACAATTTGTTTTAAATATTCTAAAACTTGCCTACATGAATAATATGAATTCAATCATTTGAATGGTTTCATGCAGCTTTACAAGATTATTTTGCTAGGCCCAACTCTTTCAATAATTTAACTTATTTATATCTTTAGCCTGTAACAATTTGTTTTAAATATTCTAAAACTTGCCTACTTTAATAATATGAATTCAATCATTTGAATGGTTTCATGCAGCGTTACACGATTCTCTTTCTAGTCCCAATTCTGTCATTTAATTAACCCATTTATATCGTTAGCCTGTAACAATTTGTTTTAAATATTCTAAAACTTGCCTACTTGAATAATATGTATTCGAGTAATTGAATGGTTTCAAGCAGGTTTACAAGATTCTCTTTCTAGTCCCAACTCTTTCATTTAATTAACCAATTTATATCTTTAGCCTGTAACTATTTGTTTTAAATATTCTAAAACTTGCCTACTTGAATAGTATGAATTCAATCATTTGACTGGTTACATGCAGCTTGACAAGATTCTCTTTCTAGTCACAACTCTTTCATTTAATTAACTCATTTATATCGTTAGCCTGTAACAATTTGTTTTAAATATTCTAAAACTTGCCTACTTTAATAATATGAATTCAATCATTTGAATGGTTTCATGCAGCTTTACAAGACTCTCTTACTAACGCCAGTTCTTTCATTTAAATAACCCATTTATATCTTTAGCCTGAACAATTTGTTTTAAATATTCTAAAACTTGCCTACTTGAATAATATGAATTCAATCATTTGAATGGTTTCATGCAGCTTTAAAAGATTCTCTTTTTAGTCCCAACTCTTTCATTTAATTAACTGATTTATATCTTTAGCCTGTAAAAATTTGTTTTAAATATTCTAAAACTTGCCTACTTGAATAATATGAATTCAATCATTAGAATGGTTTCATGCACCTTTAAAAGATTATTTTTCTAGGCCCAACTCTTTCATTTTATTAACTGATTTATATCTTTAGCCTGTAACAATTTGTTTTAAATATTCTAAAACTTGCCTACTTGAATAATATGAATTCAATCATTTGAATGGTTTCATGCACCTTTACAAGATTATTTTGCTAGGCCCAACTCTTTCAATAATTTAACTTATTTATATCTTTAGCCTGTAACAATTTGTTTTAAATATTCTAAAAACTTGCCTACTTGAATAATATGAATTCAATCATTTGAATGGTTTCATGCAGCTGTACAAGATTCTCTTTCTAGTCCCAACTCTTTCATTTAATTAACTCATTTATATCTTTAGCCTGTAACAATTTGTTTTAAATATTCTAAAACTTGCCTACTTGAATAATATGAATTCAATCATTAGAATGGTTTCATGCAGCTTTACAAGATTCTCTTTCTAGTCCCAACTCTTTCATTTAATTAACCAATTTATATCTTTAGCCTCTAACAATTTGTTTTAAATATTCTAAAACTTGCCTATTTGAATAATATGAATTCAATCATTTGACTGGTTTCATGCAGCTTTACAAGATTCTCTTTCTAGTCCCAACTCTTTCATTTCATTAACATTTTTATATCTTTAGCCTGTAAATATTTGTTTTAAATATTCTAAAACTTGCCTACTTGAATAATATGAATTCAATCATTTGACTGGTTACATGCAGCTTCACAAGATTCTCTTTCTAGTCCCAACTCTTTCATTTAATTAACTCATTTATATCGTTAGCCTGTAACAATTCGTTTTAAATATTCTAAAACTTGCCTACTTGAATAGTATGAATTCAATCATTTGACTGGTTACATGCAGCTTGACAAGATTCTCTTTCTAGTCACAACTCTTTCATTTAATTAACTCATTTATATCGTTAGCCTGTAACAATTTGTTTTAAATATTCTAAAACTTGCCTACTTTAATAATATGAATTCAATCATTTGAATGGTTTCATGCAGCTTTACAAGACTCTCTTACTAACGCCAGTTCTTTCATTTAAATAACCCATTTATATCTTTAGCCTGAAGAATTTGTTTTAAATATTCTAAAACTTGCCTACTTGAATAATATGAATTCAATCATTTGAATGGTTTCATGCAGCTTTACATGATTCTCTTTTTAGTCCCAACTCTTTCATTTAATTAACTTATTTATATCTTTAGCCTGTAAAAATTTGTTTTAAATATTCTAAAACTTACCTACTTTAATAATATGAATTCAATCATTTGAATGGTTTCATCCAGCTTTACAAGATTCTCTTTCTTGTCCCACCTTTTTCATTTAATTAACTTATTTATATCTTTAGCCTGTAACAATTTGTTTTAAATATTCTAAAACTTGCCTATTTTTATAATATGAATTCAATCATTTGAATGGTTTCATGCAGCTTTACAAGATTCTCTTTCTAGTCCCAACTCTTTCATTTTATTAACTGATTTATATCTTTCGCCTGTAACAATTTGTTTTAAATATTCTAAAACTTGCCTACTTGAATAATATGAATTCAATCATTGGAATGGTTTCATGCACCTTTAAAAGATTATTTTTCTAGGCCCAACTCTTTCAATTAATTAACTTATTTATATCTTTAGCCTGTAACAATTTGTTTTAAATATTCTAAAACTTGCCTACTTGAATAATATGAATTCAATCATTTGAATGGTTTCATGCACCTTTACAAGATTCTCGTTCTAGTCCCAATTCTTTCATTTAATTAAGCCATTTATATCGTTAGCCTGTAACAATTTGTTTTAAATATTCTAAAACTTGCCTACTTGAATAATATGAATTCAATCATTTGACTGGTTTCATGCAGCTTTACAAGATTCTCTTACTAATGCCAGTTATTTATTTTAATTAACCCTTTTATATCTTTAGCCTCTAACAATTAATTTTAAATATTCTAAAACTTGCCTACTTGAATAATATGAATTCGAGTAATTGAATGGTTTCATGCAGCTTTACAAGATTCTCCTTCTAGTCGTAACTCTTTCATTTAATTAACTTATTTATAACTTTAGCCTGTAACAATTTGTTTTAAATATTATAAAACTTGCCTACTTGAATAATATGAATTCAATCATTTGACTGGTTTCATGCACCTTTACAAGATTCTCTTTCTAGTCGCAACTCTTTCATTTCATTAACATATTTATATCTTTAGCCTGTAACTATTTGTTTTAAATATTCTAAAACTTGCCTACTTTAATAATATGAATTCAATCATTTGAATGGTTTCATGCAGCTTTAAAAGATTCTCTTTCTAGTGCCAACTCTTTGATTTAATTAACCTATTTATATCATTAGCCTCTAACAATTTGTTTTAAATATTCTAAAACTTACCTACTTGAATAATATGAATTCAATCATTTGAATGGTTTCATGCAGCTTTACAAGATTCTCATTCTAGTCCCAACACTTTCATTTAATTAACCTATTTATATCTTTAGCCTGTAACAATTTGTTTTAAATATTCTAAAACTTGCCTACTTGAATAATATGAATTCAATCATTAAATGGTTTCATGCAGCTTTACAAGATTCTCTTTCTAGTCCCAACTCTTTCATTTCATTAACCAATTTATATCTTTAGCCTCTAACAATTTGTTTTAAATATTCTAAAACTTGCCTACTTGAATAATATGAATTCAATCATTTGACTGGTTACATGCAGCTTCACAAGATTCTCTTTCTAGTCCCAACTCTTTCATTTAATTAACTCATTTATATCGTTAGCCTGTAACAATTCGTTTTAAATATTCTAAAACTTGCCTACTTTAATAATATGAATTCAACCATTTGAATGGTTTCATGCAGCTTTACAAGATTCTCTTACTAACGCCAGTTCTTTCATTTAAATAACCCATTTATATCTTTAGCCTGATCAATTTGTTTTAAATATTCTAAAACTTGCCTACTTGAATAATATGAATTCAATCATTTGAATGGTTTCATGCAGCTTTACAAGATTCTCTTTCTAGTCCCAACTCTTTCATTTAATTAACCTATTTACATCTTTAGCCTGTAACTATTTGTTTTAAATATTCTAAAACTTGCCTACTTGAATAGTATGAATTCAATCATTTGACTGGTTACATGCAGCTTGACAAGATTCTCTTTCTAGTCACAACTCTTTCATTTAATTAACTCATTTATATCGTTAGCCTGTAACAATTTGTTTTAAATATTCTAAAACTTGCCTACTTTAATAATATGAATTCAATCATTTGAATGGTTTCATGCAGCTTTACAAGACTCTCTTACTAACGCCAGTTCTTTCATTTAAATAACCCATTTATATCTTTAGCCTGAACAATTTGTTTTAAATATTCTAAAACTTGCCTACTTGAATAATATGAATTCAATCATTTGAATGGTTTCATCCAGCTTTACAAGATTCTCTTTCTTGTCCCACCTTTTTCATTTAATTAACTTATTTATATCTTTAGCCTGTAACAATTTGTTTTAAATATTCTAAAACTTGCCTATTTTTATAATATGAATTCAATCATTTGAATGGTTTCATGCAGCTTTACAAGATTCTCTTTCTAGTCCCAACTCTTTCATTTTATTAACTGATTTATATCTTTCGCCTGTAACAATTTGTTTTAAATATTCTAAAACTTGCCTACTTGAATAATATGAATTCAATCATTTGAATGGTTTCATGCACCTTTAAAAGATTATTTTTCTAGGCCCAACTCTTTCAATTAATTAACTTATTTATATCTTTAGCCTGTAACAATTTGTTTTAAATATTGTAAAACTTGCCTACTCTTATAATATGAATTCAATCATTTGAATGGTTTCATGCAGCTTTACAAGATTCTCTTTGTAGTCCCAACTCTTTCATTTTATTAACTTATTTATATCTTTAGCCTGTAACAATTTGTTTTAAATATTCTAAAACTTGCCTACTTGAATAATATGAATTCAATCATTTGAATGGTTTCATGCAGCTTTACAAGATTCTCTTTGTAGTCCCAACTCTTTCATTTTATTAACTTATTTATATCTTTAGCCGTTAACAATTTGTTTTAAATATTCTAAAACTTGCCTACTTGAATAATATGAATTCAATCATTTGAATGGTTACATGCAACTTTACAAGATTCTCGTTCTAGTCCCAATTCTTTCATTTAATTAAGCCATTTATATCGTTAGCCTGTAACAATTTGTTTTAAATATTCTAAAACTTGCCTACTTGAATAATATGAATTCAATCAGTTGACTGGTTACATGCAACTTTACAAGATTCTCGTTCTAGTCCCAATTCTTTCATTTAATTAAGCCATTTATATCGTTAGACTGTAACAATTTGTTTTAAATATTCTAAAACTTGCCTACTTGAATAATATGAATTCAATCATTTGACTGGTTTCATGCAGCTTTACAAGATTCTCTTACTAATGCCAGTTATTTATTTTAATTAACCCTTTTATATCTTTAGCCTCCAACAATTAATTTTAAATATTCTAAAACTTGCCTACTTGAATAATATGAATTCGAGTAATTGAATGGTTTCATGCAGGTTTACAAGATTCTCCTTCTAGTCGTAACTCTTTCATTTAATTAACTTATTTATAACTTTAGCCTGTAACAATTTGTTTTAAATATTATAAAACTTGCCTACTTTAATAATTTGAATTCAATCATTTGAATGGTTTCATGCAGCTTTACAAGATTCTCTTTCTAGTCCCAACTCTTTCATTTAATTAACCAATTTCTATCTTTAGCCTGTAAAAATTTGTTTTAAATATTCTAAAACTTGCCTACTTGAATAATATGAATTCAATCATTTGACTGGTTTCATGCACCTTTACAAGATTCTCTTTCTAGTCCCAACTCTTTCATTTCATTAACATATTTATATCTTTAGCCTGTAACTATTTGTTTTAAATATTCTAAAACTTGCCTACTTTAAAAATATGAATTCAATCATTTGAATGGTTTCATGCAGCTTTAAAAGATTCTCTTTCTAGTCCCAACTCTTTCATTTAATTAACCTATTTATATCATTAGCCTCTAACAATTTGTTTTAAATATTCTAAAACTTACCTACTTGAATAATATGAATTCAATCATTTGAATGGTTTCATGCAGCTTTACAAGATTCTCATTCTAGTCCCAACACTTTCATTTAATTAACCTATTTATATCATTAGCCTCTAACAATTTGTTTTAAATATTCTAAAACTTACCTACTTGAATAATATGAATTCAATCATTTGAATGGTTTCATGCAGCTTTACAAGATTCTCTTTCTAGTCCCAACTCTTTCATTTAATTAACTCATTTATATCTTTAGCCTGTAACAATTTGTTTTAAATATTCTAAAACTTGCCTACTTGAATAATATGAATTCAATCATTAAATGTTTTCATGCAGCTTTACAAGATTCTCTTTCTAGTCCCAACTCTTTCATTTCATTAACCAATTTATATCTTTAGCCTCTAACAATTTGTTTTAAATATTCTAAAACTTGCCTACTTGAATAATATGAATTCAATCATTTGACTGGTTACATGCAGCTTCACAAGATTCTCTTTCTAGTCCCAACTCTTTCATTTAATTAACTCATTTATATCGTTAGCCTGTAACAATTCGTTTTAAATATTCTAAAACTTGCCTACTTTAATAATATGAATTCAACCATTTGAATGGTTTCATGCAGCTTTACAAGATTCTCTTACTAACGCCAGTTCTTTCATTTAAATAACCCATTTATATCTTTAGCCTGATCAATTTGTTTTAAATATTCTAAAACTTGCCTACTTGAATAATATGAATTCAATCATTTGAATGGTTTCATGCAGCTTTACAAGATTCTCTTTCTAGTCCCAACTCTTTTATTTTATTAACTTATTTATATCTTTAGCCTGTAACAATTTGTTTTAAATATTCTAAAACTTGCCTACTTTTATAATATGAATTCAATCATTTGAATAGTTTCATGCACCTTTACAAGATTATTTTTCTAGGCCCAACTCTTTCAATTAATTAACATATTTATATCTTTAGCCTGTAACAATTTGTTTTAAATATTCAAAAACTTGCCTACTCTTATAATATGAATTCAATCATTTGATTGGTTTCATGCAGCTTTACAAGATTCTCTTTCTAGTCCCAACTCTTTTATTTTATTAACTTATTTATATCTTTAGCCTGTAACAATTTGTTTTAAATATTCTAAAACTTGCCTACTTTTATAATATGAATTCAATCATTTGAATAGTTTCATGCACCTTTACAAGATTATTTTTCTAGTCCCAACTCTTTGATTTATTTAACTTATTTATATCTTTAGCCTGTAACAATTTGTTTTAAATATTCTAAAACTTCCCTACATGAATAATATGAATTCAATCATTAGAATGGTTTCATGCAGCTTTACAAGATTCCATTTCTAGTCCCAACGCTTTCATTTAATTAACTTATTTATATCTTTAGCCTCTAACAATTTGTTTTAAATATACTAAAACTTACCTACTTGAATAATATGAATTCAATCATTTGAATGGTTTCATGCAGCTTTACAAGATTCTCTTTCTAGTCCCAACTCTTTCATTTAATTAACTTATTTATATCTTTAGCCTGTAACAATTTGTTTTAAATATTCTAAAACTTGCCTACTTGAATAATATGAATTCAATCATTAGAATGGTTTCATGCAGCTTTACAAGATTCTCTTTCTAGTCCCAACTCTTTCATTTAATTAACCAATTTATATCTTTAGCCTGTAAAAATTTGTTTTAAATATTCTAAGACTTGCCTACTTGAATAATATGAATTCAATCATTTGACTGGTTTCATGCAGCTTTACAAGATTCTCTTTCGAGTCCCAACTCCTTCATTTCATTAACATCTTTATATCTTTAGCCTGTAAATATTTGTTTTAAATATTCTAAAACTTGCCTACTTGAATAATATGAATTCAATCATTTGACTGGTTACATGCAGCTTCACAAGATTCTCTTTCTAGTCCCAACTCTTTCATTTAATTAACTCATTTATATCGTTAGCCTGTAACAATTTGTTTTAAATATTCTAAAACTTGCCTACTTTAATAATATGAATTCAATCATTTGAATGGTTTCATGCAGCTTTACAAGATTCTCTTACTAACCCCAGTTCTTTCATTTAAATAACCCATTTGTATCTTTAGCCTGAACAATTTGTTTTAAATATTCTAAAACTTGCCTACTTGAATAATATGAATTCAATCATTTGAATGGTTTCATGCACCTTTACAAGATTATTTTTCTAGGCCCAACTCTTTCAATTAATTAACTTATTTATATCTTTAGCCTGTAACAGTTTGTTTTAAATATTCTAAAACTTGCCTACTCTTATAATATGAATTCAATCATTTGAATGGTTTCATGCAGCTTTACAAGATTCTCTTTGTAGTCCCAACTCTTTCATTTTAATAACTTATTTATATCTTTAGCCTGTAACAATTTGTTTTAAATATTCTAAAACTTACCTACTTGAATAATATGAATTCAATCATTTGAATGGTTTCATGCACCTTTACAAGATTATTTTTCTAGGCCCAACTATTTCAATTAATTAACCTAATTATATCTTTAGCCTGTAACAATTTGTATTAAATATTCTAAAACTTGCCTACTTGAATAATATGAATTCAATCATTTGAATGGTTTCATGCAGCTTTACAAGATTCTCTTTCTAGTCCCAACTCTTTCATTTAATTAACTCATTTATATCTTTAGCCTGTAACAATTTGTTTTAAATATTCTAAAACTTGCCTACTTGAATAATATGAATTCAATCATTAGAATGGTTTCATGCAGCTTTACAAGATTCTCTTTCTAGTCCCAACTCTTTCATTTAATTAACCTATTTATATCATTAGCCTGTAACAATTTGTTTTTAATATTCTAAAACTTGCCTACTTGAATAATATGAATTCAATCATTTGAATGGTTTCATGCACCTTTACAAGATTATTTTGCTAGGCCCAACTCTTTCAATAATTTAACTTATTTATATCTTTAGCCTGTAACAATTTGTTTTAAATATTCTAAAACTTGCCTACTTGAATAATATTAATTCAATAATTTGAATGGTTTCATGCAGCTTTACAAGATTCTCTTTCTAGTCTGAACTTTTTCATTTAATTAACTTATTTATATCTTTAGACTATAACAATTTTTTTTAAATATTCTAATACTTGCCTACTTGAATAATATGAATTCAATTAGTTGAATTGTTTCATGCAGCTTTACAAGATTCTCTTTCTTGTCCCACCTTTTTCATTTAATTAACTTATTTATATCTTTAGCCTGTAACTATTTGTTTTAAATATTCTAAAACTTGTCTACGTGAATAATATGAATTCAATCATTTGACTGGTTACATGCAGCTTCACAAGATTCTCTTTCTAGTCCCAACTCTTTCATTTAATTAACTCATTTATATCGTTAGCCTGTAACAATTTCTTTTAAATATTCTAAAACTTGCCTACTTTAATAATATGAATTCAATCATTTGAATGGTTTCATGCAGCTTTACAAGATTCTCTTACTAACGCCAGTACTTTCATTTAAATAACCCATTTATATCTTTAGCCTGAACAATTTGTTTCAAATATTCTAAAACTTGCCTACTTGAATAATATGAATTCAATCATTTGAATGGTTTCATGCAGCTTTACAAGATTCTCTTTCTAGTCCCAACTCTTTCATTTAATTAACCTATTTATATCATTAGCCTGTAACAATTTGTTTTTAATATTCTAAAACTTGCCTACTTGATTAATATGAATTCAATCATTTGAATGGTTTCATGCAGCTTTACAAGATTCTCTTTCTAGTCCCAACTCTTTCATTTTATTAACTGATTTTAATCTTTCGCCTGTAACAATTTGTTTTAAATATTCTAAAACTTGCCTACTTGAATAATATGAATTCAATCATTTGAATGGTTTCATGCACCTTTAAAAGATTATTTTTCTAGGCCCAACTCTTTCATTTTATTAACTGATTTATATCTTTAGCCTGTAACAATTTGTTTTAAATATTCTAAAACTTGCCTACTTGAATAATATGAATTCAATCATTTGAATGGTTTCATGCACCTTTACAAGATTATTTTGCTAGGCCCAAATCTTTCAATAATTTAACTTATTTACATCTTTAGCCTGTAACAATTTGTTTTAAATATTCTAAAACTTGCCTACTTGAATAATATGAATTCAACCATTTGAATGGTTTCATGCAGCTTTACAAGATTCTCTTTCTAGTCCCAACTCTTTCATTTAATTAACTCATTTATATCTTTAGCCTGTAACAATTTGTTTTAAATATTCTAAAACTTGCCTACTTGAATAATATGAATTCAATCATTAGAATGGTTTCATGCAGCTTTACAAGATTCTCTTTCTAGTCCCAACTCTTTCATTTAATTAACCAATTTATATCTTTAGCCTCTAACAATTTGTTTTAAATATTCTAAAACTTGCCTATTTGAATAATATGAATTCAATCATTTGACTGGTTTCATGCAGCTTTACAAGATTCTCTTTCTAGTCCCAACTCTTTCATTTCATTAACATTTTTATATCTTTAGCCTGTAAATATTTGTTTTAAATATTCTAAAACATGCCTACTTGAATAATATGAATTCAATCATTTGACTGGTTACATGCAGCTTCACAAGATTCTCTTTCTAGTCCCAACTCTTTCATTTAATTAACTCATTTATATCGTTAGCCTGTAACAATTCTTTTTCAATATTCTAAAACTTGCCTACTTTAATAATATGAATTCAACCATTTGAATGGTTTCATGCAGCTTTACAAGATTCTCTTACTAACGCCAGTTCTTTCATTTAAATAACCCATTTATATCTTTAGCCTGAACAATTTGTTTTAAATATTCTAAAACTTGCCTACTTGAATAATATGAATTCAATCATTTGAATGGTTTCATGCAGCTATACAAGATTCTCTTTCTAGTCCCAACTCTTTCATTTAATTAACCTATTTATATCATTAGCCTGTAACAATTGGTTTTTAATATTCTAAAACTTGCCTACTTGAATAATATGAATTCAATTATTTAAATGGTTTCATGCACCTTTACAAGATTATTTTTCTAGGCCCAACTCTTTCAATTAATTAACTTATTTATATCTTTAGCCTGTAACAATTTGTTTTAAATATTCTAAAACTTGCCTACTCTTATAATATGAATTCAGTCATTTGAATGGTTTCATGCAGCTTTACAAGATTCTCTTTGTAGTCCCAACTCTTTCATTTTATTAACTTATTTATATCATTAGCCTGTAACAATTTGTTTTAACTATTCTAAAACATGCCTACATGAATAATATGAATTCAATCATTTGAATGGTTTCATGCAGCGTTACACGATTCTCTTTCTAGTCCCAACTCTTTCATTTAATTAACCTATTTATATCATTAGCTTGTAACAATTTGTTTTAAATATTCTAAAACTTGCCTACTTTAATAATATGAATTCAATCATTTGAATGGTTTCATGCAGCGTTACACGATTCTCTTTCTAGTCCCAACTCTTTCATTTAATTAACCTATTTATATCATTAGCCAGTAACAATTTGTTTTAAATATTCTAAAACTTGCCTACATGAATAATATGAATTCAATCATTTGAATGGTTTCATGCAGCTTTACAAGATTCTCATTCTAGTCCCAAATCTTTCATTTAATTAACCTATTTATATCATTAGCCTGTAACAATTTGTTTTAAATATTCTAAAACTTGCCTACATGTATAATATGAATTCAATCATTAGAATGGTTTCATGCAGCTTTAAAAGATTCTCTTTCTAGTCCCAACACTTTCATTTAATTACCCTATTTATATCATTAGCCTCTAACAATTTGTTTTAAATATTCTAAAACTTACCTACTTGAATAATATGAATTCAATCATTTGTATGGTTTCATGCAGCTTTACAAGATTCTCTTTCTAGTCCCAAC
This sequence comes from Lycorma delicatula, assembly GCF_047948215.1. Classification (NCBI taxonomy): domain Eukaryota; kingdom Metazoa; phylum Arthropoda; class Insecta; order Hemiptera; family Fulgoridae; genus Lycorma; species Lycorma delicatula. The sequence goes on from NC_134457.1 coordinate 122,480,554, forward strand.
TCTTTCATTTAATTAACTTATTTATATCTTTAGCCTGTAACAATTTGTTTTAAATATTCTAAAACTTGCCTACTTGAATAATATGAATTCAATCATTCGAATGGTTTCAAGCAGCTTTACAAGATTCTCTTTCTAGTCCCAACTCTTTCATTTAATTAACCAATTTATATCTTTAGCCTGTAAAAATTTGTTTTAAATATTCTAAAACTTGCCTACTTGAATAATATGAATTCAATCATTTGACTGGTTTCATGCAACTTTACAAGATTTTCTTTCTAGTCCCAACTCTTTCATTTCATTAACATATTTATATCTTTAGCCTGTAACTATTTGTTTTAAATATTCTAAAACTTGTCTACGTGAATAATATGAATTCAATCATTTGACTGGTTACATGCAGCTTCACAAGATTCTCTTTCTAGTCCCAACTCTTTCATTTAATTAACTAATTTATATCGTTAGCCTGTAACAATTTCTTTTAAATATTCTAAAACTTGCCTACTTTAATAATATGAATTCAATCATTTGAATGGTTTCATGCAGCTTTACAAGATTCTCTTACTAACGCCAGTTCTTTCATTTAAATAACCCATTTATATCTTTAGCCTGAACAATTTGTTTCAAATATTCTAAAACTTGCCTACTTGAATAATATGAATTCAATCATTTGAATGGTTTCATGCAGCTTTACAAGATTCTCTTTCTAGTCCCAACTCTTTCATTTAATTAACCTATTTATATCATTAGCCGGTAACAATTTGTTTTTAATATTCTAAAACTTGCCTACTTGAATAATATGAATTCAGTCATTTGAATGGTTTCATCCAGCTTTACAAGATTCTCTTTCTTGTCCCACCTTTTTCATTTAATTAACTTATTTATATCTTTAGCCTGTAACAATTTGTTTTAAATATTCTAAAAATTGCCTACTTTTATAATATGAATTCAATCATTTGAATGGTTTCATGCAGCTTTACAAGATTCTCTTTCTAGTCCCAACTCTTTCATTTTATTAACTGATTTATATCTTTCGCCTGTAACAATTTGTTTTAAATATTCTAAAACTTGCCTACTTGAATAATATGAATTCAATCATTTTAATGGTTTCATGCACCTTTAAAAGATTATTTTTCTAGGCCCAACTCTTTCATTTTATTAACTGATTTATATCTTTAGCCTGTAACAATTTGTTTTAAATATTCTAAAACTTGCCTACTTGAATAATATGAATTCAATCATTTGAATGGTTTCATGCACCTTTACAAGATTATTTTGCTAGGCCCAACTATTTCAATAATTTAACTTATTTATATCTTTAGCCTGTAACAATTTGTTTTAAATATTCTAAAACTTGCCTACTTTAATAATATGAATTCAATCATTTGAATGGTTTCATGCAGCGTTACACGATTCTCTTTCTAGTCCCAACTCTTTCATTTAATTAACCTATTTATATCATTAGCCTGTAACAATTTGTTTTAAATATTCTAAAACTTGCCTACATGAATAATATGAATTCAATCATTTGAATGGTTTCATGCAGCTTTACAAGATTCTCTTTCTAGTCCCAATTCTGTCATTTAATTAACCCATTTATATCGTTAGCCTGTAACAATTTGTTTTAAATATTCTAAAACTTGCCTACTTGAATAATATGTATTCGAGTAATTGAATGGTTTCAAGCAGGTTTACAAGATTCTCTTTCTAGTCCCAACTCTTTCATTTAATTAACCAATTTATATCTTTAGCCTGTAACTATTTGTTTTAAATATTCTAAAACTTGCCTACTTGAATAGTATGAATTCAATCATTTGACTGGTTACATGCAGCTTGACAAGATTCTCTTTCTAGTCACAACTCTTTCATTTAATTAACTCATTTATATCGTTAGCCTGTAACAATTTGTTTTAAATATTCTAAAACTTGCCTACTTTAATAATATGAATTCAATCATTTGAATGGTTTCATGCAGCTTTACAAGACTCTCTTACTAACGCCAGTTCTTACATTTAAATAACCCATTTATATCTTTAGCCTGAACAATTTGTTTTAAATATTCTAAAACTTGCCTACTTGAATAATATGAATTCAATCATTTGAATGGTTTCATGCAGCTTTAAAAGATTCTCTTTTTAGTCCCAACTCTTTCATTTAATTAACTTATTTATATCTTTAGCCTGTAAAAATTTGTTTTAAATATTCTAAAACTTGCCTACTTTAATAATATGAATTCAATCATTTGAATGGTTTCATGCAGCTTTACAAGATTTTCTTTCTAGTCCCAACTCTTTCATTTAATTAACCTATTTATATCATTAGCCTGTAACAATTTGATTTAATATTCTAAAACTTACCTACTTGAATAATATGAATTCAATCATTTGAATGGTTTCTTGCAGCTTTATAAGATTCTCTTTCTAGTCCCAACTCTTTCATTAAATTAACTTATTTATATCTTTAGCCTGTAACAATTTTTTTTAAATATTCTAAAACTTGCCTACTTGATTAATATGAATTCAATCATTAGAATGGTTTCATGCAGATTTACAAGATTCCCTTTCTAGTCCCAAGGCTTTCATTTAGAGAACTTATTTATATTTTTAGCCTGTAACAATTTGTTTTAAATATTCTAAAACTTGCCTACTTGAATAATATTAATTCAATAATTTGAATGGTTTCATGCAGCTTTACAAGATTCTCTTTCTAGTCCGAACTTTTTCATTTAATTAACTTATTTATATCTTTAGACTATAACAATTTTTTTTAAATATTCTAATACTTGCCTACTTGAATAATATGAATTCAATTAGTTGAATTGTTTCATGCAGCTTTACAAGATTCTCTTTCTTGTCCCACCTTTTTCATTTAATTAACTTATTTATATCTTTAGCCTGTAACAATTTGTTTTAAATATTCTAAAACTTGCCTACTTTTATAATATGAATTCAATCATTTGACTGGTTTCATGCAACTTTACAAGATTTTCTTTCTAGTCCCAACTCTTTCATTTCATTAACATATTTATATCTTTAGCCTGTAACTATTTGTTTTAAATATTCTAAAACTTGTCTACGTGAATAATATGAATTCAATCATTTGACTGGTTACATGCAGCTTCACAAGATTCTCTTTCTAGTCCCAACTCTTTCATTTAATTAACTCATTTATATCGTTAGCCTGTAACAATTTCTTTTAAATATTCTAAAACTTGCCTACTTTAATAATATGAATTCAATCATTTGAATGGTTTCATGCAGCTTTACAAGATTCTCTTACTAACGCCAGTACTTTCATTTAAATAACCCATTTATATCTTTAGCCTGAACAATTTGTTTCAAATATTCTAAAACTTGCCTACTTGAATAATATGAATTCAATCATTTGAATGGTTTCATGCAGCTTTACAAGATTCTCTTTCTAGTCCCAACTCTTTCATTTTATTAACTGATTTATATCTTTCGCCTGTAACAATTTGTTTTAAATATTCTAAAACTTGCCTACTTGAATAATATGAATTCAATCATTAGAATGGTTTCATGCACCTTTAAAAGATTATTTTTCTAGGCCCAACTCTTTCATTTTATTAACTGATTTATATCTTTAGCCTGTAACAATTTGTTTTAAATATTCTAAAACTTGCCTACTTGAATAATATGAATTCAATCATTTGAATGGTTTCATGCACCTTTACAAGATTATTTTGCTAGGCCCAACTCTTTCAATAATTTAACTTATTTATATCTTTAGCCTGTAACAATTTGTTTTAAATATTCTAAAAACTTGCCTACTTGAATAATATGAATTCAATCATTTGAATGGTTTCATGCAGCTTTACAAGATTCTCTTTCTAGTCCCAACTCTTTCATTTAATTAACTCATTTATATCTTTAGCCTGTAACAATTTGTTTTAAATATTCTAAAACTTGCCTACTTGAATAATATGAATTCAATCATTAGAATGGTTTCATGCAGCTTTACAAGATTCTCTTTCTAGTCCCAACTCTTTCATTTAATTAACCAATTTATATCTTTAGCCTCTAACAATTTGTTTTAAATATTCTAAAACTTGCCTATTTGAATAATATGAATTCAATCATTTGACTGGTTTCATGCAGCTTTACAAGATTCTCTTTCTAGTCCCAACTCTTTCATTTCATTAACATTTTTATATCTTTAGCCTGTAAATATTGGTTTTAAATATTCTAAAACTTGCCTACTTGAATAATATGAATTCAATCATTTGACTGGTTACATGCAGCTTCACAAGATTCTCTTTCTAGTCCCAACTCTTTCATTTAATTAACTCATTTATATCGTTAGCCTGTAACAATTCGTTTTAAATATTCTAAAACTTGCCTACTTGAATAGTATGAATTCAATCATTTGACTGGTTACATGCAGCTTGACAAGATTCTCTTTCTAGTCACAACTCTTTTATTTAATTAACTCATTTATATCGTTAGCCTGTAACAATTTGTTTTAAATATTCTAAAACTTGCCTACTTTAATAATATGAATTCAATCATTTGAATGGTTTCATGCAGCTTTACAAGACTCTCTTACTAACGCCAGTTCTTTCATTTAAATAACCCATTTATATCTTTAGCCTGAACAATTTGTTTTAAATATTCTAAAACTTGCCTACTTGAATAATATGAATTCAATCATTTGAATGGTTTCATGCAGCTTTACATGATTCTCTTTCTAGTCCCACCTTTTTCATTTAATTAACTTATTTATATCTTTAGCCTGTAACAATTTGTTTTAAATATTCTAAAACTTGCCTATTTTTATAATATGAATTCAATCATTTGAATGGTTTCATGCAGCTTTACAAGATTCTCTTTCTAGTCCCAACTCTTTCATTTTATTAACTGATTTATATCTTTCGCCTGTAACAATTTGTTTTAAATATTCTAAAACTTGCCTACTTGAATAATATGAATTCAATCATTGGAATGGTTTCATGCACCTTTAAAAGATTATTTTTCTAGGCCCAACTCTTTCAATTAATTAACTTATTTATATCTTTAGCCTGTAACAATTTGTTTTAAATATTCTAAAACTTGCCTACTTGAATAATATGAATTCAATCATTTGAATGGTTTCATGCACCTTTACAAGATTCTCGTTCTAGTCCCAATTCTTTCATTTAATTAAGCCATTTATATCGTTAGCCTGTAACAATTTGTTTTAAATATTCTAAAACTTGCCTACTTGAATAATATGAATTCAATCATTTGACTGGTTTCATGCAGCTTTACAAGATTCTCTTACTAATGCCAGTTATTTATTTTAATTAACCCTTTTATATCTTTAGCCTCTAACAATTAATTTTAAATATTCTAAAACTTGCCTACTTGAATAATATGAATTCGAGTAATTGAATGGTTTCATGCAGCTTTACAAGATTCTCCTTCTAGTCGTAACTCTTTCATTTAATTAACTTATTTATAACTTTAGCCTGTAACAATTTGTTTTAAATATTATAAAACTTGCCTACTTTAATAATTTGAATTCAATCATTTGAATGGTTTCATGCAGCTTTACAAGATTCTCTTTCTAGTCCCAACTCTTTCATTTAATTAACCAATTTCTATCTTTAGCCTGTAAAAATTTGTTTTAAATATTCTAAAACTTGCCTACTTGAATAATATGAATTCAATCATTTGACTGGTTTCATGCACCTTTACAAGATTCTCTTTCTAGTCGCAACTCTTTCATTTCATTAACATATTTATATCTTTAGCCTGTAACTATTTGTTTTAAATATTCTAAAACTTGCCTACTTGAATAATATGAATTCAATCATTAAATGGTTTCATGCAGCTTTACAAGATTCTCTTTCTAGTCCCAACTCTTTCATTTCATTAACCAATTTATATCTTTAGCCTCTAACAATTTGTTTTAAATATTCTAAAACTTGCCTACTTGAATAATATGAATTCAATCATTTGACTGGTTACATGCAGCTTCACAAGATTCTCTTTCTAGTCCCAACTCTTTCATTTAATTAACTCATTTATATCGTTAGCCTGTAACAATTCGTTTTAAATATTCTAAAACTTGCCTACTTTAATAATATGAATTCAACCATTTGAATGGTTTCATGCAGCTTTACAAGATTCTCTTACTAACGCCAGTTCTTTCATTTAAATAACCCATTTATATCTTTAGCCTGATCAATTTGTTTTAAATATTCTAAAACTTGCCTACTTGAATAATATGAATTCAATCATTTGAATGGTTTCATGCAGCCTTACAAGATTCTCTTTCTAGTCCCAACTCTTTCATTTAATTAACCTATTTACATCTTTAGCCTGTAACTATTTGTTTTAAATATTCTAAAACTTGCCTACTTGAATAGTATGAATTCAATCATTTGACTGGTTACATGCAGATTGACAAGATTCTCTTTCTAGTCACAACTCTTTCATTTAATTAACTCATTTATATCGTTAGCCTGTAACAATTTGTTTTAAATATTCTAAAACTTGCCTACTTTAATAATATGAATTCAATCATTTGAATGGTTTCATGCAGCTTTACAAGACTCTCTTACTAACGCCAGTTCTTTCATTTAAATAACCCATTTATATCTTTAGCCTGAACAATTTGTTTTAAATATTCTAAAACTTGCCTACTTGAATAATATGAATTCAATCATTTGAATGGTTTCATCCAGCTTTACAAGATTCTCTTTCTTGTCCCACCTTTTTCATTTAATTAACTTATTTATATCTTTAGCCTGTAACAATTTGTTTTAAATATTCTAAAACTTGCCTATTTTTATAATATGAATTCAATCATTTGAATGGTTTCATGCAGCTTTACAAGATTCTCTTTCTAGTCCCAACTCTTTCATTTTATTAACTGATTTATATCTTTCGCCTGTAACAATTTGTTTTAAATATTCTAAAACTTGCCTACTTGAATAATATGAATTCAATCATTTGAATGGTTTCATGCACCTTTAAAAGATTATTTTTCTAGGCCCAACTCTTTCAATTAATTAACTTATTTATATCTTTAGCCTGTAACAATTTGTTTTAAATATTGTAAAACTTGCCTACTCTTATAATATGAATTCAATCATTTGAATGGTTTCATGCAGCTTTACAAGATTCTCTTTGTAGTCCCAACTCTTTCATTTTATTAACTTATTTATATCTTTAGCCTGTAACAATTTGTTTTAATATTCTAAAACTTGCCTACTTGAATAATATGAATTCAATCATTTGAATGGTTTCATGCAGCTTTACAAGATTCTCTTTGTAGTCCCAACTCTTTCATTTTATTAACTTATTTATATCTTTAGCCGTTAACAATTTGTTTTAAATATTCTAAAACTTGCCTACTTGAATAATATGAATTCAATCATTTGAATGGTTACATGCAACTTTACAAGATTCTCGTTCTAGTCCCAATTCTTTCATTTAATTAAGCCATTTATATCGTTAGCCTGTAACAATTTGTTTTAAATATTCTAAAACTTGCCTACTTGAATAATATGAATTCAATCAGTTGACTGGTTACATGCAACTTTACAAGATTCTCGTTCTAGTCCCAATTCTTTCATTTAATTAAGCCATTTATATCGTTAGACTGTAACAATTTGTTTTAAATATTCTAAAACTTGCCTACTTGAATAATATGAATTCAATCATTTGACTGGTTTCATGCAGCTTTACAAGATTCTCTTACTAATGCCAGTTATTTATTTTAATTAACCCTTTTATATCTTTAGCCTCCAACAATTAATTTTAAATATTCTAAAACTTGCCTACTTGAATAATATGAATTCGAGTAATTGAATGGTTTCATGCAGGTTTACAAGATTCTCCTTCTAGTCGTAACTCTTTCATTTAATTAACTTATTTATAACTTTAGCCTGTAACAATTTGTTTTAAATATTATAAAACTTGCCTACTTTAATAATTTGAATTCAATCATTTGAATGGTTTCATGCAGCTTTACAAGATTCTCTTTCTAGTCCCAACTCTTTCATTTAATTAACCAATTTCTATCTTTAGCCTGTAAAAATTTGTTTTAAATATTCTAAAACTTGCCTACTTGAATAATATGAATTCAATCATTTGACTGGTTTCATGCACCTTTACAAGATTCTCTTTCTAGTCCCAACACTTTCATTTAATTAACCTATTTATATCATTAGCCTCTAACAATTTGTTTTAAATATTCTAAAACTTACCTACTTGAATAATATGAATTCAATCATTTGAATGGTTTCATGCAGCTTTACAAGATTTTCTTTCTAGTCCCAACTCTTTCATTTAATTAACCTATTTATATCATTAGCCTGTAACAATTTGTTTTTAATATTCTAAAACTTACCTACTTGAATAATATGAATTCAATCATTTGAATGGTTTCTTGCAGCTTTATAAGATTCTCTTTCTAGTCCCAACTCTTTCATTAAATTAACTTATTTATATCTTTAGCCTGTAACAATTTTTTTTAAATATTCTAAAACTTGCCTACTTGATTAATATGAATTCAATCATTAGAATGGTTTCATGCAGATTTACAAGATTCCCTTTCTAGTCCCAAGGCTTTCATTTAGAGAACTTATTTATATTTTTAGCCTGTAACAATTTGTTTTAAATATTCTAAAACTTGCCTACTTGAATAATATTAATTCAATAATTTGAATGGTTTCATGCAGCTTTACAAGATTCTCTTTCTAGTCCGAACTTTTTCGTTTAATTAACTTATTTATATCTTTAGACTATAACAATTTTTTTTAAATATTCTAATACTTGCCTACTTGAATAATATGAATTCAATTAGTTGAATTGTTTCATGCAGCTTTACAAGATTCTCTTTCTTGTCCCACCTTTTTCATTTAATTAACTTATTTATATCTTTAGCCTGTAACAATTTGTTTTAAATATTCTAAAACTTGCCTACTTTTATAATATGAATTCAATCATTTGACTGGTTTCATGCAACTTTACAAGATTTTCTTTCTAGTCCCAACTCTTTCATTTCATTAACATATTTATATCTTTAGCCTGTAACTATTTGTTTTAAATATTCTAAAACTTGTCTACGTGAATAATATGAATTCAATCATTTGACTGGTTACATGCAGCTTCACAAGATTCTCTTTCTAGTCCCAACTCTTTCATTTAATTAACTCATTTATATCGTTAGCCTGTAACAATTTCTTTTAAATATTCTAAAACTTGCCTACTTTAATAATATGAATTCAATCATTTGAATGGTTTCATGCAGCTTTACAAGATTCTCTTACTAACGCCAGTACTTTCATTTAAATAACCCATTTATATCTTTAGCCTGAACAATTTGTTTCAAATATTCTAAAACTTGCCTACTTGAATAATATGAATTCAATCATTTGAATGGTTTCATGCAGCTTTACAAGATTCTCTTTCTAGTCCCAACTCTTTCATTTTATTAACTGATTTATATCTTTCGCCTGTAACAATTTGTTTTAAATATTCTAAAACTTGCCTACTTGAATAATATGAATTCAATCATTAGAATGGTTTCATGCACCTTTAAAAGATTATTTTTCTAGGCCCAACTCTTTCATTTTATTAACTGATTTATATCTTTAGCCTGTAACAATTTGTTTTAAATATTCTAAAACTTGCCTACTTGAATAATATGAATTCAATCATTTGAATGGTTTCATGCACCTTTACAAGATTATTTTGCTAGGCCCAACTCTTTCAATAATTTAACTTATTTATATCTTTAGCCTGTAACAATTTGTTTTAAATATTCTAAAAACTTGCCTACTTGAATAATATGAATTCAATCATTTGAATGGTTACATGCAGCTTTACAAGATTCTCTTTCTAGTCCCAACTCTTTCATTTAATTAACTCATTTATATCTTTAGCCTGTAACAATTTGTTTTAAATATTCTAAAACTTGCCTACTTGAATAATATGAATTCAATCATTAGAATGGTTTCATGCAGCTTTACAAGATTCTCTTTCTAGTCCCAACTCTTTCATTTAATTAACCAATTTATATCTTTAGCCTCTAACAATTTGTTTTAAATATTCTAAAACTTGCCTATTTGAATAATATGAATTCAATCATTTGACTGGTTTCATGCAGCTTTACAAGATTCTCTTTCTAGTCCCAACTCTTTCATTTCATTAACATTTTTATATCTTTAGCCTGTAAATATTTGTTTTAAATATTCTAAAACTTGCCTACTTGAATAATATGAATTCAATCATTTGACTGGTTACATGCAGCTTCACAAGATTCTCTTTCTAGTCCCAACTCTTTCATTTAATTAACTCATTTATATCGTTAGCCTGTAACAATTCGTTTTAAATATTCTAAAACTTGCCTACTTGAATAGTATGAATTCAATCATTTGACTGGTTACATGCAGCTTGACAAGATTCTCTTTCTAGTCACAACTCTTTCATTTAATTAACTCATTTATATCGTTAGCCTGTAACAATTTGTTTTAAATATTCTAAAACTTGCCTACTTTAATAATATGAATTCAATCATTTGAATGGTTTCATGCAGCTTTACAAGACTCTCTTACTAACGCCAGTTCTTTCATTTAAATAACCCATTTATATCTTTCGCCTGAACAATTTGTTTTAAATATTCTAAAACTTGCCTACTTGAATAATATGAATTCAATCATTTGAATGGTTTCATGCAGCTTTACATGATTCTCTTTTTAGTCCCAACTCTTTCATTTAATTAACTTATTTATATCTTTAGCCTGTAAAAATTTGTTTTAAATATTCTAAAACTTACCTACTTTAATAATATGAATTCAATCATTTGAATGGTTTCATCCAGCTTTACAAGATTCTCTTTCTTGTCCCACCTTTTTCATTTAATTAACTTATTTATATCTTTAGCCTGTAACAATTTGTTTTAAATATTCTAAAACTTGCCTATTTTTATAATATGAATTCAATCATTTGAATGGTTTCATGCAGCTTTACAAGATTCTCTTTCTAGTCCCAACTCTTTCATTTTATTAACTGATTTATATCTTTCGCCTGTAACAATTTGTTTTAAATATTCTAAAACTTGCCTACTTGAATAATATGAATTCAATCATTGGAATGGTTTCATGCACCTTTAAAAGATTATTTTTCTAGGCCCAACTCTTTCAATTAATTAACTTATTTATATCTTTAGCCTGTAACAATTTGTTTTAAATATTCTAAAACTTGCCTACTTGAATAATATGAATTCAATCATTTGAATGGTTTCATGCACCTTTACAAGATTCTCGTTCTAGTCCCAATTCTTTCATTTAATTAAGCCATTTATATCGTTAGCCTGTAACAATTTGTTTTAAATATTCTAAAACTTGCCTACTTGAATAATATGAATTCAATCATTTGACTGGTTTCATGCAGCTTTACAAGATTCTCTTACTAATGCCAGTTATTTATTTTAATTAACCCTTTTATATCTTTAGCCTCTAACAATTAATTTTAAATATTCTAAAACTTGCCTACTTGAATAATATGAATTCGAGTAATTGAATGGTTTCATGCAGCTTTACAAGATTCTCTTTCTAGTCCCAACTCTTTCATTTAATTAACTCATTTATATCTTTAGCCTGTAACAATTTGTTTTAAATATTCTAAAACTTGCCTACTTGAATAATATGAATTCAATCATTAGAATGGTTTCATGCAGCTTTACAAGATTCTCTTTCTAGTCCCAACTCTTTCATTTAATTAACCAATTTATATCTTTAGCCTCTAACAATTTGTTTTAAATATTCTAAAACTTGCCTATTTGAATAATATGAATTCAATCATTTGACTGGTTTCATGCAGCTTTACAAGATTCTCTTTCTAGTCCCAACTCTTTCATTTCATTAACATTTTTATATCTTTAGCCTGTAAATATTTGTTTTAAATATTCTAAAACTTGCCTACTTGAATAATATGAATTCAATCATTTGACTGGTTACATGCAGCTTCACAAGATTCTCTTTCTAGTCCCAACTCTTTCATTTAATTAACTCATTTATATCGTTAGCCTGTAACAATTCGTTTTAAATATTCTAAAACTTGCCTACTTGAATAGTATGAATTCAATCATTTGACTGGTTACATGCAGCTTGACAAGATTCTCTTTCTAGTCACAACTCTTTCATTTAATTAACTCATTTATATCGTTAGCCTGTAACAATTTGTTTTAAATATTCTAAAACTTGCCTACTTTAATAATATGAATTCAATCATTTGAATGGTTTCATGCAGCTTTACAAGACTCTCTTACTAACGCCAGTTCTTTCATTTAAATAACCCATTTATATCTTTCGCCTGAACAATTTGTTTTAAATATTCTAAAACTTGCCTACTTGAATAATATGAATTCAATCATTTGAATGGTTTCATGCAGCTTTACATGATTCTCTTTTTAGTCCCAACTCTTTCATTTAATTAACTTATTTATATCTTTAGCCTGTAAAAATTTGTTTTAAATATTCTAAAACTTACCTACTTTAATAATATGAATTCAATCATTTGAATGGTTTCATCCAGCTTTACAAGATTCTCTTTCTTGTCCCACCTTTTTCATTTAATTAACTTATTTATATCTTTAGCCTGTAACAATTTGTTTTAAATATTCTAAAACTTGCCTATTTTTATAATATGAATTCAATCATTTGAATGGTTTCATGCAGCTTTACAAGATTCTCTTTCTAGTCCCAACTCTTTCATTTTATTAACTGATTTATATCTTTCGCCTGTAACAATTTGTTTTAAATATTCTAAAACTTGCCTACTTGAATAATATGAATTCAATCATTGGAATGGTTTCATGCACCTTTAAAAGATTATTTTTCTAGGCCCAACTCTTTCAATTAATTAACTTATTTATATCTTTAGCCTGTAACAATTTGTTTTAAATATTCTAAAACTTGCCTACTTGAATAATATGAATTCAATCATTTGAATGGTTTCATGCACCTTTACAAGATTCTCGTTCTAGTCCCAATTCTTTCATTTAATTAAGCCATTTATATCGTTAGCCTGTAACAATTTGTTTTAAATATTCTAAAACTTGCCTACTTGAATAATATGAATTCAATCATTTGACTGGTTTCATGCAGCTTTACAAGATTCTCTTACTAATGCCAGTTATTTATTTTAATTAACCCTTTTATATCTTTAGCCTCTAACAATTAATTTTAAATATTCTAAAACTTGCCTACTTGAATAATATGAATTCGAGTAATTGAATGGTTTCATGCAGCTTTACAAGATTCTCCTTCTAGTCGTAACTCTTTCATTTAATTAACTTATTTATAACTTTAGCCTGTAACAATTTGTTTTAAATATTATAAAACTTGCCTACTTTAATAATTTGAATTCAATCATTTGAATGGTTTCATGCAGCTTTACAAGATTCTCTTTCTAGTCCCAACTCTTTCATTTAATTAACCAATTTCTATCTTTAGCCTGTAAAAATTTGTTTTAAATATTCTAAAACTTGCCTACTTGAATAATATGAATTCAATCATTTGACTGGTTTCATGCACCTTTACAAGATTCTCTTTCTAGTCGCAACTCTTTCATTTCATTAACATATTTATATCTTTAGCCTGTAACTATTTGTTTTAAATATTCTAAAACTTGCCTACTTTAATAATATGAATTCAATCATTTGAATGGTTTCATGCAGCTTTAAAAGATTCTCTTTCTAGTCCCAACTCTTTCATTTAATTAACCTATTTATATCATTAGCCTCTAACAATTTGTTTTAAATATTCTAAAACTTACCTACTTGAATAATATGAATTCAATCATTTGAATGGTTTCATGCAGCTTTACAAGATTCTCATTCTAGTCCCAACACTTTCATTTAATTAACCTATTTATATCATTAGCCTCTAACAATTTGTTTTAAATATTCTAAAACTTACCTACTTGAATAATATGAATTCAATCATTTGAATGGTTTCATGCAGCTTTACAAGATTCTCTTTCTAGTCCCAACTCTTTCATTTAATTAACTCATTTATATCTTTAGCCTGTAACAATTTGTTTTAAATATTCTAAAACTTGCCTACTTGAATAATATGAATTCAATCATTAAATGGTTTCATGCAGCTTTACAAGATTCTCTTTCTAGTCCCAACTCTTTCATTTCATTAACCAATTTATATCTTTAGCCTCTAACAATTTGTTTTAAATATTCTAAAACTTGCCTACTTGAATAATATGAATTCAATCATTTGACTGGTTACATGCAGCTTCACAAGATTCTCTTTCTAGTCCCAACTCTTTCATTTAATTAACTCATTTATATCGTTAGCCTGTAACAATTCGTTTTAAATATTCTAAAACTTGCCTACTTTAATAATATGAATTCAACCATTTGAATGGTTTCATGCAGCTTTACAAGATTCTCTTACTAACGCCAGTTCTTTCATTTAAATAACCCATTTATATCTTTAGCCTGATCAATTTGTTTTAAATATTCTAAAACTTGCCTACTTGAATAATATGAATTCAATCATTTGAATGGTTTCATGCAGCTTTACAAGATTCTCTTTCTAGTCCCAACTCTTTCATTTAATTAACCTATTTACATCTTTAGCCTGTAACTATTTGTTTTAAATATTCTAAAACTTGCCTACTTGAATAGTATGAATTCAATCATTTGACTGGTTACATGCAGCTTGACAAGATTCTCTTTCTAGTCACAACTCTTTCATTTAATTAACTCATTTATATCGTTAGCCTGTAACAATTTGTTTTAAATATTCTAAAACTTGCCTACTTTAATAATATGAATTCAATCATTTGAATGGTTTCATGCAGCTTTACAAGACTCTCTTACTAACGCCAGTTCTTTCATTTAAATAACCCATTTATATCTTTAGCCTGAACAATTTGTTTTAAATATTCTAAAACTTGCCTACTTGAATAATATGAATTCAATCATTTGAATGGTTTCATCCAGCTTTACAAGATTCTCTTTCTTGTCCCACCTTTTTCATTTAATTAACTTATTTATATCTTTAGCCTGTAACAATTTGTTTTAAATATTCTAAAACTTGCCTATTTTTATAATATGAATTCAATCATTTGAATGGTTTCATGCAGCTTTACAAGATTCTCTTTCTAGTCCCAACTCTTTCATTTTATTAACTGATTTATATCTTTCGCCTGTAACAATTTGTTTTAAATATTCTAAAACTTGCCTACTTGAATAATATGAATTCAATCATTTGAATGGTTTCATGCACCTTTAAAAGATTATTTTTCTAGGCCCAACTCTTTCAATTAATTAACTTATTTATATCTTTAGCCTGTAACAATTTGTTTTAAATATTGTAAAACTTGCCTACTCTTATAATATGAATTCAATCATTTGAATGGTTTCATGCAGCTTTACAAGATTCTCTTTGTAGTCCCAACTCTTTCATTTTATTAACTTATTTATATCTTTAGCCTGTAACAATTTGTTTTAAATATTCTAAAACTTGCCTACTTGAATAATATGAATTCAATCATTTGAATGGTTTCATGCAGCTTTACAAGATTCTCTTTGTAGTCCCAACTCTTTCATTTTATTAACTTATTTATATCTTTAGCCGTTAACAATTTGTTTTAAATATTCTAAAACTTGCCTACTTGAATAATATGAATTCAATCATTTGAATGGTTACATGCAACTTTACAAGATTCTCGTTCTAGTCCCAATTCTTTCATTTAATTAAGCCATTTATATCGTTAGCCTGTAACAATTTGTTTTAAATATTCTAAAACTTGCCTACTTGAATAATATGAATTCAATCAGTTGACTGGTTACATGCAACTTTACAAGATTCTCGTTCTAGTCCCAATTCTTTCATTTAATTAAGCCATTTATATCGTTAGACTGTAACAATTTGTTTTAAATATTCTAAAACTTGCCTACTTGAATAATATGAATTCAATCATTTGACTGGTTTCATGCAGCTTTACAAGATTCTCTTACTAATGCCAGTTATTTATTTTAATTAACCCTTTTATATCTTTAGCCTCCAACAATTAATTTTAAATATTCTAAAACTTGCCTACTTGAATAATATGAATTCGAGTAATTGAATGGTTTCATGCAGGTTTACAAGATTCTCCTTCTAGTCGTAACTCTTTCATTTAATTAACTTATTTATAACTTTAGCCTGTAACAATTTGTTTTAAATATTATAAAACTTGCCTACTTTAATAATTTGAATTCAATCATTTGAATGGTTTCATGCAGCTTTACAAGATTCTCTTTCTAGTCCCAACTCTTTCATTTAATTAACCAATTTCTATCTTTAGCCTGTAAAAATTTGTTTTAAATATTCTAAAACTTGCCTACTTGAATAATATGAATTCAATCATTTGACTGGTTTCATGCACCTTTACAAGATTCTCTTTCTAGTCCCAACTCTTTCATTTCATTAACATATTTATATCTTTAGCCTGTAACTATTTGTTTTAAATATTCTAAAACTTGCCTACTTTAATAATATGAATTCAATCATTTGAATGGTTTCATGCAGCTTTAAAAGATTCTCTTTCTAGTCCCAACTCTTTCATTTAATTAACCTATTTATATCATTAGCCTCTAACAATTTGTTTTAAATATTCTAAAACTTACCTACTTGAATAATATGAATTCAATCATTTGAATGGTTTCATGCAGCTTTACAAGATTCTCTTTCTAGTCCCAACTCTTTCATTTAATTAACTCATTTATATCTTTAGCCTGTAACAATTTGTTTTAAATATTCTAAAACTTGCCTACTTTAATAATATGAATTCAATCATTTGAATGGTTTCATGCAGCTTTAAAAGATTCTCTTTCTAGTCCCAACTCTTTCATTTAATTAACCTATTTATATCATTAGCCTCTAACAATTTGTTTTAAATATTCTAAAACTTACCTACTTGAATAATATGAATTCAATCATTTGAATGGTTTCATGCAGCTTTACAAGATTCTCTTTCTAGTCCCAACTCTTTCATTTAATTAACTCATTTATATCTTTAGCCTGTAACAATTTGTTTTAAATATTCTAAAACTTGCCTACTTGAATAATATGAATTCAATCATTAAATGTTTTCATGCAGCTTTACAAGATTCTCTTTCTAGTCCCAACTCTTTCATTTCATTAACCAATTTATATCTTTAGCCTCTAACAATTTGTTTTAAATATTCTAAAACTTGCCTACTTGAATAATATGAATTCAATCATTTGACTGGTTACATGCAGCTTCACAAGATTCTCTTTCTAGTCCCAACTCTTTCATTTAATTAACTCATTTATATCGTTAGCCTGTAACAATTCGTTTTAAATATTCTAAAACTTGCCTACTTTAATAATATGAATTCAACCATTTGAATGGTTTCATGCAGCTTTACAAGATTCTCTTACTAACGCCAGTTCTTTCATTTAAATAACCCATTTATATCTTTAGCCTGATCAATTTGTTTTAAATATTCTAAAACTTGCCTACTTGAATAATATGAATTCAATCATTTGAATGGTTTCATGCAGCTTTACAAGATTCTCTTTCTAGTCCCAACTCTTTCATTTATTTAACCTATTTATATCTTTAGCCTGTAACTATTTGTTTTAAATATTCTAAAACTTGCCTACTTGAATAGTATGAATTCAATCATTTGACTGGTTACATGCAGCTTGACAAGATTCTCTTTCTAGTCACAACTCTTTCATTTAATTAACTCATTTATATCGTTAGCCTGTAACAATTTGTTTTAAATATTCTAAAACTTGCCTACTTTAATAATATGAATTCAATCATTTGAATGGTTTCATGCAGCTTTACAGATTCTCTTACTAACGCCAGTTCTTTCATTTAAATAACCCATTTATATCTTTAGCCTGAACAATTTGTTTTAAATATTCTAAAACTAGCCTACTTGAATAATATGAATTCAATCATTTGAATAGTTTCATGCACCTTTACAAGATTATTTTTCTAGGCCCAACTCTTTCAATTAATTAACATATTTATATCTTTAGCCTGTAACAATTTGTTTTAAATATTCAAAAACTTGCCTACTCTTATAATATGAATTCAATCATTTGATTGGTTTCATGCAGCTTTACAAGATTCTCTTTCTAGTCCCAACTCTTTTATTTTATTAACTTATTTATATCTTTAGCCTGTAACAATTTGTTTTAAATATTCTAAAACTTGCCTACTTTTATAATATGAATTCAATCATTTGAATGGTTTCATGCACCTTTACAAGATTATTTTTCTAGTCCCAACTCTTTGATTTATTTAACTTATTTATATCTTTAGCCTGTAACAATTTGTTTTAAATATTCTAAAACTTCCCTACATGAATAATATGAATTCAATCATTAGAATGGTTTCATGCAGCTTTACAAGATTCCATTTCTAGTCCCAACGCTTTCATTTAATTAACTTATTTATATCTTTAGCCTCTAACAATTTGTTTTAAATATTCTAAAACTTACCTACTTGAATAATATGAATTCAATCATTTGAATGGTTTCATGCAGCTTTACAAGATTCTCTTTCTAGTCCCAACTCTTTCATTTAATTAACTTATTTATATCTTTAGCCTGTAACAATTTGTTTTAAATATTCTAAAACTTGCCTACTTGAATAATATGAATTCAATCATTTGAATGGTTTCATGCACCTTTACAAGATTATTTTTCTAGGCCCAACTCTTTCAATTAATTAACTTATTTATATCTTTAGCCTGTAACAGTTTGTTTTAAATATTCTAAAACTTGCCTACTCTTATAATATGAATTCAATCATTTGAATGGTTTCATGCAGCTTTACAAGATTCTCTTTGTAGTCCCAACTCTTTCATTTTAATAACTTATTTATATCTTTAGCCTGTAACAATTTGTTTTAAATATTCTAAAACTTACCTACTTGAATAATATGAATTCAATCATTTGAATGGTTTCATGCACCTTTACAAGATTATTTTTCTAGGCCCAACTATTTCAATTAATTAACCTAATTATATCTTTAGCCTGTAACAATTTGTATTAAATATTCTAAAACTTGCCTACTTGAATAATATGAATTCAATCATTTGAATGGTTTCATGCACCTTTACAAGATTATTCTTCTAGTCCCAACTCTTTGATTTATTTAACTTATTTATATCTTTAGCCTGTAACAATTTGTTTTAAATATTCTAAAACTTGCCTACTTGAATAATATGAATTCAATCATTTGACTGGTTTCATGCAGCTTTACAAGATTCTCTTTCTAGTCCCAATTCTTTCATTCAATTAACTTATTTATATCATTAGCCTGTAACAATTTGTTTTAAATATTCTAAAACTTACCTACTTGAATAATATGAATTCAATCATTTGAATGGTTTCATGCATCTTTACAAGATTCTCTTTCTAGTCCCAACTCTTTCATTTAATTAACCTATTTATATCATTAGCCTGTAACAATTTGTTTTTAATATTCTAAAACTTGCCTACTTGAATAATATGAATTCAATCATTTGAATGGTTTCATCCAGCTTTACAAGATTCTCTTTCTTGTCCCACCTTTTTCATTTAATTAACTTATTTATATCTTTAGCCTGTAACAATTTGTTTTAAATATTCTAAAGCTTGCCTACTTTTATAATATGAATTCAATCATTTGAATGGTTTCATGCAGCTTTACAAGATTCTCTTTCTAGTCCCAACTCTTTCATTTTATTAATTGATTTATATCTTTAGCCTGTAACAATTTGTTTTAAATATTCTAAAACTTGCCTACTTGAATAATATGAATTCAATCATTTGAATGGTTTCATGCACCTTTACAAGATTATTTTTCTAGCCCCAACTCTTTCAATTAATTAACTTATTTATATCTTTAGCCTGTAACAATTTGTATTAAATATTCTAAAACTTGCCTACTTGAATAATATGAATTCAATCATTTGAATGGTTTCATGCACCTTTACAAGATTATTTTTCTAGTCCCAACTCTTTGATTTATTTAACTTATTGATATCTTTAGCCTGTAACAATTTGTTTTAAATATTCTAAAACTTGCCTACTTGAATAATATGAATTCAATCATTAGAATGGTTTCATGCAGCTTTACAAGATTCCCTTTCTAGTCCCAACGCTTTCATTTAATTAAGTTATTTATATATTTAGCCTGTAACAATTTGTTTTAAATATTCTAAAACTTGCCTCCTTTAATAATATGAATTCAATCATTTGAATGGTTTCATGCAGCTTTACAAGATTCTCTTTCTATTCCCAACTCTTTCTTTTAATTAACCTATTTATATCATTAGCCTGTAACAATTTGTTTTAACTATTCTAAAACTTGCCTACATGAATTATATGAATTCAATCATTTGAATGGTTTCATGCAGCTTTACAAGATTCTCTTTCTAGTCCCAACTCTTTCATTTAATTAACCTATTTATATCATTAGCCTGTAACAATTTGTTTTTAATATTCTAAAACTTGCCTACTTGAATAATATGAATTCAATCATTTGAATGGTTTCATCCAGCATTACAAGATTCTCTTTCTTGTCCCACCTTTTTCATTTAATTAACTTATTTATATCTTTAGCCTATAACAATTTGTTTTAAATATTCTAAAACTTGCCTACTTGAATAATATGAATGATATCATTGGACTGGTTTCATGCAGCTTTACAAGATTCTCTTACTAACGCCAGTTCTTTCATTTAATTAACCCATTTATATCTTTAACCTGTAACAATTTTTTTTAAATATTCTAAAACTTGCCTACTTGAATATTATGAATTCAATCATTTGACTGGTTTCATGCAGCTTTACAAGATTCTCTTTCTAGTCCCAACTCTTTCATTTCATTAACTTAAATATATCTTTAGCCTGTAACAATTTGTTTTGAATATT